>NC_038252.2:54804-378614 GCF_000004515.6 Glycine max | reverse complement strand
AAATTTATGTTTTGCATATTTATTTATCCTATTTACTTTCAACTTTTTGAAAAACTTGTATCTTACTCCTTGTGTTGACAAGACATGCTGAAATAAGAATCCAAGTCGAGAGGAAGATTCATAAAAAAATGAGATAAAATTTGTCAAAAAGTGAAAAAAATATAATTAAGCCCTTTTTTTTTCTTTTGTCTAATTAAAAATTATTTCATCCTTCTGTCTTCATTACATTGAATAATGATATAACGCTTTGTTTTTGTGTATGTATAAATGACACCCAAAAACAATCAAATTGTTTTTGTTTTTTTCTAAGAATTTTTTTTAGACAAGCAAGAATTTATTTATTATTCCTCTAAAAAAATAACTTATTTATTATGTTCTATCTATCAATGTAGCAAAATTTCACACGATTAATTAATTAAAAATCAATATTAAAATTAATCTTAAGATAATTACAATAAAAATCGAGAATATAGTTTGAAAACTATATATAATAACAACACATTTCAATTAAATTTTTTTTATATATAAAAGAATCACATTCTAGATTTTGAAAAAAATATAGGATTCTGACATTGTTATTACATGTCTAATATAAAAAAAATTATGGTGATTTTTTTCCTCGTGCAATCGTGCACTTTTTTTTTTAATGTTAATTGTCTAATTAAAAGTTGTTGCATCCAACTGGCTAACTTACATTGAATGCTAATATAACAATCTAACTGTCTTGTAGTTTTTTAAGAGTTTAATTGTTATGGATTGTTAGTGTAAATTGAGTGTAAACAATTTACACGGTAAAATAATTTAATATTATTGTAGAAATGATATTTTGAAATAGTTATTGTAAATCTCCATTAACTTTTTTTAAGGAAAAATATCATAAACTTATTATATATATATATATATATATATATATATATATATATAATATGTAATTAGACGACAAAACAATTCAATTAAATTCTTTTTAAATGAAATAATCACCTTATAGATTTTGTTAAAAGATAGGATAGTAACATTGCTATCACATGTCTAACATAACGCCAAAAAAAAATTAATAATGAAGTTTTATATATTTATGGTGATTTTTCCCCTTGTATACAACCCTTTTTATTCTAACTCTCTAATTAAAAGCTATAAGTACATTATGTATTAATATAATGATTTTGTTCTCCTAACAAAGGTTGATTCGATTGGTAACAAATAAACTTATCTCACAAGAATGTGAATTCATTTTTTTTTGTCAATTATAAAAAATTTGTTGATGAATAATTTATAAATACGTTTATAAGGTTGATGAATAATATGTAAGTTTGTCAATATATGATTTGTTCTGACCATGGTCCTGAGACCAAATTCACTAAAATCTTTTTTGTTAAAAAAATATTATGTCGTGTTTGCTAAAGGATACTTAAAAATAATTAAATTATTTTTGTAAGAATTTAATTTTCATGCACTTCATCATACAAAAATCTGACTCAATTAATTAAAAAATATTATTAAAATAACTTTAAAAATAATTATCATAAATGTAAATAAATTTATTATATATAATAATTTGGAATTGATTAACAATGTATTTCAATTCAATTGTTTTTTTTAATGAAATAACCATCTTTAGATTTCTAAAAAAACAAAGGATTGTGTCATTGTTATCACGTATCTAATCTAATAGTATATAACAACAAAAAGAAAATAATATTTTCTCCTTTTTTGGTAGAAAAGCTGATTACTGTTTATTGTATAAAACAATAAATTTTATTTTTACAATTCTATTTTGAGTGTTTGAAAAACATTTTATGAATTGCTCTAAACAGAGCGTTTTTTATAAACGATTAGATTTTTTGCTATAAAAAATTTCAATAAATTTTTGACGTGGACGTTTTAACATTGATATTATAACATAAAAGTAATTTGGTATAATTATGCAATGGTGAAAAGTGTCGTAAGAATAAGATTAAGAAATCAGCAAAAAAGAGAGAATAGGATTAAGAAATAACTATCAAGTATCAACTATCCTACGCATTCGCACGTAAATTTTTTTTAACTAAAACTTATTCAGCAAAATAAAAACTTAAGTAAAACTTTAAAATATAAATTTAACTTATTTAAAACTGTAAAATAATATATATGATTAACTTAAGCGTATGAAAATAATAATTTAAAACTTAGAAAATAAAACTATAAATTATTATTTTCAAAAAAATTTATAAGTATAAATAATTGATATAAAAAAATATAAAAGTAAGCAATTTTAAAATGTTAAGAGCTAAAATGAACAACGTGAAAGAAATAAAATTGAAAATACCGAACAACAACAAAACTAAGGTTGATTTACTTGTTGCTGGATAATATGTAAATTTTTTTTAAGCACTTAACTGTCATGTCACCGGTTAGTCTCCAGATCGACTTAACTAAACTTTTAGTTGTATATTAAAAAAAAAAAGGAGTTGATATATTTGTATGAAGTATAATTTTTTTTTTTTAATTTGATGGTGTTTTTGACCACGCCGGCGCAATGATATATCCTCTTGATTTTATTTGCTTTTTTTTTTTATTCTTCTTTTTGAGTACTCGAGATTTTATTTCCAATTTTTCGAGTTTCGACCAAAAATATTAATTGAAAAATTATAATTGTAAATAAAGAAGGAGAAATAAAAAGGAAGAGTTTTTCGCTGTTGTTGTTGTTGTTGTTTGTTGTTGCATTTTTTGCACTTGCAAAATTTTGGTTGCAGAGGCAGAGAGAGGAGGCAACGCCACACCGCACCACTCTCACTCTGCAACACCCGAATCTCGTTTCACCTAAACGACCTCGTTTTTGCGTTCTTTTCCCTTTTCTTCTTCTGATTTAGGTTTCAGAGAGAAGAAGAAGGAGCAGCAATGGACTCTCGCACGTATAATCCTCGCACCGTCGAAGAGGTTTTTAGGGATTTCAAGGGCCGAAGAGCTGGTCTCATCAAAGCCCTAACCACCGGTAAAAAACAATCTTTTTTTTTTCTTTTTGTGAAATGATTTTCAATTTCTGTGTTTTTCACCGTTTTTCTAGTCAAGTAATGTGCTTTGCATGCAAATTTCGTGATTTTTGGTTCTAGTTTTCGGTTTTATTTAATGGGTCGGTGAAAAATTTTCGTGTGGGGTTTTAGCTTCGTGTACGCGTCGCTGTTATTGTCGTTGACGCGTGACAAGTGTTGGGGAGAAGTTTCGGTTTTAAAATGTTGAGAGCTTCTTACGTTTTTTTGAACTTTAAATTTGGGGGTGAAAGTTTTCGGTTTTGTGTGCCATGTGTAAATTTTGATTTTTTCGAGTATTTTTTTTTTTTTTTTTTTATGTTTGCGTTGAAGCTAGCTAGTGTGAATGTGTTTGGTTTTTAAAATCTGTATGAATTGTTTTCAGTGGTTAATTATCAATTGGTTTGATTCGTGTGACAATTCATGGCTTGCTTACTGGCATTTTAATGTGGTTTGAGGAAGAGGCTTTGAAACTACCATAGTGGCTGTGTGTGTGGTTTATGAGTTTTGTATGATTTGTGCTTTGTAAGCAATTTTCACGTGTTTCTTCCTTTCAGTGTGCTTAACTCGGGTTTGCTTAGCACATAATGTGGGGGGTTTTGTGATATTTTTGTCCGTTTCTTTTATTTCCTGATTATTAGGCTTTGTTTGTTTACTGTTTTCAAAAACAGTTTTGTGTTTTATAAAATTTGGTTTTGTCTCCTGAGCACATTTGAAAGTTTTTGTCCCTCCTTGAGCACATTTCTGTTTTCTAAACGTTTTCCCCTGAGCATTTGAAGAAAATAGAAGAGGATGAGAAAACAACTTCCAACTGTTTTTGGTTTTTAAAACACTGGTTTTGGAAACAACTTTTGAAACTTATTACATATTGGATGAGAAATAGATTGTTGAGTACTGTGAAATTGTTTTAAAAATCAGTTTTTATAAGAAAAATTGAGAAGAAAATCTAACAGGCCCTTAATATCTATATTCATTTTCAACGCTTGAATGCGACATTCAGCCTTCTGTATTTGTTTATCTTTTACAATTTATATGCTAGAAGGTTTTGGAAGCTTTTCCATACTCATGCGCTTTTTCTTCTTGGTAATGCTGTTGCAGATGTTGAAGATTTCTACAACCAATGTGATCCTGGTTAGTTATACTTTCTTTTCATGTAGTCTTTGTGTGCCACAACACTTGTGTTTTTGAATAGCCAATTGGCTTTTAATTTATTGTAAGGATGGATTCAATTGTGGTTTCTGTAAAAATTAACTAATAAATAATCCTTCTGTTGATTTACTATTATGTTTGAAGGATTTTGTGCTCTGAATGTTGGTCTAACTATTATTGCTTTTTGGGGTTTGTGCTTGGTTCCTTGAGTATTTTACCGTTTCTCGCCTTTAATATATATAATGCAGTCAATTTATATGAGGGTATCATTTTAAAACTCTTCCAAGTTACCTGTTCTTTTGATTAATTTTCACTTCTTCTGGTTCTTACATCAAGGAACATTATTTAAAGCTAGCTTATAATCATGCTTTTTTTTTCCTTGTATTAATTCCTTTGTGATGTCTTGTTGAATTGTGGCTTAGTTATGTGTTTCAATTGGAACTTATCTGTTCTTTGTCTTTTAATTAAGTAGTTTCAAATAATGATTTTTTTTTGGGAGGGGGGGATTGTATGTATTCCATGTGATAATCAAAGTTAGTTTTCAAGAATGTTCTAAAGTTCGACTATAGTATACAAAATACAATGGCAGAATGACAATAGGGATTAACATGATGCAATGTTTTTCCTATAAAGCCTTTGAGTGGTTATTTTATTATTGAAATGTGATTATCAAATCTGGTTGTTGACTGAACTTAAGGGGAATGCATTTACATTGTCAACTTGTCATGCTCATATTACTGTCAAATGTCATTCTCCTATGGACATTCTTGTATGCAGAGTTAGGTTAAATTAAATTGAATGCCTGTCGCTTCTCAGTCTCTTAGTGGTAAATTTTTGTTAATTTTTCCTTGGAAAGAGATATTATTTTGCAGCTCTTTTAACTGCGAAGAAAAATACTGTAGAGAAAGGATTAAGAATTTTTAGAGGGATTGAAAGGCTTCCTGTTTGTTTTAGATATTATATTTGGTGCTTGTGTTTTACAAATCAATTCCCTTCATTCTTTCAGAGAAGGAGAATTTGTGCTTGTATGGCTTTCCCAGTGAGCAGTGGGAAGTAAATTTACCTGCTGAAGAAGTACCACCAGAGCTTCCTGAGCCCGTACTGGGCATTAACTTTGCTAGGGATGGCATGCAAGAAAAAGACTGGCTATCTTTAGTTGCTGTTCATAGTGATGCATGGTTGCTTGCTATTGCATTCTATTTTGGAGCCAGATTTGGGTTTGATAAAGCTGACAGGTATTTCATACTCTGACCATAAATCTTATCTGAAGTTAACTTAAGTTGGTGGAAAATCACAAAGCAGTTGGATCCTGCTTGTCTGATTTATGTATCTCATTGGTTTACTTCTTTTCTTCACGTGTCTCATTCTCTCTTGATTTGAATATGTAATGCAGGAAACGGCTTTTCAACATGATCAATGAACTGCCAACAATATTTGAAGTTGTTACTGGTGCAGCAAAAAAGCAAGTTAAGGAGAAGTCTTCAGTTTCAAACCACAGTGGCAGCAAGTCTAAGTCCAGCTCTAAGGCAGTAATAATATCTTCTCACACCTGTGCATGACATATAAATATATTTATTAACTTCCAAACTTTTGTGTTCCTTACATGTATAAATGATCTATTTGGATTTTGTACTCATAACTACCCCCCTCATTCCTGTAAGAAGTGGGGAGATGAAAAGGGGGGATAAAATGTCCGAATTCTGAGCATGGTTACTTGGTTTTGTAATAGTTGTTTTGAAATCTAGATTTTTGTGAATTTCATTGCTTGAATTTCTGGATGTGGTAGTGCTACAACATTGACGTTTTCAAAGTCTGTTGAAGGTCATGGTTTAAATGGAATGCATTGTAATGTATGACAATCTGGCTCATATTATGCATGGTGTCAATGTGTCATATTGTGGTTCTTTTACTCAGCTAGTTTGCTTTCTCATCTAAATTGTGTGTTGTCTTTTGCAGCAGCGGGCTCCAGAATCTCAGAGTAGACAGTCAAAGCCATTGCAACCAAAAGATGAGGATGAAGAACTGGACGATCAAGATGATGATGAACATGGAGAGACCTTGTGTGGGGCATGTGGTGAGCACTATGGCACTGATGAATTCTGGATTTGCTGTGACATCTGCGAGAAGTGGTTCCATGGTAAATGTGTGAAGATCACCCCTGCTAGGGCAGAGCATATCAAGCAATACAAGTGCCCATCTTGCAGTAACAAGAGAGCTCGGCCCTGATTGACATGAGCCAAGTTCCATCATTGACAATCATTGTTGGACCCTGTTATTCTGCTTTTCTTCCTAGATGTTGCAGTTAATGGATAGTTTCTGTTTGACTTGTGTAGGTTTCTTTTTCTAGTCTGTAGGATTCTGCTGTGTTGGTTTCGTTAGTATCAGCTGCAATTCAGTTGATGCCTTCTTGGATTTGATCAATTTGTAGTTTATGCATTGTTGACTTGGGAAAGTGAAGTCTTTTCCTTAATGTCACTCTAAAACTAGGTTAATGAAACAAATTTATTTGAAATGGATGTCTAGTTATGTCATTGTTGCTAGTTTGCTACCCTCCCCCAACACCAAAGGTGAAGTTCTTGGGCATAAAGTTTTTGCATGCTGGATATGTACATTCTCATTTCTAACTAGAGAATTTCTACATTGTTGGGTCGGCTTGGAAGTTCTTATTCCCATAATGGAGTTGATCATATTTTGAGCTTTGCATTGGGTAAAAAAGTGGCTAAGCTAATGTTTGCGGGATACAATTCTTTCTATTTTATTTAGTTAATGAGTGCATGCTTCATATCTTACAAAGCTTGAATAGTTCATGTGAGACCATTTGCCAAAGGATTAATGCTCACGAGACCAGCATTTTCGGAAATGTGACTCAAAATATTTGATGGATTCAAGTTAAATAGAAATTCAACTTTTAACAAACACACCCTTAAGTCAGGATGTTATTTTTTTGTGACAATTATTGTTTGGTATTAATTGGCAGTTATTGTTTAGTGTTAATAGAGTGCAATTGTTATTTGGTATTATTAGGGAGTTATTTTTTAGGTGACAATCGTTGTTTAATAGTATATGGTGTAGAGGAAGTTAAAGATGAGATAAAGGTAGTCTTTTATAAGTTGAAGGAGAAGCTTGTATTTATGAATGTGTACTCGAACCTTGCCTGTGAACCAAATTAAAGGGAATTGCTTTGCGCACCAATATTGTCATTCTGTAAAGTTGATAGGGATTGCAAATTTGTAAGCATATTACGGATTGATAATTTGTAATGGTTTATGGATTATCAATCCATAAGTGACCCATACGATTTAAAAAAAAAATTACGAATTAATTTAAAATTAATTATCCTTGCAAATCGAACTTGTGACTTTCAGATTATTAGCAAAATTCATATATGTAAAAAAATGTATTATTAAATTAAAATTAATTATAATAAGACTAAAAAATACATTAGATTTATGTTAATAATATGTTTTTTTATACATAAATTTTTATTTACAATTTATATATGTAAACAAATTAATCATTACATCAAAATTAATTTCACAAAATTTATTATGTAAATTTATATGTCCATTAGAAATTTTAGTGTTATATATAATGATAATAATTATTTTATAACATAATTGACTTATTAATTTAGTTGGTTAGAACATGGTAGTAATAATCTAGAAGTCACATATTCAATTTTTGTATGAACCATTAATTTTAAACTAATTTGTAGAATATATCTTTTAATTTTTTTTTTAAAAAAAATTGTACAAATTGTCAATCTATATTGGTACGGATAATATTAGAATTTTCCATCTTGTTAGTTTGGTATTTTTGTGCATTTAAATTCTTGGGTCCAACACATTAGGCCTATTTGTGATAGATCCAAAACAATTAAGTTACTAAAAGACAAAATCTAAAATGATCAGAAAACTTATAACAAAAATTGACTTGATTCTATTAAATGTTTCGGTGCACTAAACATCTCATCGAAGAAAGGATTTTTTTATTTTATTTTATACAATAGTCGTAGCGAGATTCAATCTTAAAAGATCTTACGTAAATTATTCAAACTCTCTCATGGATACGTTGATCCAAACCAATCCTTTTTAAGTATACCTTCACTAGAAAAAAATGGTTTAAAGAAATGAATACTTTTTTTTTAATTATTTTGTCGCCTAAGTAATTTGACACTATTGATTCACATCACCTCTGAAGTATGAGAAAAATGTCCCATTTTTTTTTCACAAGAATTTAACAAACCTATATTTGAAGCAAATTTGGTACTCGATTGTATACTCTCTTATGTTCATAGTATACTCCATTTTTTACAAGAATTTGACACTATTTGGTAGCTTTCTCTTATTTTTATTTTAAAAGAATTTTCAAATAAAGAAAATATAACCATACAAAATCAGATGTCATTGCTATAGTGGAATAACAACTTGATTACCCTCAATTAATTCCACTATCCTCAAAGTTGACATCCCTTTCTCTAATCATATTTTAAAGAGATTACACTTGCTAATTGCTATAGACAGCAGAAGTAAAGGATCCACTTTCTATCACTCCTTCTGATGTTCTGGAACACTGACCAATATTCCCATATTGATTACTATAAGTTTAGTTTAAGCTCATCCAGTATAAGGTATTTCCGGCTAGAGAGTATCAGATTAAATCTTCACATCCATGGCAGAAAGTTTATCAGCACAACACATGCTTCTATATTTACATGTGAATGAATCGATAATTCACACGACAAGAGAAGTTTCTCTTCTTGTTTGAACTTTGCGAGCTCAAAGTCTCAAAGTAATACAATAAATTTTAGAAAGAGGCAGAAAAAAGAGAAAGAGATATGTGAGTAGGAAAAAGAAAACAGAGAAAATGGATTGTAACTTAGGCAGTGATATAAGAAAGTTGAACATGAATAACATTATTCTATAAATACTAGGATATGCTGGCAAAAAGTCTGAAACTATGTGCTCATAACCCAAGAAAAAGAAAATTCACAATATGCTATTAAGAAATGTGAAAATTAACTACTTCCCAAATAAAGTTACATACAATATGGCAAATGATATAAACATTTAAATCCAAACAAGCACACAAATACATAATCATGATACCTATTTTAACTTTCTTCTGGTGTCCAAGATGAAAAGGTTGCAGTATACACATGTAGATCCAAGCTCAAATATTTGTTAAAGTTCTGCCAAACTAAAGTATCACCGATTATTTAATGCTACATAAACCTCAATCAGTCATTAACATATGTAAGCTATCTAATTACATTACTAATACAATGTAAACTTAACATCATTTTATTTTCTTTTCTGATAAAAGAAGAATGTTTTATTAGAGAATAAGTAGAAAAATTACAAGGGGAAATACAAATTGGCATTGCATGATTTCACACACGGGAAAGTCAACCTAGGAACCTATCTTATTCTAATCAGAGAGAATACAAGTGTCTTCTTAATTGCACAAGAATAAAAGTAGCCAATACTGCTCAGACCCTACTACCTCTACTAAAAAATGTGATTATGTAAAATCAAATTTGTGGGGGAATCACTTTAATTGCAAAAGCTTAACGTGATTACTCCATAAATGTTGAAAACAAAAATAAGTCATAAAAAATGGTCATCACTTGTTCTACATTTCACAAACATGAAATCCCAGAAACAAAAATTGAAACTTTCCACTTGATTGGTGGGGGAAAAGTAAAATTAGGACTCGCCTTTGTCTTTTTGCTCATCTGGGTCTTGAGTTTCTGAAGAAAAAACGCAGCCTCTTCTATGCAATTTGGTTATGGCAAACCCTAGAAAGAAAAAAGGGGTGCATTGGGATTTTTGAGTTGTTAGGTTAGCATGATCCAACGGTTAGTGTCAATGTATAATGTAATTCAAGTTTTTGACGGCTGTGATTAAAAAGATTGAATATTATTTTCAGGGATTATTAATTATTAAGGAAATATGATTCATTAATATTCAATGGTAAGAAATGCGTTATCCTTTCTAGCGGGAAGAAACGGTTTGAGTGAGTGTGACACTGCCAACAATGGTGTTGGCATATGCTGCCATGCTTTCTTCCACTTTACCGTTTCAAAAGTCTGTTCCTTTGACTTCTCAACGTTCAGGAACAGCATTTGGTTCCTCTTTCCAATTCAATAGAGAGAATGGTACTGTTGTTACACCTCTTGTCGTGTGTCATGCTAAGAAGAAACTCAGTTTTATGGAGCAAATTCTCGATTACATTGAAGGTGGCTATTTTTAAGCATACCTCATCTTTTTTTTTTGTTCTTAATCTTATAATCAATTTTCCTTTCAAAGTTCGGTTGCGGTTGTGATTTCGTCACTATCTTTGATATTGTAAAAAATTGCACTAAATTTGACTGATGAGGCCATAATTGCCTTTGCAATGTGATTAGGACGCTCTAAAATTGTTGATGATGTGGCTGCAATCATGGTCGCGGACTGATCTTGTTTCCACCTTTTTGTTTTCCTTGTTGTGCTCATTGCCTTTGATTTTCTGTTCATTTTCAGGGGGTCCTAAATTAAGGAAGTGGTATGGTGCACCTGATATCCTTGAAAAAGATGGTACTGCAATAGAAGATAATGAGGATGATTATCCGGGTGAGCAAATATGGCATAGTGATCCATAAATGGCAATGCTTATATTTGTATGGGAATCTTATTATCATTTGTTTTTAGCATTGGTGATTTTGTTTTGACACAAATGTTTCAAAACAGAAGATGAAGTCAGGGATGCAGTGCTGGTAACAGATGGAGATAGTGAGATGGGTCAGGTCTGCTAGCCTTTTTTTTTGTCAACTTTATTGCAAGCCCAAAGCCTTGGCTTGATAACTTGATGCATCAGAGTCTTGAAATTCTGATTTCATATTTTTGTTATAGATAGATATAACAGATAAGAATTACAATTAAGTGAGGGGAAAAAGGAAGGGCCATGCAGTGTCCAATTCTAAACTGGCCCCCGAAACAACTATGAAGTATTCCAATATAAGCAGAAAAAATGTAAAATGATAAATTTATTAAATGTCTGCCGTTGAATTGTAATTGTACTTATCTTGACTCATAGATGATTGATCCAATTTAATTTGGCAATACATCATCTTATATCTTTATTGTCAACAAGTCACCTCAAATTCTTAATGTGTTTGTATTCATAACCATGATTGATTTACATTATCAAATGAATTCTGACTTTTTAGCCTTATTTTCTGGCTTATGTAGATGGTGATATTGTCATTGATTGTGAAAAAAGCTCGAGTAAAGACACTGGTTAAGGATAAAAGGGTTGCACTTGAAGCCTTTGGAAGTTATGTTGAGGTGGGTGAAGTTAGTTTGCAAAACCACTAGCAGATAGAAACTGTTTATTGTTGGTTTGTAGTTCTGTCCATTTTTTAGTTTCTTATTATTGATCACATGATGCTTGTTGCAAAGTCAATGGCAGGAGATACAAGTGACAAACGATTTGTCAAGAAAGCTCTGAGAGGAGTTCGCACAATCATATGCCCAAATGTATGCACACCTTGTCATGCCTCTCTAAACAATCTTGCTTTACTTCACAGAGGTTACAAATGTCTAGAGTAAGCTCAATGAATCAAAGTTCAGAAGAGATGGAACAAACAAATCAAATCCCCATAAACCAGATTTGCTAAAATTTCATAGCTTTTTTCAATAGAGTTGAGTTTTCTGTCAAGGCTATATTCTCTATGAGGAAATAAGTGAAGCTTCTCTTGTGATGTGCCTTTCAAATATAAGCTGCCATAAGTCTTTGCTATTCAATGGTTGATTTCATTGTAAAATCCCAGTTCACTTTAGCAAAATTAAACTTAGCAACTCAACACTCTTTTTAGCTTATGAGAGGAAGACATTATTGACTCTTGTTAATATGGAGAGTGAATTTCCCAGATCTGATTTTTATGGAATGACCAACAAAGAATCATTTTCCACTTTCCCGATCAAATTAACAGACATAGAAAACGTATATAAGCATGTCTACTGCTGTTGTTTATTTGCAAAGGAGGGGATAGTCTTTTTTATATAAATCATAGTCCAAGTAAAACATTTTCTTTTAATTGAAATAGTTTTTACCTGTCCTTGACTTTGTATCTTTCTATTTTCCCCCTATTTTGGACTATAATGAGAATTGAACTTCAAACAATTTTTCTGAAGAAATGTTTGAATCATTTCATTCTTTTCCAGGAGGGATTTCTTTCTAGCGTTGGTAGCCTTCAAGGGGTACAACATGTAATCGTCTTATCTCGGGTACTTCCACCCCCCATCCCAATTACATTTTTTTTCACCGCAAACACAATCTTCCTTTTGTTTTAACAAAGTTGCAGTTGTCAGTTTATGGTGGTCAAAGTGGCTTTCAATCCATGATGAAAAGCAATGCAAAGAAATTGGCTGAACAAGATGAATCAGTATTGAAAACCTCAGGAATTCCTTACACCATAATTAGGACCGGTGCATTACAAGATACACCTGGTGGGAAGCAAGGCTTTACCTTTGATGAGGTACAAACTAAAGGCCTTAATTTCTTCTTTTTGAGAAAACAAAACAAGTTTAATGATCAATCCACCTTAGAGTCTTAGACATTCTTAAGTGCATTTGCTATTGCTTACTGAATTTCGGAATCATTGTCAAATAGACACACTGCTTGGATTTTCATTTATCACTTCAACTTGAAATCTCCTAAACAAAAGCTGGTGCTGACTATTTATAATATCATAGCCAGCACTACTAATTCCATTTGATTTTCATTACAACAGGGTTGTGCAGCTAGTGGAAGTATTAGCAAAGAAGATGCTGCCTTTGTTTGTGTAGCAGCTTTTGATTGTGTCCCACAAACTGGATTCATTTTTGAGGTGGCCAATGGGGATAACAAAGTTTCAGATTGGAAAGAATGTTTGGCCACATTGATGGAGAAAGCAAGTCAAAAACTTCAGTGACTATTGACAGGGAATGTGTGTCCTCCCTATTGAATTCTTGATGTGCAGAATGGTCTCAAATGGGTTTGTTTTTCATGAGAGGAAGGAAAGCCTTGTGTTTTTCCTTACCTTAAAGTGGTCAAAATTGCTGCTTTCAGGCTGTAACCGCATATTTTGATAACCATTGTTGATTAGAAGGCAAGAAATTCATGCTTTCTCTAATAGTAAGTGCTTTCATCCTATTGGATCCCTTAGCTAGTAGATTTAAGATAAGTAAGCACATGCATGATATAAGGGTTTGTATTGATTTTTACACACTTTTCTTGCATGGTTTTGTGCTCATAGGTTGTGTTCAATCCTTATAATTTGCACCTCTAGAAGTGATTAATCAAGTTGTGTTAATAATTTGTGTCAAACTTAAACGAGTTGAAATAGAACAGGGATAAAAAAAAATCTATCCAGAGATGCAACACAAAATGAAAACAAAACTGGGGCAGGGGACCATAAATTCATGTAAACTACTGTGTGTATGTTTGGGTTGCTGTCCAAATGTGGTGGCATTCCAATGGACTTCTAATGCATTATGGTGTATTTTGAGTACTCTTACCAATTTTCACACATTTCAATGCATCCAAATGGTTAAATTTCTCTCTTGTTGGATGGAAATCAACATATGTTGAACAGAGAAGTATAACCATACACACTATATATAAATGTGGATTTAATTTGTTGCCAGCACGAATTCTGAGACCGTTGAACTGAGAAGTATAACCATACACACTCTATATAAGTAAGGCCTAGGTTTTTTTTGCAAAAAATGTAATTTTCTGGCCACATTTTAAGCAAACATAGCTTATGTCCCAAGAGAAAGCTCAAGTCTTTAGCCTTTATTAGAAACAACGTTGGTGGTGTCTTTTGAGTTACTATTCTGACCTCAATGTGAACTATATCTATCACCAAATAGCTACAACTTTCATTTTCATTGTCTTCAATCACCTATGAATGATACCAATCTTTATTGGTATATATAACTACAGCTTTAAATATATTTTTGTTCCTTTTAGTTTATCTTAATTTCAGTTTGTTTTACTTTAAATTAAGCTTTTAGTTTTATAACAAGGGAGTCCAGCTTTAAATAACCTTAGATCAGGGTTTATTTATTAGTTGCGGATAGCACAATAAAATAGCAGTAGAAAATAGATTCATTTCTGTATCAAGACTTTGGTTTCTACCAAGACTACTATAAGTCTGATTTGAAACCAATTCTTTGCTTTCTTAATCTGTAACCTTTGTATCTCTGGTACGCAGATCAATACATACTTATCTTTGCTGATAAAAAAAAAAGGAGTCTAGCTCAATTAGTTGAATAGGATGTGTGAATGTTATAAATTTTTTGATACCGTGTTCAATTTTTAATCCCCACAGATAATTTTTTTTCCTAATTTTATAAGTTTAAGTTTTAGTCTTTTTGTATGAGTTTAATAGATATGCAGTAACAATATAAAAATTGTTATATTGTTAACTAATTATAAATAATATTAATATAATTTTTAAGATATTTATTATAAAAGTCAATAATTTTATCATGCATAATAATTTTGTAATTATAGTAAAAAACCTTTATAATTTGAGTTGGTTTTGCTCTCTAATTTTATTCTATTTAGTTTTTGATTCCTCTATTGATCCAAATGATTGTGCCTTATAGAGTAGGTGTTTTGACATATACTACTTGAAGCAGAGGCTAAAATAATTTTTTCTTTAAATTGATAGAGATTAAAATCAAAATTGAAGTAAATTATATGAATAAAAATATATTTAAACATAATTTTATCAGTAAATTATATAACCATGTATATTTTTATATAAATATTAAATTTTATAGTATACTTTTTAAAAATATTTTCTTGGGATATCCTTATCCCTTAGATTCCCCCCTGTAATAACATCTATTTGTATTTTTTTTTTTTTTTTCTTTTAGTCTTAAAATCTAATAGTAGAAATTTAAAATTAGACATTAGCAATACTAAGAAACACACTCAAATCTAAAACTATTTTAAGAAGCCAGACATATTAAAATAGACAAGAATATATCATATTAATTTCTTAAAGGAGGAGGATATAATACTCCTATATAAGAGGAAGACCAATTATGATATGAGCAATGCTTAAAGGAGGATAATGTAATTTATATTATGAGTTTTGAATATTATAACATTTTTCTTACTAAAACACGCTAAACAAATTACACTTGTTTATTTAAATGCATTTTATATTTTAGTGCACTATCCATTTCTTTGTACATTATTGGTATGAATTTCATTTAGTTTATTCAGGGTTTACCTACCCACCTCCCTATCACTATATTTTCTTTTTACTAGTCCATGATGACTAATTTTTTAAGACAGCTTTTTAAAATGATACTTAAAATATCTTTTTTGGACAAGTGGCACGTACATATGATGGTTGTTTCAATTAGTTATCTTGTAAGATACATGGATTCTCCTCCTAAAGAATCTACCAGTTTATTATATTCCAAAATTTATAAACAACTAGATAGAAATCAAAGACTCAGTCAGAAGCGGAATCCAAAACAAGGATCAAAACAACAATACAAACTCGTTTGAGCATTATCTCATATTTAATGTTAAATTAATTTATAAATGGAAGATATTTACAGTATAATTTTTTAACACTTCATGTGGATAGAAAAGTGTGCTGATTTATAATGAAAACTTGTGGGGCTAAACCTCAATAAAATAATAACTTAAATCTGTTCAAGATTCTATAGAATACAAAGACTTGTGCAAAGATGCAATGGGGCTGCTATGTAAATTTATTAGGCAGTGGGTAAATGAGGAATTTTAATTTTCAGAAATGGACCAATTCCCTGGCCCACCACTTAACATGTTGGTAATACTAGCCCCACCATTGTATTAAAGTTATCCACTGTAAACCAAACCTAGATAGATACAAATAAATTAAATACATGAAAGTTGTTCCCACTTCCTAATAACTAGCCTAGATCTACTCCTTAGAAAATGAGTATAAAAATACATAGAAGATTCTCGGATGTTAATGTGACTGCTATACTCAACTCAACTAACTCAACACTTTTTTTCTTTTTTGTTTGAAAAGTCTTGAGTAGATCACATGGTAGACAAGACTCAAGTTGAAAACCACAAAGCTACGTAATGTTTGAAAGCCACATGATTCTTTGCATTTCAGAGTTGCAAAGTCAGCTAGTTCATGATATTCAATTTGAAAACCAGAGTGACTCATGATTATCAAATCAAACTCTCCAATGTAAACATGAAGCCTATGCATAATCTCAAAGGTGATTAAGAAATATAGAATAAATGTGTTAGAAGTAAGTAAATTTTTATTTATATAATAACCTGCAATGACTTACATTGATCAAACAGTCATTGTAGCAAGCCATACGTGAAGAAACAACATTGACAAGTGAAGAAAAGAACAGAAAAAACAGACAAATAAGGGAGGAAAGAAGAACCTCCTCTTCTCTTTGTTTAACCTTTATTTTTTTCTTTTTGCTGTCATAAACCTATCCTTCATCATGTCAAAACCTCTTGATTCTTCGCAGAGAGCCGTTTGAGGAGCTCATAAGTTGTGATCATTGTTGTTGCAGACATTGACATAGAAGCCCATCTAGGTCCCAATCCTCTATAACAAGCCATCCAACCACCTTCCCTAACCAGACTCCTCACTGTCTGCATAGCTGTGGGTCCACGACGGCCATTCTCATCACCATCCAGGACCTGCAGTCTTGTCTTGATGGTATCCAGTGGCATGGTGATCAAAGCAGACATGCCACCAGCCACTGCTGCACTGACTCCCTGAACTGCCATCACAGTCTTTGTATCAGGCTTCAGTGCACTATCATTTCCCTTGCACAAGTAGTACCCAACTCCACCCCAAACCATCCTTTGTGCAACAGAATATGAAGCCCACCAAACTGCATTTGAAGGGGCATAGGTCAAAATTGATATCCCAAAACCCCTATACAAGCCCCTAAGACCATCACTGCTCAAGATCTTCCTGAAGGCATCAATCCCGTTGATGTACCGAAGAGCTGAAGCCTTAGAATTTCCCGAATCACAAACACCTTGAACCATCAGCCTCTGGCTCACGACATCAACAGGGGTCCACACAAGCTGAGCTGCCATGGCTGCACTCAAGCCAGCAGCTGCATTGGCAACTGCAGCAGCAGTTGGTTCAGCAAGACCAAACCTAACAGTGGCAGTTCCCACATTGCTCTTGGTAACCTCTAATGCAGCCATGTAAAGAGCCCTAGCAGGGATTGTGCCCATCAAAGAAGTCCCGAACCCGCGGTACAATGCTCTAAAACCCTCACCCCTAATCAAGGAAAATGCAGTGTTGATGCAAGAAACTTGGGACTGAGCCACTTGCTGCCTAGTCTTCAACACAACAACAGGGTAAAGAGCTGCAGAAACCCCAGAGAAAAGAGCAGCACCAAGGAAGAAAAACTTGGATTTATCAAGCATTTGCCAATCAATCTCACCCGGAACATGAACCTCTTCACTAGATTCATCATCCTCTGCCACACTCATGCTCATTTCCCCCACTTTCTCAACCAAGGTTTTAAATTGTGATCGCGGTTTTTATCGTGTTCCTTGATATTAAGGAAAATTGCAGACAAATGTGACCGATGTGGTCACAATTACGGTCATAGACACTCCAAAAACCTTGACTTTACGGCAAAAATCCTGTTTTTCAAAACCTTGTTCTCTACCACCCCCCAAAAAAACCCAGAATTAAAATCTGAACTTTCCTACAAAAACACCCTCAGACCATCACCATCTACAACCCTAACTGTACAAACTTTGCAAACCCAGCAAAGAAAATTGGAAAATAAAGGAAATATAAAAAAAATCAAAAAAGAAAAGAAACGAAATTCTAGCTGTACAATTCGCAAATTACAATCGAGTGTTACGAAATTGGAAGGGAAATATCACAGGGTTTATGGGAACGAAGTGAGTGGTATTTTTTTCCTCTTGTGGAACCAGGTTTTGGATCGAACGTGTGACACGATGAATAGATCTAGCATTTCTAAATTAACAAAGGGGGTGTTGCAGACGATTCATACCGGAAAAGTGATCAAAATCGGCGCCAGCGATTGAAAGTTTGAAGCTTGCCGCAAAATTGGAGGCACCCATCGGCATCAGAGAGGCATATATAGATAAAAAGTTCAGAGCATCATCGATAAAGAGTGTTGTGTGTGTGAGAGAGAGAGGGGTGACCGGAATGAGAGGTGGATTTGTAGGCGGGAGAAGGAGGGAGGGACAGACACGTGTCGGTCACGGATTAGGGGCTGTGTGTATGTGTACGTTTGTTTGTTAGGGCGTTTTTGTTTTTGTTTTCGTTGTTGGTTTGTCAGATGGAGTGTTGTCCGAGAAAGTTAGTGACGTGGCAATCCTTATCCAGTGTTGGCTCGAGATTGGTTCTCCTGTGACGCGTACCACAGTATCATGTGACTTGTTTGTTTTGTTCAGTATAATAATAATATTAATGTCTGATCCTGCTTTTGTTGTCACATGATGTAGGAATAAAATGATGACTAGTGTGTGTATCATCTGGGTAGTCTTTAATAAGTTTTCATAGTACTTAGGTATAATTTTGTATTGATGTGAAGATTAAGAACCGTTTTAAATGGTGGAGATTTGTGCAGTTTGTAAATTAATTAATGATCTTGATAAAAATTACATATGACAGGTGAACGGAGATTCTTATTAAGGACTAATTGTACTATATAGTGTGATATGCAAAGATGAATGGATAAGGCTCTAAGTGAAACAGTGAAAGATTGAGATCCGGATACAATGCATAGTGGACCAAAAAGGGGAAGAAATATAGGGACTAGGCAATTTGCATATTAAGATCTTGGCTGAGCATTGATTACAAATGTGTGAGGATTTTGACTTTTCTTTTTATAATAATAATAATAATAATATATGGAATATATTTACTTAATTATTTGAGATTTTCATGTAAATATATTAGAATATTATATGTGATTTTAATGGTAAGGTCTCTTATTAAAAGTTGTGGATTTTTATTTAAATTATTTTCAATTTTACTAATTTTAAATTATATATTCTATTGCTTCATCAAACTCTTTAGACATGTCAACGTCAGTTTTTTTATAATTTATTATAGTAATTTACAATTTTTACATAATTTTTTCTTCTTTAACTCAATTTCTTTTAAAAACGTGATGCATGACACAAAACCAAACACGCAATAAAGATTACCAAAAAAAAGTAAGATAAAAAACATAAAATAAATAATTATATAGTATTTAACAGTTTACACATGTTTTTTTTTATGGTGAATATTTCCTCATAAAACAAGAGGGTAAGAACGTAGCTGGTGATGAGGATCATGATCGTGCCCAACAGAGGCCAGTAGACATCTCTGGGCAACAAAGGGCAGTTACAAGCGAGAGAATCATAGCTATAGATGAAAGGAAAGGATACATATATATATATATATATATATATATATATATATATATATATATATATATATATATATATATAGTGCTACATTAAAGGAAGTAGCTATATTGCTTTGGTTTAGCATTATCAACATCCTCGAGAGCTTGAGCTTCTTGGTCATTTCTGGTGAATGCAAATTAACATTATTATTTGTGTTTTTAAAAGGCCGATGCAAAACAACATAAATGGTACTAATCATCATGAAGGGAACCAGCATCCACAGGAGCACCATTCACATCTTTATTCGGGAGACTCATTCATGGTACGTACGTAGCTTAATTAATTTATTATTTCTTGGCCTTTGTTGTTTTTCTCGCCCCTACTTTACCAGAAACACTTTAATTTAGCTAAACGAAACTGATTTTTACTATTAACTCATTTATTGACTTTACTTAATTTCTTGTCCTTCGGACTCTACCTGATCAACACATGCAGAGTACTATATCATAACTTCGTCACCAGCCCTTTAATTTTCAGTTGTGTAGTTACAAAATGAACGATATGGTTGATATATAAATATTAATTTAAAACAACTAGCTTCATTTAGATCCACATGAAATTAATTTAGGGAGTTGAGCACATTAATCTACCTTCCATCTAATTTGTCTATAAAACAATTTGTTTGTCATTTTATACCAGGCGTATATTCATCCTCTGCCACACTCATGCTCATTTCCCCCACTTTCTCCACCAAAGGTTTTAAATTGGGATCGTAGTTTTATTATGTTACTTAAATATTAAGAAAATTATAGATAAATGTCAGGGACATTACAATTACAGTCACATATAGACCGGCCAAATTAAAAAACTGATTTAATATATGGTTAGTGTGAATAAATCTAATTTATCTTATATCTAACGGGGATTATATTATGTCATAAGATCTCCACGAGCAACGTACTTGAACTATTTTCACCCATGTTGTTAAGTATTTTTTCCTCTTTGTATCATATTTTTTCATAAAATTATTTATTCTTTTTAAATACTATTATAAATGCATTCTCAAATAAAAAGCTTAAGATACATATTTTGAAGAGAACACAAGACCAAAATGTAAATAGAGGAGAGAGTCTATACGTGAAAAAAAGGCTTTAAGAAAAAGATTTGATACGTTGATGTAAATTATAAGGAGAATTTGTGAACTTTTTTTGTACTCGTCCGTAATATATCAGAGCACAAAGACAGAGAAATGGATCCTTATCAATTAGAATCAGGATGGTTTAGTTTGCAGAGGAAGATTGTCCTAAAGTTCAAGTCTTCAAGCTGTACGCGCATCAATTTCTGCGTTCTAAGAGATAGCGACTACACTACACTAACGTGATGTGCTAGAATTTTTTGGTTTTGTTATGACACATTCTTATCCCGTCTGCCATATTAGTTATAAATGTTTGGCATGATTGTGAAACTAGTTAAGTCTATTGTTTCTTTTAACATAACCAAGGTATCTATAACACATCTTATAACCTAATCAAAATCTTAATATATGTTAACTGCTTTCTATTAACTTTATTTTCTTGATCTTGGTACTCCACCTTCAATATAAATGCGTTTCAAATTGGTTGAATTGACACATTGGCATGAGAATTGAACATCCAATCGGTTTCAATCACTAATTGGATAGGATATTCATATGATCCGATTTGACTTAATGCCACTAGACATCCAACGTGATGGATCATGCATTTTTTAGTTTTTTTAGTTGAACAACATCGTTTATATTATAAAATTTAATTTATACTTTACACTTTGTTTATAGATTTGTTTGATTTTTCTTTTACCAAGAATAACATCACCTTGAATTATGAGATGATAAAATTTTTGTCGCTTTTAATTTTTTCTTGACTAATTTATGTGTGTATGTGAGCATACTAGATTATGTTTGTTAGTGCACAATAATGATAGTTTTAATAAATAAATTATAATAATATATTTTAAATTCTAACTTAAGGTTGTGTATATTTAATTTTGAAAAAATATGTTGTGTACTCAAAATTTTAAACAAGTTCATATATAATTAATGTTTCTAAATATGTTAAATTTAGTTAAACTTTAAATCTTAAGTGTATAAGTTTATATGTTATGAAATTATTTAGTTTTTTTTAATATAAATCGAATCATGTGGATCAATTAATAACTCACTAGATTGATCCATGATCCAATGTGAGTCGATCACTCAGCTTATAACTATGATACAAGCTATATATATATATATATATATATATATATATATATATATATATATATATATATATATATATATATATATATATATATAAACTTTTTGGTCGCCAGCCTACTACAGTTGTGCATAGTTACAAAATGAACAATAATGGTTGATAAATATTAATTTAATTTAAAACAGCTAGCTTCACTTAGATATATCCGCATGGTATTTAGGAAGCTGAGTACAGTCATGCGTCTAATTTGTCTATAAACACGATTTATTTGTCATTTTGATACATAGCCTACTTCACCTAATTAAGTGCATGTCGGTTTTATATGCTATTAGACGTATATCAATCAAAAGTTATATATATAATTTGTATTTTTACATCATTTTTCTTTCTTTGATTAAATTTCTTTTAAAATGGTGGATATATGACACAAAACCAAACACACAATAAAGATTACCGTGATAAAATTTTCCAGGTGTAGCGGTTAGGGCTTAGGATTTTCTTCCAACAAGAAATGACCCAAAAGGACCTCAGTCCCAGACACCACAGGTTGTTGCTTCTTGCACTTCCACTATTATTTCTTGTATTTCTCATTGCATTATGAAGTCCATTCTAAAATATATATTGTATTTTGGAATGAGCTTTTCATAATGCAAGTGCAGGAAATAATAGCGGGAGTGCAATAAGTTTTGCCCCACACCAGAACAACCAAGCTGGCATAATACAAGGTGGGGTTCCACAGTTACTTCCTGCACCCCCGGGATTGCTTCATGCAACAAGATGAAATGTCTATTTACCTTCTAGATTGGCCAATTTGTAATGTAAAAAGGTGTAACCAATCCGGAATGTAATTTTACATTCTGGATTAGAGAGTCCAAAAAGTTAAAAAGGTGCAGGAAGTGGTTTTTGAGTTGCAGAAAGCAACTAATTACAAGTTGTTATTATATATGAGCAATTCACCACATAACCAATCTGTTACTATGACTCTATGAGGGACTCAGGGTATCTGTGTCTGATTTGCCAAACACAAAATTCGCCACAATGTAGTACCAGAATCTATTCAAATTAGAATAGCAATATAGCTAAATAACTAGTTCATGTTAGCAATGTAAGAATATAGAGAAAAAGGGAAGAGGAAGAAGAGAGATGAAAGGGCTAAAGCTCTATTTCAATAATAATGCCAATCTGAATATGCAATAGTAAAAGGGGAAAATACAAACACAAGTAATAAGACTAAACTACTTTCAAGAAGAGTAAAAATAAGAAAGAAAAAACATAAAATAACTTGTTATCTAACAGTTCAAATATGTTTCAGTAGCTAGGCTGTAACACAAATGTTAGGTGTCGATCATTTGGGCTCTAAGCACCAAGCTAAGACTGAAGCAGGTGAGGATGATGATGCCCAGCGACAAAAGTGTTAGCAACACAGGTGCTTATAAGAATGCAGGTGCTGATAGCAACTCAGAGAATGGAAATAACAGCAGCAATGCAGAGCCACACGAAGGAAGGCCCAAAAGGAACATCTCAAAACCCAATTACTTGAAGGATTATGACACTTAGCACTAGCTCTAGGGGACAAGTTGTAACGGAATAACACTACACTGGGGGACATAACGGCATATAGGCCATAAGCCCATAACATATTTTGTTAGAGAATTGCAGGGAACAATTCTATTAGGATAATTGTGCTTGATGATTCCTTCAAACAGTTATTAGCTTGTATAAATAACTCATGAATGAGAGGGAGGAAATAAACAATTTGAATTTCAGTACAATTTTCATAGTTTATGGAGGTTACCTTGACCTCGAATCCAAGGCCCCCTATTCCCTTTGCTCGTAACAAAAAGCAAGAAGAAAAATGGTTTATTCATATTCAGATTCAGAAGGGGTCCAAATGCAAGAAAGGGAATAGCAACTAAAGATGTATTTATACATACAACGTTACATTTATAGAAGAATCTATATTGGTCTGGTTTAGCAACATCCATGAAAGCTTGGACATTTCCACTCTCATTTAGCGGCAAAAAATCCACCTGGGGGATGCATAATATTTTCCAAGGCTCCAAAAATCATCATCATAGCAACCACACACAGGCGGCCACTATCAATCATCGTAGCTCATGTCTTCTTCCTTCAAGAGAATTAATTAACAATGTCAGATCGTACTGCTTAAAGAAATTATAAACAAGGTAAAATTATCATATCATTGACAAACTAATAAAAAAAAGGAGCTAGCATAAAGTATAATCTTGAATAGGGGTCATGTTTAAGTGAATATAAGGAATTATAAGGTTGGTTGACAGTAAAAGGAGAAAGGAAATCCCTCATGTCCTTTTTATAAGAAACAAAGTTTTAGTATATTTTGCAGTAAAATTTGCTTTTTATATATATATAAAAAATAAGAATGAAGGTAGTAATGCTTAAACCAACCAAACAGGTTTTAGATTCATTCCAATCAAATCATAATAGTTTAATAACTATCAAATTCCAAAATCCAAAAATACGGAATGGTATATATAGTATGCGTTTGCTGATCACGCAACATAGATGTGATTTTCTACGATTTGATGGAAGCATCTGGTTATAACTTATGCGATATTCCAACTATGACGTGTTTTGTTCCATCTGCAACTCGTTTCCAAACATAGGGTACAGTAGTAACAAGTTAATGTAATGGCGAGGTAACCTTCATTTAGGAACATTTTCAGTCAATGCATGTGTACTTTAAAGCCTTTGAGGGACAAGAAAATTAACCTCTACAATCTATAGTAAATCGACAGACACAATTGACTCAACCTAAAGTTTGACCCATGGGTAGATAGATATTTAATTAATGCTAATGATTAATGGTCCTATCCCTATAAAACCAAAGAAATTATAAAATAATTATGCATATTTATGCTTGCATAACTGTTCTAATTTGATTTTTAATTTTGTGTTTGGGTTGAGATTTTTGGTTAACGTGTTCATTTTGTGAACTCATGCTAGTGATTATACATTTTATTATAAGTGTTATTCTTAAAGCATGAGAAAAAATTACTAGTTTGAGGAGACTTAAAAATATAATTTTCTTAGTTGCATTTATTTTAATTTCGTTAGTACTTTAGAATAAGATGTTAGATGTCAATACGCTCGTTGTATTTTTAGCATTCATTTAGTTTTGATGTCCATATTTTGAGGATAATATTTTCTTTTGTAAAGACTCGTTTATTTAACTTATTTTATTACACAGGAGACATTTTCATATTATTATAATTTTGAGATTTCATAATTTTTTTTGATATATTTTATTATAGATTATTATTGTAACGAATGGTGTTACATTGCCCCCACCCTGCATAGCCTGTAGGTTTAGTGGGCCAATCCGCATTACACAAAAACAATTAAAAAAACAAAAAATTAAATTTTAAAATTTAACCCATTTTAAAAACAAACTATAAAATGTCTAATAAAAAAATATATTTGCCCAAAATGATAACATAATTTACATCTTAAGTCACTTGAAAAATATTTTTTTTTACATTATATTTACTTAACCTATAATTCTATACTAAATCAAAATATTTTATCATGATTCATCAATCATTGAATCATATATAAATGACTTAAACTCTATATATATATTTTTTAATTTTATTTTTACTCAGTTTATATCCTTATTTATTAGTATTCTATATTTTTATATTAAATTATAAAAAACCCGTGGGACCTACGAGGTCCGTGGGTAAAACCCATGGATTAAACAGATCAGACTAAAAAACAGGAAGAACTCTAAAAAATAAGGTCTATATGAACCCAAATCAGTTTGTCCAACTCTAGTTTTAAGTAACTATTAAATGAACCTTAAATGATAAGAAAATTTTTTGTTGCTCACAAATAACTAGAGCTTAATTTTAAGCAACTAATACGATATTTAAATTATCTTAAATAAAAAAAATAATATATAACAATAAACAATTCATTAAGCAACCAATGTTCGAGATAAGCGTTCTTAGAGGTTCAGAATACATGACTGACAAATTATATTACATGTCTCAATAAAAAGAAGAGCAACAACATATAGTTGATCGAGTTTCGGTGGTTGGTTTTACCAAATTATACCTTTCCCACAGATATTTCTGTTGCTCAACTTTCTCCTTTTTGATCCTCCAACTCTCCAAGTATATGTATAATTGCTTGACAAATTCCCCTGAATTTATAGGCATCTCGATTCATTTATTTGATCTGATGAAGGTGCAGAGGAACTACTGGTAGAGCCGAAATTAATTGTTGGCCATTTTACTGAAGTAATGACCTTTTTACCGAAGAAAAATCACTTGTGATTTGAAACTGTATTAACTATTAACTATTGGGTTTTTGTTTTATTTTATTTATTTGCACAAGAGTGAGAATTTGGGCTAGAAACACTTGATAATCATTTGCCTAGAACAAATTCCTTTTTTGCTAGTGGTTTTTTTTTAGCCGGTTACCCTACTCTGTTTTGATTTTCGTTTACTACTGCTTTTATTTTTTTAATAAATAGAAAATAAATGGGACAAAAGGAGATAAAATACCTTAAAATCTTGCGAAAGGTAATACCTTAAAGCATTTGCTTATGGTATTTATTTGCCTTTCAAAAAAAAAAACCCTTAAAGCATTTGCGTTTTTAATATTATCAAGTATGTGGGTGAATTTATAATCTTGAGAAATAAATAAGTGTATGTTTAGATTAAAATTTACAAACTTTAGTTTGAATCAAATTTAAGTTTGGAAATTGAGTTTACAAAAGTATCTCAAATATAGGTTAATTTGTTTATTTTTTTTGAATAAGTGTTTTTCAAAATAAATAATAACTAATTTTATTTAAAATAAGTCATTTTTTGTCTTTTTAAAAAATAAATCCTATCTTCTTCTTAAAAAAGTTTAAATAAAAGAAATTATTTTCAAGTTATTTTTTTAAAAATTTAAACTCTTATCTATTACTTCTTCGAAATTGAATTTCTAGATAAAATTTTAATCTCAAACATAACTTTAAGAAGTAATCAAACATGATTCCAAATTCATTTTCCTCTTTAACTTACTTTTCGATCACCCACCTAAATTCCAAACACACCCTAAATATGATCCGAATTTAAATGTGCGGAGGAGACTGCTTGTAGTTATTATACACACTCACTCACAAGCAAAAGTTACAAAAATGACGTTACCCCATCTCTTTCACGACAAAGTCAGCAACATGACGTTATTGGTGGTGTTGTGAATCATAAACTATTACTAGTTTTTCTTTTACTGCATAAACTGTTACTTGTAAGCAAGCTCATTTACTCATTTCATAAAATGTTACCCTTCTATACTTTATTCTATGCTCCATCTTAGCCATACTCCCATAGACAAGGGCGGGCTGAGTCGTGTTTTATGGACTGCACGTGATATCTTTATCTTTTATTATTTTAGTTATTGAATAAGTCTTTTTAATCAAAGTAGTGCTTGCTAAACTTTAGAAGAAAGTATTTCTATTTAGCTTTTCTGTTTTTTTGGCGACAAGCATTATAAATATATTGTGTTGGTAGCTGAATAAAATAACCTCTTACGATTCTGTTTCTCTCTTCAAAATATTTACATATTATTCTCTCTATTTTTTAACATTGCCTTTATTCATTAAAACGTACAATTGGTATCGTGAGCTTTATTCTTACGGAACCTGTACCATGGAAGGTGAAACAAGTTTTTCCCACATTACTCTTCCAATCTTTGATGGAGAGAATTATGATCTTTGGGAAGTGAAAATGCAATCTTATATGGAGTCTTTGGATTTGTGGGATGTTGTGGAAGAGGATTATGAAGTATATCCACTGCCTGAAAATCCCACCATGGCCCAAATTAAAAATCACAAGGAAAAAAAGATGAAAAAGGCAAAGGCGAGGTCATGTTTGTTCACTGGTGTTTCACAAATGATATTCACCAGAATCATGACTCTCAAAACACCCAAAGTAATTTGGGATTATCTGAAAGAGGAATATGCTGGAGATGATAGAATATGAAGCATGCGAGTGCTTAATTTAAGGAGGGAATTTGAGCTTCAAAGGATGAAAGAGTCAGAGACAATAAAAGAATACTCAAACAAATTGTTGGGTATTGGCAGTAAGATAAAGTTGTTGGGGAGTGATTTTGCTGATTTGAGAATTATAAAGAAAATTTTGCTAACGGTGCCAGAGAGGTATGAAGCATCTATAGCTTCGTTGGAGAACACAAAGGATCTGTCAAAAATCACATTGGCAGAAGTGCTACATGCCCTGCAAGCTTAAGAGTAACGAAGGTTGATGATCATGTTGTCAAGGTGCTTTTTGTGGAAGCAATGCCTTCCAAGATTATTTTGATGATGCCAAAGAATCAAGAGTTAAGCAAGTCCCAAAGAATCAGGAGTCAAAAAGCTTCAAGAATCAAGTTTCAAAGAATCAAGATTCAAGAATAATCAAGTTTCAAGATTCAATCAAGTTTCAAGAATCAAGATTCAAGAATAATCAAGATCAAAAGGAAAAACTTTGCAAGGAAGATGGAACGAAGAAGATAGATCAAGCATATTTCAGAAGCATGATTAGGTGTTTGATGTATCTTACAACAACTCGACCTGATATTTTAATTGCTGTAAGCATTTTATCTCGATTTATGAATTGTGCAAGTGAAATGCATCTCAAGGTTGCAAAAAGGGTGATAAGATATGTCGAAGGCACTAGCAATTTTGGCATCAAGTTCAAGAGAGCTGAAGAGTTCAAGTTAACAGGTTTCTCAGATAGTGATTGAGGTGACTCTATTGATGATATGAAAAGTATTTTAGGGTACTGTTTTAGCTTTGGATCAGGTGCTTTCTCATGGAGCTCAAAAAAACAAGATATAATTGCTCAGTCTACAGCTGAAGCCGAATTTATTGTTGCTGCCGTTGCTGTTAACCAAGTTTTGTGGCTTAAAAAAATCTTGATTGATCTTAACATGGAGCAGAAGGAGAGTACACAGATTTTTGTTGACAATGAAACTGCCATAGCCATTTCCCATAATCCTGTTTTTCATGGAAAAACTAAACATTTTAATATCAAGTTGTTCTTTGTAAGAGAAGTGCAGAGAGATGAAATTGTTGTTCTTGTTTACTACAAAACAAAAAACCAGGGTGCAGACTTATTCACCAAGCCACTACTAGTTAGCAAGTTCAAGTTTCTAAGAAAGAAATTAGGACTTTGCAGATCCGACATCTTTATCTTTTATTATTTCAGTTATTGAATAAGTCTTCTTAGTCAAAGTAGTGGTTACTAAACTTTAGAAAAATATATTTCTGTTTTGTTTTTCTATTTTTTTTTTGCTGCAAGCATTATAAATATATTGTGTTGGTAGCTGAATAAAATAACCTCTTAGGATTCTGTTTCTCTTCAAAATATTTACATATTATTCTCTCTGTTTTTTAACATTGTCTTTATTCATTAAAACCTACAATGACCATATCCTCGGCCTATTATTATTTACTTTTCGGCCTTTTCGGTATATATACTCCGAATGGATAAAGTTGATGCAAATGCGAAACACAGGAGATTATTATAGAAATATATCCCATAATATATAAAGACTTGAGAATCACAAAGATTATACACGCCTACCACACATGCTTACACCAAAATGATACAAGAATAGAGAGAATAGCATGAGTTACATTCTCGTTTCCTATTGAAATCACACCTCTTGAATACTAAAAGTATGGCATGGGATATTGGATTTCAAGGTTTAATTACCTGCAGGCAAAGACAATCCAAACAATTAGGCGTAGGCAAAGGACAAATGCGACGAGTCCTAGCAGTGAAATCCAAATATAAATAACTTTATTAAACATGGAGTTGGTTGTATTCCAAAGGGGATCCGGGGTGACCATTCCCGCACCAGTCATGTAGGTAAGAGTGAGGCTGGAGATGGTGATGCACATCCCTATTGACAAAAGCCAGGTGAAGAATCTGTGATTGAGAGGGAACCCACTTACAAGCAAGAGACACACTGCTAAAGATGAAATGAAACATGTTGTGTTCCAAATGAGGAATATTTTATATTCATCAGGGTAAAGAACAGCTAGGATAGATTCTCCGGGACATGGATTATTATCTGCACTGTTTTCTGGACATTGAACAACTCCACTCTCGTTTCCGGGTCTAACTCCACCTGGTGGATTTAAAGCACTTTGAAAGGTCATTGTTGCGATCACCGTAGACACCAAACTCAGCACTCCCCTCATGTCCTTCAACCATTCATCCTTATCCTTATGTGCCAGCCAATTCCCTACACTTTTTAAAGCTTTTCTCCACCCTTTCACCTCTTGTTCATCTTTCCTCTCGCTTTCAACGTTCATAGTAACTGATCGATCTCTCCTACCTATATGCTTCAACCAAATTAACAAATATATATATATATATACTTCCATCTTAGATCTGTAATTGCATGCATACATGGCTTATTAAATTTCATTTTCTTATGTCGTTCAACCAAATTACATCAAGTTACAAGTACGGCTAGAAAATAGAATCAGTACAACTACATATATTTTTAATAATGATACCTAAAGAGATTAGACATTGAGAACCATATTAAACTTAGATATAACTTGACTAGAAGTCATTAAGACTCAAGTAAATGCTAAATAAAAATAATGCTTCCATAATCAAGAGTAAATTATTAAATCTAATTATCTGATATTTTTCTTTCTTTTTTTCATTATATTATATAACAAGTAAATATGTAAATGTACCTTTCCCTTGCTATGGTATATATGATAGGTGAGAAAACCAACTGCATGCCGAAATGTGTTTTTCTGAAGACAGGAAAGGCAAATATATATAGTTGCAAAATCGTTCAAAAAGCTAAGAAATAAGGGAAAAGTGGGAATTTTCTAAAAATTCAGATGTGTTTTGGATTAATTAGTTGTCAAAAGAGCAATTTAATCATTGATGATGGTAAAATCAGTTTCATGTTGGAATATGTTTATTGAAAAGTGAATTTACAATAATATGTTTTGTTTAGTTGCCTAAACAATTGCTTAAATTAATTGCCTAAACAATTGTATAATTAATTAATAAAACAATATGATATAATTTATTTATATATGATACTAGGGAAAAGGAGAGGCATGCACGCACGTAATGTCTTTTTATAAAAAAGAGATAAAAATATTCAACAAAAAATGTACACCAAAACGAAATATTTATATATTAGTATATATATTGTATATACAATAAAATAAAAGTAAAGAAGAAGAGAGAGAGAAAAAAATGAGGTAAAATATAACACGACAGTGAATAGTTAAGCCAATGTTTAGAAATACTAGTGGAGGTTCAACGTACGTTTTTTTTTTGGACAGTTTCAACGTACGTTTAAAGAAGGATTTCTTGGTGTTTTTTGTGTTGAACGTACATTCACATGGGTTGGAAGGTTTTTCCAAACACACTATATAACTATGTGGCAGTTACTTAATAAAAATTACAGATAAAAATGTAAAAAAAAAGATAAACATCATGAGATATCTTTATTATAATATATATATATATATATATATATATATATATATATATATATATATATATATATATATGATTTATGATGGGATTTGAAATTAATGGGAAGGGGAAGCTTAATTCTAATCAAACTTCTGAAAAGTGCTGGAAAAGCTATTGGTAATGTGGTCAATTTATTGTGCAGAGTATATGTGCTATATTGAGCTTTGCAAAGCCAGAAATTTTACAGAATTTTCTTGATTGACCACAATATTAGCAAAAGAGAAAATTCTAGCTTGGTCAATTTCTTCGACGAGAAGCATATATAGCCGCCTAAATAAAGCTTAGGACCCGCACACAAAATAAAAAGCCACAATTATTTAATAGTGGATTTGCTTTTTCTTTGTGTTGGAAGAATATATCCTCCTTCGGGATCTTAAAGAATCTTTTATATATCAAGAAGACAAGAACAAACAAAAAGTTGTCAATAATTTTAGTTTAAAAAGAACACCACAAAGTTCATGAAGTAACTTCTAGATTATTATACCTATACGTAAAATGAAAAAAATAGCAAAAAAAACTTGATGATTTATATACAAATTGAAATAGAACACTTGATGATTTTAAAATATTGATCCATGCTTCCTCAAAACGAGTTGAGTTAGTTCCGCTCTTGTTGTAAACTTGAAACTTGCAAGTAAATTATTAGTCAAATATAATACAACTTTGAAACAAACACTTCAGAGGCGAATCAATTGTTCTTTGACAAGTACTGCACATGCACAATTATTCCAATATACTAGAATTATACATACAAGAACAATCATCTTTTTTAAACCAACAAACTTGGAAGGCTTTGCAACCGCTTATTCCAACAAAAGCAAAGCGTGAAAAGCCCCAGCCATGCATAGCACAAAACTACAAATATTCGAAAGCACAAAATATATACTTCCAACAAGCCATTTTTGAAACGGGATACGATCTTAGGGGGAATTACGCTCATTTTTGGAATTACGCACAAAATATATATCATGATATTTGCCATTATATTTCGGGCTAATGATAGGAAAGATGGCCACGCAGGTACCATCTCAGAGTACTAGAATGCAGGCTAGCAGCAATTTTTTTTTGGGATAAGCAAAATAGTAAGGGAATTTCTTCCCATATATACCAACTTTACATTTATATTTAAAAAAAAAAAAAAAAACTAACTTGTAGTATAGGTGGATTATTTCTAACGTACGGCTACACGGAGACACTGATTAAGATTTCCGGTGGTTAATGTTAGACTAACAATGAATTGAATTAGATCAATTTAGATTTCCGATTTAGATACAATGAATATGGTCATTATTATAATGTGTTGACTTTATATGTGTTTTCAAGATAGGTTGTAGGATTATATTAAAAAAAAATGTTGTGAGAATATTTTGAAGTACCATCAAAGAGTTAAAGTTTCTAATTACAATTATTACATAAAAAATAGCTTAAAAGCACGCTGGTAGTTAAATGTTGAAAGCCAAAAATTATTAAATTAGTTTATTAAATTATAAGTATTTGATAAAATTATTTAATTTGTTGAGGTAATTGATAAATATAAAATAAAAAAATAAACATATTTATGTGATATTTTTATATAATTTTTTTTATTGATAATATATATTTAATTTGAGGTACTTATAATTTGAGAACTGCTAATTGTTACGAAATAATACTTGCACTACCAATGTATGTGTGCACTATTTTAGCAAAAACAAGGTGTGATCAATTGGTTTTGATGGAAATCATGGGAGACTAAAGATAAAAAATTCATCAATTACAACCATTCATCTCTATTCGTGCAGTCAATTCTCGTGTATTTTAGCATTTAATTTCCTTATATTCAGTTTTTTTTAATTAATTTTAATTAAACTCTTACCATTTTTTATTTAGATAAATTATTTTAGTTTCATTTTTTATCCCAATTATTATATTCTTTTCATATTATGTAATCTATTATTAATCTTATTTTATATCTTAAAATAGTTTCAAATTAAATCAAACTTGAAATAAATTAAAAATAACACATACTTAAGTAGATTTCATATATTTTCTTTGTATAAGCATTAGCAATCATTAAAATGTCTTGAAGTATAATGTTAAAATAATAGAATAAAGAATGTAAATAATGTAATGGTTAAAACAAATAATACAATATAAAAATATCTAAATAATAATATAATAAAACAAACTTTTCATCTATCACTATAAATAACAAACGTGTCCAACCATGCACTATGAAGGGTCTTTAATTATTGATAGTGCCCTCAAAGTTGAATAAAAAAGATGAAGTCCAATAATAAAATCAATGGCAAGCCTACACACCCTCCCCCAAAATCTGTAAATGTACCTTTCCCTTGCTATGGTATATATGATAGGTGAGAAAACCAACTGCATGCCGAAATGTGTTTTTCTGAAGACAGGAAAGGCGAATATATATAGTTGCAAAATCGTTCAAAAAGCTAAGAAATAAGGGAAAAGTGGGAATTTTCTAAAATTCAGATGTGTTTTGGATTAATTAGTTGTCAAAAGAGAAATTTAATCATTGATGATGGTAAAATCAGTTTCATGTTGGAATATGTTTATTGAAAAGTGAATTTACAACAAAATATGTTTTGTTTAGTTGCCTAAACAATTGCTTAAATTAATTGCCTAAACAATTGTATAATTAATTAATAAAACAATATGATATAATTTATTTATATATGATACTAGGGAAAAGGAGAGGCATGCACGCACGTAATGTCTTTTTATAAATAAAATGAAAAGAAGAGAGGAAAATCAAGGAGATTAAATAAAACATGAGTGAACAGTTAATGCTGTGCTAGTTGCATAATAAAAAAGAGATAAAAATATTCAACAAAAAATGTACACCAAAACGAAATATTTATATATTAGTATATATATTGTATATACAATAAAATAAAAGTAAAGAAGAAGAGAGAGAGAGAGAAAAAAATGAGGTAAAATATAATACGACAGTGAATAGTTAAGCCAATGGTTAGAAATACTAGTGGAGTTTCAACGTACGTTTTTTTTTTGGACAGTTTCAACGTACGTTTTTTTTTTGGACAGTTTCAACGTACGTTTAAAGAAGGATTTCTTGGTGTTTTTTGTGTTGAACGTACATTCACATGGGTTGGAAGGTTTTTCCAAACACACTATATAACTATGTGGCAGTTACTTAATAAAAATTACAGATAAAAATGCCAAAAAAAAAGATAAACATCATGAGATATCTTTATTATAATATATATATATATATATATATGATTTATGATGGGGTTTGAAATTAATGGGAAGGGGAAGCTTAATTCTAATCAAACTTCTGAAAAATGCTGGAAAAGCTATTGGTAATGTGGTCAATTTATTGTGCAGAGTATATGTGCTATATTGAGCTTTGCAAAGCCAGAAATTTTACAGAATTTTCTTGATTGACCACAATATTAGCAAAAGAGAAAATTCTAGCTTGGTCAATTTCTTCGACGAGAAAGCATAGCCGCCTAAATAAAGCTTAGGACCCGCACACAAAATAAAAAGCCACAATTATTTAATAGTGGATTTGCTTTTTCTTTGTGTTGGAAGAATATATCCTCCTTCGGGATCTTAAAGAATCTTTTTTAGTTTAAACCTTATTGTCATTTTTGTTTTTAAAAAGAACACCACAAAGTTCATGAAGTAACTTCTAGATTATTATACCTATACGTAAAATGAAAAAAATAGCAAAAAAAAACTTGATGATTTATATACAAATTGAAATAGAACACTTGATGATTTTAAAATGTTGAGTTTATATCTTAAAATAGTTTCAAATTAAATCAAACTTGAAATAAATTAAAAATAACACATACTTAAGTAGATTTCATATATTTTCTTTATATAAGCATCAGCAATCATTAAAATGTCTTGAAATATAATGTTAAAATAATAGAATAAAGAATGTAAATAATGTAATGGTTAAAACAAATAATACAATATAAAAATATCTAAATAATAATATAATAAAACAAACTTTTCATCTATCACTATAAATAACAAACGTGTCCAACCATGCACTATGAAGGGTCTTTAATTATTGATAGTGCCCTCAAAGTTGAATAAAAAAGATGAAGTCCAATAATAAAATCAATGGCAAGCCTACACACCCTCCCCCAAAATCTGTAAATGTACCTTTCCCTTGCTATGGTATATATGATAGGTGAGAAAACCAACTGCATGCCGAAATGTGTTTTTCTGAAGACAGGAAAGGCGAATATATATAGTTGCAAAATCGTTCAAAAAGCTAAGAAATAAGGGAAAAGTGGGAATTTTCTAAAATTCAGATGTGTTTTGGATTAATTAGTTGTCAAAAGAGAAATTTAATCATTGATGATGGTAAAATCAGTTTCATGTTGGAATATGTTTATTGAAAAGTGAATTTACAACAAAATATGTTTTGTTTAGTTGCCTAAACAATTGCTTAAATTAATTGCCTAAACAATTGTATAATTAATTAATAAAACAATATGATATAATTTATTTATATATGATACTAGGGAAAAGGAGAGGCATGCACGCACGTAATGTCTTTTTATAAATAAAATGAAAAGAAGAGAGGAAAATCAAGGAGATTAAATAAAACATGAGTGAACAGTTAATGCTGTGCTAGTTGCATAATAAAAAAGAGATAAAAATATTCAACAAAAAATGTACACCAAAACGAAATATTTATATATTAGTATATATATTGTATATACAATAAAATAAAAGTAAAGAAGAAGAGAGAGAGAGAGAAAAAAATGAGGTAAAATATAATACGACAGTGAATAGTTAAGCCAATGGTTAGAAATACTAGTGGAGTTTCAACGTACGTTTTTTTTTTGGACAGTTTCAACGTACGTTTTTTTTTTGGACAGTTTCAACGTACGTTTAAAGAAGGATTTCTTGGTGTTTTTTGTGTTGAACGTACATTCACATGGGTTGGAAGGTTTTTCCAAACACACTATATAACTATGTGGCAGTTACTTAATAAAAATTACAGATAAAAATGCCAAAAAAAAAGATAAACATCATGAGATATCTTTATTATAATATATATATATATATATATATGATTTATGATGGGGTTTGAAATTAATGGGAAGGGGAAGCTTAATTCTAATCAAACTTCTGAAAAATGCTGGAAAAGCTATTGGTAATGTGGTCAATTTATTGTGCAGAGTATATGTGCTATATTGAGCTTTGCAAAGCCAGAAATTTTACAGAATTTTCTTGATTGACCACAATATTAGCAAAAGAGAAAATTCTAGCTTGGTCAATTTCTTCGACGAGAAAGCATAGCCGCCTAAATAAAGCTTAGGACCCGCACACAAAATAAAAAGCCACAATTATTTAATAGTGGATTTGCTTTTTCTTTGTGTTGGAAGAATATATCCTCCTTCGGGATCTTAAAGAATCTTTTTTAGTTTAAACCTTATTGTCATTTTTGTTTTTAAAAAGAACACCACAAAGTTCATGAAGTAACTTCTAGATTATTATACCTATACGTAAAATGAAAAAAATAGCAAAAAAAAACTTGATGATTTATATACAAATTGAAATAGAACACTTGATGATTTTAAAATGTTGAGTTTATATCTTAAAATAGTTTCAAATTAAATCAAACTTGAAATAAATTAAAAATAACACATACTTAAGTAGATTTCATATATTTTCTTTATATAAGCATCAGCAATCATTAAAATGTCTTGAAATATAATGTTAAAATAATAGAATAAAGAATGTAAATAATGTAATGGTTAAAACAAATAATACAATATAAAAATATCTAAATAATAATATAATAAAACAAACTTTTCATCTATCACTATAAATAACAAACGTGTCCAACCATGCACTATGAAGGGTCTTTAATTATTGATAGTGCCCTCAAAGTTGAATAAAAAAGATGAAGTCCAATAATAAAATCAATGGCAAGCCTAGCATGAATCTTTGCTCTCTTTGAGTACCAAGCAAGGAAAACTAAATCCTTCCTCCTCATGATCACTGTCTCCTTGTCCGCCGCAACCAACGCCAAATGCAAGTCGCACCCCTTCTATAATGAAAGTGGCAGATCCATGGCAACAACTGCTAGGAAAATATTCATCCACTGCAAAAAGAAAATTTCATGGTGCCTGTTTGAACGAAGAAGATGAGGATTTTTTGGGATTTTTTTTTAATAAACGTCATGTGCCACTCGTATGAAGTGTAATAAGAGTAACCTTTAGAGGATCTGTGTAATTTTCTCGTAAACAAAAAGGTGAGCTCATGCTAAGATTCAAGTCAAGAAAAAACGAACGTCTATTTAATTTAACCCAGTTAATAATTTAAAAACGAACGGTTCTAAAAAGGCATTTTCAGCGTCAAAAGAATGAAAAAGGTTTTATGACACATATTAGATCGGTCCCAACAAACTTCCAATGAAGGACCAAGGGGATTAATTTGACCTCCAAAACCCCCCAATCACATGACCAGAAGCGGAAGATGGATTATCAAAACCAGCCACACACAACAAAATGGGGTAGCAAAATTCAAGGTGCAAATAGATTAATCAATTGCCAAACTAGATAAACCATACAAAATGATACATAATTCTGGAGGATATCTTCTAAAATATGGTAGACATATGCATAAAGCATAAGCAAGCATTTAAATTAAACCCGTCAGATTTGAGCGGAGGTACTGTTTATTGATACTGTTGTGACACTCTGACAGTATTGGTTCTTACAGGATACTCTCACGTTTGGCTATGGTATCTTTATATATATGCAATATTCCCTTGTATATACAAAGATTCTAGAGCTGTTGGGTAGATCTTGGAGGTCATTTTGTTAGTGTTTTGGAGATGTCAGATGCATGCATAAGTTGAAGGCTATATATGTATCGGGTTTTTTCGGGGGAGTCATACGTTCTTGGTTTTTTCATGTAATATGGCACAACTTATGCTTCTATTTAATATACATATTATATTTGCCTAAAAATAAAAACTGTGGTAGTTGATTGTGAAAATCGACACAAGCTTGATACTTTTTTCAATTGCTAGCATATGAAATATTTCTGTCCTGTTATCTTTGTTTTCTAAAGTAATATATTGCAGTTTGTTTTTTGAGGAATTGTGTATGCACCATTGCCTCGAGAGATATATATGACTTACCCAATAGCTACTTTGACAATCATAAGACTATCATCTTTGTAATTAAAGCATGAGCCTAACCAAATTCATACTGCTCCAGAAGCAAGTGTTTTAAGGTTCTAGAATCAAATACACAATTATGAGAATAAAACAATTGAAATTATGAATCCTAGGTTTTTTTTTTTTTTTTATCAAAAAATGTTAGTTATTAATTGTTAGATTTTTGTTAGCGGTGAAATTAAATTTGTGACTTCTTCCTCCCTTCAACTTTTTTACCACCCATGTCCTCCAGAAAAATGTTAGCTCAAATGCATTCTAGACAAGCAAAACAAAGCATCAAGTCATCACTACAATGCTTTTGTTTCATGTGAAGTGTCATTCGAGATATAATTGCTTGAAGCTTTGTTCCAACAACCCAAATCACTTTCGAGTTAATCAATTATTAGTCTTTTTTTTCATCCAAACTGAAAATTAAAACACACACGCTATTGGCAGTGAACTGATGGCATCTGCTCACTACGTCGTGAAACAAAAGATGCCCAAAATGAAGTTAGCAATTACGTTCAATAAGAATTTGAGTGCAAATTAAATAATGAATTCTGGACTTCTACTAGTCCGCCAGTGCTATACAATGAGACCTTGCCAGCTTAATCATCCTTTACACACATCATTTTTTAGACATCATATCATTTACAATAGAAATAAAATTAAACAGCTAGTAAAAAGAAAAAGAAGGAAGTAGTCATAAATTAAAGTATTGCATTTACTGGTGTATATGTCTACTTTAGTGTAGATCTGTTAATTTTGAGTTTTGACAATATATTAAGAAAAAAGTGCAAGTTTTTACATGTATGTTTCCTTTTGGAATCAAGATGGTGTGCTTCGAGGGAGTTTAAAAGAACAAAGATAACAACTTGGCTACCAATTTTGAAAATCAACCAACTGCAACTCTAGTTCATGACAATGAGCTAGAACGAATCTTAAGGAACCTTTTGGATCTCCAACAGAACACACAAAATAACATTATAATTCAATGCCAATATGAATTATGCATGAAAATCCCTTGATAAAGTAGGAAGTACAAAACTACAAAATTAACTACCATATGAATCGTACATTGAAAGAGAAAATTATTTTATTTATTACATTTGATTATTGCATATAACAACCAACGTAAAGCAATCCGCAAGTAAGAAAAGCTTGACATGCTGCGATGGATATATATATATATATATATAGACGAGCTGAATAGAACAAGATTGGATCTCACCGTTTACGTTTGTCACTGCATTTAATCAGAATCCAAACAAACAGGCGTAGGAAAAGGACAAGAGTGACGAGTCCTAGCAGTGTAATCCAAATATAAATAACTTTACTAAACATGGTGTTGGTTGTACTCCAAATGAGATATGGGGTGACCATTTCTGCACCAACCATGTAGGTAAGAGTGAGGCTGGTGATGGTGAGGCACATCCCTATTGACAAAAGCCACGTGAAGAATCGGTGATTCAGAGGGAACCCACTCACAAGCAAGAGACAAACAGCTAAGGATGAAACGAAGCATATAGTGTTCCATAAGAGGAATTTGAAATATTTGTCTGGGAAAACAACAGCAAGGATGGCTTCTCCTGGACATGGATTCTTCCCATCTAACATGTCTTCTGATCTTGGACATAACACATGTCCACTCTCTTTTGCTGGCCTAACACCACCTGGTGGATTAATAGCAGTTTGAAAGGTCAAAGTTGAGATTAGTGTTGCTGCCAAACTCGGGTTCCCCCTCATGTCCTTCAACCATTCATCCTTATTCTTGTTTGCCAGCCAATTACCTACATTTTCTATAACTTTTCTCCACCCTTTCATCTCTTCTGTTTTGGACTCACTTTTATCGTTCATCATCGTAACTGATCGATCGATCTCTTTTGCCTTCAAGGAAATTAACAAACACTTGCATGTCAGATATGTACTGCACTTGAAATAATTAAATAGTTCATGCAGTGTTCGTTATCTTACAATGATTAAATTTTATTTTGTTACGTATCAAGTTTCATTGCTTAATTAATTGTTAGTTGTAACTGCTTCTAACAGATTATGACAGATAAGATGTATGTTTACTTAGTTACTTAGAAAGGTTGGATCATATATATCCTCTGTATATATAGGACTTGTACCTTTGTCTTGATCATTAATCTCATAGTCAATTTGTCAATTTAGAGGAATAAAGTTTGTGGGACTCCAAAGAACAAAACAAATTTCAGCTCTAGTGAGAGTAGCATATTATAATGCACCAACTACAGACCTATAGAGAGAAGGATCATGAAAAACATCAGCACCATGTTTAGACAATTTGTAGTTAGAAACCATGGGAGAAGAGATCGAATGAGCTTCAGCCATGTGAGTTTTGTGAAGCAAATCACAATGTATTTACTCTGGGTCATTAAGATAGCATTGTTGGACAGATATTTGATTTCCAGACCCAAGAAATAATCTAGATGACCAAGCTGTTTGAGAGAAAAAGCAGTATTCAATCTGTTTATGAGCTGCTGAATCAAAGTGGCTGAGCTACCGGTGAGAATTATATCATTCACATATAACAACAGATAAACAACATTCACTTGATGTCGATAGATAAATAAGGAAGAATCAGAGGATGACAAACAGGTTGAATAAGAATCATGAGTTTTTGTGGAATAGGGGCAACAAAAGGTGGAGAAAAGTTAGGACTTAGGCTAAAATAAGAATCAAGAATTTTTGTGGAATTAGAGGAAGAAGGAAAAAAATCAGTATAAGGAAATCTCAACTCATTAAATAAAAAATCCTTAGATATGTAAATTCTACCGAAGGATGACAAACACTTGTAACCCTTGTGAGACAAGGAATAACCCAGAAACAAACACTCTTGAGACCGAAAATTGAGCTTGTGTGTATGATATGGTCTTAGTAAAGGAAAACATGCACACCCAAAAGTTCGAAGAAAATGATAATCGGGCTCTTTATTAAAAAAAGTAACAAAAGGAACAACAAACTTGAGAGAAGCAATGGGAAGCCTGTTAATAAGATAAACAGTTGTAGTAAAGGCATAATCCCAAAATTGCAAGGGTAAAGAAGCATGATGCAACAAGTTTAAACCCAAATCAACTATGTGTCTATATTTTCTCTCAACCACACCATTTTGGTGATGAGTATGGGGACAAATAAGTCTGTGAGAAATACAAAAGGAGGCTAGAAGTCTAGAGAAAGGTCTGTATTCACCTCCCCAATCTGACTGAATACTCTTGATTTTGGTGTTAAGTTGTAACTCAACCATGGACTTAAAGTTTTGAAAAACATAAATGGTTTCAGCCTTGGACTTTATAGGAAATATCCATGTATACCTAGAGAAAACATCAATGAAGGAAACATAATATGTATAGCCAGCATAAGAGGTAACATGGGAGGGTCCCCACAGGTCAGTGAAAATGAGTTCTAAAGGTGAATAAACAGAAGTTGAGCTGTGAGAGGGTAACCTATGAGCTTTACCTATACAACAAGAGGAACAAAACTCTGTGATGTTTTTATTCAATTGAGAAATATTACATTGTTTGAGAACAATTTTCATTACATGCTCATTAGGATGTCCTAACCTAGCATGTCAAAGATTAGCACTACTGAAAGAGGTAACATTAGAATTTGAAACAATATTAGAAGTATTATTGACAGTAGCAGCTGAAGTAGGAAACTCATCATTTGGAACAAATGCAGAAGTGGACATCAGCAGAGAAAGATTGCCTTGAAGCTTGAGGTTGTGAAAAGAACATAGGCCATCATCACCAACCATTCCTTGTAGGAGAATTTTATTGGTCTCCTGAGATTTCACAAGACACAAATGAGGATGAAACTCAAAGAAAACAAAGTTGTCTTTAGCAAATTGACTCACACTTAACAGACTTTTCGAAATTGAAGGAACATGTAACAACTTATGAAGCTTAAAGGTTATGGTAGTATCATTAGGAGAAACAAAAACTGAGGAACCAGTGTTGGAGATACTTAAACCTTCATCGTTGCCTATGAAAATCTGCTTAGGTCCATCAAAATGAGTAAATTGTTTAATATTTTGAGAATCACCAGTAACATGAAAACTGGCTCCAGAATCTGGTATCCAAGTGGAGCCAGATGCACCATTACCATGAAAGGAGGAGTTTATGAGCATGGCGCTGGGCTGACTGGGACCAGGAACAGTGGACTTAGCATTGGGATTAACCCAAGTATTGGAGGATCTGGTTGAACCAGTAGAATAGGGGATAGGTTGCAGCGTGGTGGGATAAAAAAAGGTTAGGGACTCATGTGACTGAAAACCAATATCAGTTCTGAAATGACAGACATTGGCAATGTGCCTATACTTTAGACGGATTTGGCATTGTAAATTGGCAAACCGGCCACCTCCATGGCCTCTGCCGGAACCACCGCTACCACGTCCAGAATTTCGATCAGAAAAGGTGTCGCGACCACCACGGTCATACGAGCCTCGAGAGCCACCAAAATCACTATTTTTATAAGTGTTTGGTTGCGCATAACCTTGGGTGTAGTTCAACGGCACAGAACTGACCAATTGAGCATCTCGATTGTATCGTATAAGCCTGGTTTCATGACCATAGAGAAGAGCTTCGATTTTTGCAATTGATGGAGCGCGCTTCTTACAATCAATGATAGAAATTACCGGTGCATCATCAGACAGTAATCCTTCAAGGAGCGCATCAACATACTCCTCATGTCGCACCTACACCAGCCAGTTCATCTACATATCCTTTGATATTGCGCAAATATTCATCAATCGATTTTCCATCAAGAGTGACTGCACGCATCGCAGTGCAGAGTTGACGCGCACGAGATTTAGTGTGGAGATTGAAATATTCATGGACTTTGTCCCAAACCTGAGAGGAATAGTTGGAACCTAGAACTCTTGATGACACAGACTTCGAAAGTGTAGACCGTAGCTAAACAAGAAGCGTTTGGTCTTGAACTTCCCAGATTTCATACTCTGGATTGACGCGATCAGCAATACGATCATCATCGGTGAGATAACGAGGCGAAACGACTAGATTAACGAAAAATTGTTGCAGCTTGTGCGATTTGATCACTGGTTCGACGTGTTGTCGCCAGTGGAGATAATTCGAATCATCAAGCTTCTCTGCAATGAGATTTGACGAAAGCAGAAGCCATGAAAACACATAACAGGACCTTGAAGAAACACAAAATTACGAAAAAATGGCTCTGATACCATTTTTGATAAACTGAGAGAAAAGTAGAGGAGATAACAGAGAAAAAAGAGAAGAACAAAGTTGATTTTATTGATCTGAAAAACTGATTAAAGATAGTTACCGTCCAAATATTTATAAACCTATATACAACAAAACTAACTAATTCTAATAGAAAGCCAACTAACTCTAAGAGGAAAGCTAACTAACTTTAACAGAAAGTTAACTAAGTGATCCTATTGAGGTGTAGTTAGAAAAATCCTTGAACTTCCTAAATTACTAACTATCACGAAATGGGTATTGTTAGCAAAAGCTAACCGCCCTTACAGACAAAATAGCACAAATCAATTTGTGAGGGAAAAGTGAGGGACTTGCATAGGAAAAAATTACCGAGCTGCAACAGTAAGAAGAGTGGTCACAAATTAGTGAGACAAATATCCATTTGGGGTCATCTATTTTTGCGAGGGAGGTCATTAGATTAGAGAGGAAACAGTGAGGGAATTCTTTCCACGCTAATTAGTGACAAAATATTTCTTTGCAAATCCGCCACAAACTATATTGGCAAGCGAGAGAAAATTCTTTCGATAATCAGCAAAATTCTTATAGTTATGTTTGTGGGTTCATGATTGATCGCAGTTTGTGATCTTGTACATACAACTTCAACTATACTAATCTTATGTTGTAATTTGACTGGTTTATTCAACTCTTAGTCAATTCAATTAGAAATATAAAAGTGTTATAATTTAATCTTTTCATCACTTATTCCTTTTCTTCCGTACACTAATACACAATAAATTAAATTAAAGGAAAGTGATACACATGTACAACATTATATTTTGGTTGAAGTATAATTTCTCTCAATATATACCGGAGATCGCTAACATAGTCACACCCTTTTTTTGGCTGGAGTATATTAACAATATACACCTAATTTTTAGGAAAAAGTACCCCAGCATCTCTTTTATTTTAATTGATCCATGTCAGGGTGTTTCAGAAATTTAATATTCATCTATTTTTTAAAACTTAAAATTCCTAATTTCTCTGTCCTCTCTCCTTTCCGGTTTCAAGGCCATTCAATTTTAATCTCTGAACAAAATTTCCAGTCAGCTTCTATGGTGGTTCAATCTCCTTGTGCTTGAAATTCAAAAGTTATTCTTTTTCAAATACAATTTTAATTAAATCATTCACATTTACTTTCTCAAGCTGAATCATAAAATGCAATTCGTTTAAAATATCCCTTTCTCAATCTCCTTGTGCGCTGGGGACATTGGTATATAGTATAATATTGAGAGTTTAAAATAATCAAATCTATATATACCACATGACACCGACATTGAAAGACAAAGTTTTTATTTATATATACGATTATTGCATAACGTTCTGGGATGGATTATAAGGCTTAGATCATTCCTCGAGCTACATCTATATATAACGCCTCAAAGTCAACAATCCAATGACTGAACTTTTTTCTTTATAAACAAAAGGATTTCATTTATAATAAAATAAGCACTTTAGCATAACATGTTACAAGTACTTGCACTTTAATCCAAGCCAGAAAAGAAAGGAGAAGCACCTGAATAAACACACACACAATAAACACCAGAATAAAGAATAATTACACACCCAATGATTAATTGATGCAAACGTGAAGCACAAAAGATTATTACAGAAACATCTCACAATAAACACCTGAGAAGTACGAAAGAAGAAACCATTGACGGTGATGGTCCTCGATTAGATGATTGAATATCTAATCGTTTACGTTTGTCGTCGATCCATTTAGTGACAATCCAAACAATTAGCAGTGCAATCCAAATATAAATAACTTTTCTGAACATGGTGTCGGTTTTATCCCAAAGGGAAGTTGGGGTGATCATTAGCGTACCAAACATCTAATGATCAAATGAAACATGCTGTGTTCGAAACAAGGAATCTTTTATAATCGTCTTGGTAAACAACAGCTAGAACAGATTCTCCAGCTAGACTGGACATTGGACAATTCCAGTCTCATTTGCATACCAAACACTACTGAAAGGTCAGACTTGCGATAACAGTAGCCACCAAACTCAACATTCCCCTCATGTCCTTCAACCATTCATCTCTATCCTTATCTGCCATCCAATTCCCTACACTTTTTAAGACTTTTCTCCACCCTTTCACCTCTTCTCTTTGAGACTGATCACTTTCAACGTTCATCGTATCTGACCAGTGTAATTGATTCATTTAATTGCACGTATGAATGGAGTAATATATATATTAATTATATATAAAGATAAAATCATAAATGTTAAAAGCATTCAATTTTAATATATCTATTCAAATAAATTACATATCGTTAAAATATATTTTTCATCATAAAATTAAAAATGTTTATATTTTATCTCATCCAAATTTTTAATTTAATATATATTTCATGCTTGTAAAATTAAAATTGTCAAATTTTGACTGGAACCTGTCCAAACCCACATAATATAATTTGTGATGATTTTTTTTATAATTTATGAAGGTTAAAAATTGTTACAAATATTTATTCTATAATTTGTATTTTTATAGTTTTTAAATCCCAAAAATTTTCATCTAGGTTTAAATTTATCTAAATCTAATTCTGAATCAAAATTTGTCATATTTTAATTTTATATGAAACATACTAATTATTTTGAAGAAACAAAATTTGAACATTTCTAATTTTATGAGAATAAAAAAATATATTTTAACATATAATTAAAAAGACAAAAAATGATAAGTAATGAGTTCGAGTATATAAAATGGCAAAAACAAAGATATATACTAGCTAAAATTCAATATATTTACTTGTAGGTTTGCCATTAATGCGTGTCATTAGAATAGGAAAATAATATTCTTAGACACCTAGTGAAATTAAAATATGTATTATAGATGATATAATATGAATTAAAGAGAAATATAGAAAAAAAATAATGGATGTTGTTTAGGTGTGTGTTTTAAAATAATAATAAAAAGTCTACATATCATTGCTCCATTGCAATACTCTCAACAGTCATTATGTACGTACAGTAAGTTTAGCAGATCCAGACTTAAGTTATGGCGTTATATATACATTAGTTATATAATGTCCCGGTCTGAACTTATAATTTGTTAACTTTACGTACATATGAATTTTGCATGAAGCTCATAACGAGTATAATTCATAATTAAGAAGTAAATACACAAACAATACCTAATTGATTAGGACAGTAAAATCTTACGTACCTTTATTCGTTTGCTTTAGTATGATAGCTCAATGCTATTTGCCTTTTGCGGCGGAAGCCAAGTGGGTGTCTGAGTGATATGTCTTTGAAGCAAGCAAATATATATATATATACTTGCAAAAGCATAATTCTAGCGTTAAAACAAGTACTTTTTTGGTTAATCTAATTTATTCCCCACAAAGATAAAGCAGAGAAGAATCTTTCACAAAGTGCAAATACACAATTACTCCAATATATTATCCAGGAACAATCATCTTTTAAACCAAGTTATTATTCAAAGAAAAATAAAACGTGAAAAGCCTCGAACAAAGTAAATGGTAAGTATTCGAAAGCACAACATTTATGCCTCGAACAAGCAAGTTTTGGAATGGGATAATATCTTTTTCTTTTTCTAATCAAAAGGGCCAAGCAGAAGGAAGACTGCAGGGCCAATCAGAACGGGATATGATCATTGCTAACTTTACGTACATATGAATTTTGCATCAAGCTCATATCTAGCTAGTAGAGTTAATTCTTAAGAATTAAATGCACACATGATACATAATTCATTAGGACCATAAAATCTTAGGCACCTTCGTTTGCTTTAAGTATGATGCTACTTGTCTTTTGCGGCTGAAGCCTAATGGCTATCTGACAGGTGTGCCTTTGAAGCAAAAGAAGGACAGATATATACTTGCAAAATTGGTCACTAGCTAATAAGAAAAAAGGTTAAGGTAGGAATAATCTATAAATTCAGATAGTGGGACAGTCGCTGCTGAGGGATATGATGATGTTAGAAATTAATGTGAAGGGGAAAAGTTAGTCAAGAAATCAAACCTACAAAATGATTAATCAGACTAATTGAAGTCAGAATTCTGAAAAATAAGTCTTTTTTTTATTATTATCCATTTTATCCACTAATTTTTTCAAAAATATCTAATCATTTTACAAAATAAATTTTATGAATTTTCTTTTTAATCTTTTTGAACCACGCCGGAAGTTCCTCACCAAGAAAATAACGAAAAATATAAGATTAAAATACATTTTTTCATTCTTGTAAATATATCAAAGTTTTTTTTTATTCATACAAAATTTTTTATTTGTTTTTCGTTCCTATAAAATTATAATGTTATTTTTCAATCTAGAGTTAGATCTCGATAATTCTGGATTTATCCAAACCTAGGTGGTATTTTATTATTTAAAATTTTATAATGTAATTTTTTATTAAAAACCACAAATTACTAAAAAAAATGCAATAATCAAAAACACAATTTCTGGCCATTAACATCTACCTCAAATTGCAAAAAAAAAAAAAAAAAAAAATAGTATCGTATCAAACCTCTCTTCCCTCATCGATAAGGTTGTCTCATATCAAAGAAATCATTAAAAAGCTTAACATAACAAGAGAAATAGTCAAAAATTTAAATGCATAATTATAAAATCAGACTTCCACTTCACCTTGGTGGAAGATTAAATAAGGTAAAACCAAAATTATAAATTAAAGAAAAAAAAAAAAGGAGAACATGGGTGAAGAGAAGAAATGTATGTAAATATATGAATACATGATTTTGATGATGCTAAAGAAGAATTAAACAAGATTGTTTCAAAGGATAAACATTACTTCAAGATTAATACAAGGTTGTTTCAACAAACAAAGCATTGCTTCAAGATTAACTCAAGATCAAGTTTTGCCTCAAAACAAAGTGTTTCCAAGGCATTCAAGGCTCTGATAATCGATTACCAGACAGTGTAATCGATTACTAGAAGACAATTTTGAAAAATAACTGTTAAAAAAGATTTTGAATTTGAATTTTGAACCTGTAATCGATTACCAGATGTTTGTAATCGATTACTAGCAATGAAACTCTTGAAATTCAAATTCAAAGTCATGATCCTTCAAAATATAGTTGTGTAATCGATTACCTGTAATCGATTACCAGTGAAAATTCAGAAAAAAAAAAAAAACTTTTTGAAAAGACACATCTCTTCAAACCATTTTGAATAGGCACGAAGGGCCTATATATATATGTGTGTGTGTCTGATTTCAAAAAGCAAGAGAGATATTCCAAGAGAACTTCATTGTAAAATGCTCTCTCAACAACTCTTGGGCAAACACTTGTAAATCTATTGAAAGTTCATCTAGAAACTTCAAATTGTATTATCCACTCTAAAGGAGAGTAATCTTTCTATTCTTATGAGAAAGTCAATTGTAATTAAGAGACTGGTTGTCTCTTGAATTGTGAGTTTCCTGAATATAAGGGAAAAGGATTCATTGGGTGTCGAGAAGTTGTAAATTTTTTTTTTTACAAAGTTAGTGAAAATCTCAAGTGAGTTGCTTGAAGACTGTACGTAGATCGAACCAGTATAAATCGAGTTTGAATTTCTCTCTTTCCTTATCTCATTTATGTTATTGCTCCTTATCTCATTTATGTTATTGCAATCAATTTTGTCTTCATATTTAAAGAACATTATTAAATTGATTGTTACTTCTTCTTCTACATTCTAAGTCTATTAAAAGTTTATTGGTGGGAAATTTTGAAACTTAATTCTCCCCCCTCTTAAATTATTGAGGCCACTTGTCCAACAATGTAAAATAAAAAAAACACACATAACACGTAAAGAGACAAATCACGCACATATTAATTACAGTGTGTCACAAATCATGCTTAGAGCAATGGTTCAATGGTTCATTGTTGAATAAAATTAAAACGAAATTCAATTGTGAGTAAGTCTAATTCTGCACACCCAGCGAAATTACTGGTACACCCAGCAATTTCCCAAATTTCCCATTTTATCCTTTCGTAAAAGGATACGGATAAGCTAATCTGTAAACTTTATAAATCAGCTGAAGTGATTTTTTTTGTTTTTTTTTTCAAAAAAATGTTTTTTTAATTTATTAATATATTAAATTTTTTAATAGTAAATATTTTTTATTTATAAAAAAGCGTACGAATTAAATAATTCGTATGAGTTATATCAAAATTAATTGTCACAATTTATTATTTAAATTTACATACGTATTAAATATACATTAGAAAATTTAATGTTATATATAACAACATTATTTATTTTATAATATAATTGACCTATAGCTCAATTGGTTAGATCGTCGTGTTAATAATTTAAAAGTCAGATCCGATTCTTTTCAAAACAATATAACTTTACATGAACAAAAATAGTAACCAAAATCGATAATGTGTGGTCAATATAACATGCAAACTATTTAGGAGGGAAAAAGAAGAAAAAGAAGCATTCAACTAAATACGCATTAATTGAGTTTCATGTATCCAATATCGTTTTATACATTGTGTTTGGAAGAGATGAATGAAAAGAAATGAAAGTATGAGGAGTGAAAGAGAGATGAAACAGATAAAAGTTGGATTGTTTTGTATACATAAAAAATAGGTGAAAAAATATTCATTATAGAAAAAGATTCATGGAATGCACAGCTAACATGATATTCTTAATCAAAGAAGAAGCATCTGTACACTGTACAATTGGGTCTACTATATATATGAAATAGGGAGCAGATTCTCTCCCAAAATGGAACTTGCACGATAAAAGTCCTCAACCAGTTGAATGTTGCATAAGCTCCATCCACTGAAATAAGCACAACAAAAAATATAACACACTTTGTTAACCAAGATCTTTATATTTATATTTCTGCCTCAGAAAGGGGGAAGGGACTCCAACTAACCTGTCTCAATAAGTTTGCAAGAGTCCTAGGCAGTGCTTCAATGTTCCTCAGAACAATGTAGTAGGGAAATGGAAAGGAATCCATGTACTTGAAAATTTTCGTCTGTCCACCCTCAACAGACGCTTCCTGCAGTCCAGAACGTCATGTTAAGTGAGAAGTTGCATATAATACTCACATTTTTTATATAAAAAAAAACATTTGAGCATAAATTTAAAAAACCATCCAGCCTCCATTTTCGCTAATAGGTGTCAATGTATTGCAGTCAGCACTTTCTCTCTACAGTTGCTTTTTTAATGACAAATAATAATAAAAATAAAGTGGACACAGTTTAGTTACTTTTTACTTTTCTACCGTGCAATTGCACGGTGCTGATCTAGTTGTTTAAATACCTTGAGATCCATAATTGACTCCTGAGAATTATCCAGAAGCAAGAAAGCAACCATTCGATTACCAGTTGACACATCTCTAACACACTGCTTTAATTTCTTCTGGAAAAATTAAAATTGAAGATGAGTGAACAAAGGCCAGTACCGATGACTAAAAGGATAAATAGAAAAAAAAAAAGCAATTTTTTATCAAGTACCTTTTCAACAAACCGACCATCTGCAATTATTAAAACTAGCTGCTGAAGGGGGTTATGTCCAGATGGAAGTCGAGCTTTTGCAACTGCAGTATCTAGCTTGTTAGTCAAGTACTTCAACAGGTCAACAACTGGCTCATCCGCAATAGTATTTTCTTGCTTGAATGTCAAATTGGAGATCATCTGCTCCTCAGCCAAAACAAACAATTAGATCCTCTCGAACATATTCCAGAAATGAATAATGATGTCGATGAAAGAAAAACCAATTATAAGTTAAATTGTTAATCCTGCTAACCTTAACACCAGACTCTCCAGTAAAGGGCCTGTCAAAGTCGTGCAATAATTTTATGTTTCCCTTCGTTCCAAAACTAGCAACAGCCAAGCTGCCCATTTCCAATTGCGAAACAGCACGACATACTGTAACCAATGCCTCAATAGCAACGTCACCACAGCCATTCTCTGACATACTATGTGAATCATCAACAGCTATAACAACTTGGTAATCACGTTTGTTGGGTCTGGTTCGTCTCAGCCATATTCTATCTTTACTATAATCACTTGCTATGTAAGGAATTACCTGTTTTTTTTTTTAAGAAAAAGATGGTAAGCTAAGCACCAATATTTCATCAGCAAATGTTACATTTTACAAGGTCTATCACTTTATAAGAATAAATGATCTACCTTTTTCATATTTATCCTTTTGCCAGTTCTATAATCCCCTTGAAGCTTGCTGGCCACAGTGGGCTCCATTACAAGGCGCAATTGCTCAGTCAACTCATGAGACAATTTTGTTGTGCTAAGCTCGAATCTTCTCCAAAGAGCAGTAGCATTATCTTTCACATGATCAGGTACATCAAAAGGTTCTTGGCATTTACCCAAGTCTTTGTCATGCTGAAAAGGCTGGCTTATATTATCATTGTTCTCACTCAAGTATGAATTCCCAAAAGAAACCAAATCTTCCAAACGATTTTCTAGATCAATATTCATACTAGCAATAGGATACACTGATCCATCTTCTCGTGACTTCTCCATAGTTGAGGTATTCACTTTCTCCCTTTTTTCATTTTGGGGGATCAATGAAGAATTATTTACAGAATTCATTTCAGATTTTTCCTTCTCAAACTGCAATTTTGCATCTTCTCCAGCAAGACATTCTTTATCAAGCTTATCACAATCAATGTTTCTATCAACTTGCTCAAGTGTTGCAGGTCCCAGAGCCTGAGTTGTTCCCTTTTCAAATTCAGAAACATAGCCATACTCATCAGCATTTTCATCTTCCATCTCACCCTGCATCTCATTGTTATCTTCTGGAACATCACCAGATACATTAACTCTTTCTTTCTTATATTCAAGTGCATCACCTATACTTCGACGAGGATTAGTATGCTTCTCCTGAATAAATGAATGATCGGTCCATGGATGATGAGATTTGGGTTGATTTTCTCCAAATCCCCCACTATTTGATGAGTTGGGCATCTCAACATCCATATCAGACATACTGCTAGAAGGCAAGCCTCCCAACAGAGTAGAGTCAAAGTCATGATGACTATTAGACACATTCGACTCTGCTGCTACATTTTCAGAACCAGATGTCTGCCAATCAACTTTGGACTGTGATGCTAATTCAGCAGGGGAAACTTGTTCATTATTCAACTCCGACAATCTTGATACATCTTTCTTTGGTTCTGTGGAATTCAAGTCTGCATTCTCTTGATCATCTTTTCCTGAGTTCACGTCAACTTCAGTATTTGCCTCTTCCATAACTTCATCAGGAGAGCAAGTCTCTTCATCTCGATTCCCTTCATTTCTGTTCTCAGCTAAATCAACTTGCTCATCCGGTTCTCCATCTTCCATGAGATCTGCATCTTCATTTACGTCCAAATCCATAACTGTGTCAGAAGTTTGATCCAGCACATCAGGCTTCAACCCAGTGGGATCTGAATATGCTGTGTCTTTGTCCATAGTCACCTCATCAGCATTCTCTCCATCACCTATTTCATCTGGGGTTACAGTTTCATCATCCTGAGCATCACCTTCATCACAATTACCATCCCCAGGTTCATTAGTTGTAGAGTCATCCTTGGCTCTTAACTCTCTATTCCCTCCATCTCTGTCCTTGACCGAAGGTCCAGATTCATACTTTTCTCTTGTATCATTGGGGGTTTCATCTTCATTCTCATCACAAACTTTCTCACCCACTGCTTCACTGTCTGGTCCAGCAGGTCCCATTTCAGACTCAAGTTCCTCATTTTCACCATCAATATCATCATCTTCTCCAGAGTCCTCACTAAGGCTCATTGCATCAGCCTCAAAATCCTGTTCCATCTCAATCCCTGTATTATTACTGCTTGGCACTTCATTAGAGTCATCTTGCTTTTCATTTTGCTGAACCATTGACACAAGGAAAGAAATCAGATAACTGAAGAATCTTACCAAATCAGAAAAATATATACGCTAAAAAGCTAACCTGTTCCCGTGCTCCCAGCAGCTGATCTTCATCAGTAATCTGATCACTTACATCCTTTAATCCGACACCCTCTCCCATGCCTGTCCCACTTGCATCTCCAGATGTATTGAGGGTTCCATCTTCCTCCTGGTTTTCAGGAGATATTCCAAAACCTTTTGAAAATAAAGAAGCTAAAATATTTGCAATCACATGCGTTGTTACTGATACCTGCAAATTGACATAATATACAATTAGATCATCCAACTTAATCTAGAAAGAGATGTTGTCTAAATAGAGAATGTGTCAATTACATGATACACAGGTTATCATGGAGGGAAAAGGAGCATATACACAGAATGAGGAGAGTATTGAGCTTACTGATTTGTGCATGGCTAAGAAATTTTTCATGAGTTCATCACCAAAGTTTAGTAACTGATCCATGAGCAAATGTAGATTTCTAAAATGGGCTTCTACATGCAAATAACTGTTGTTGTTATCATCACAACAATTCACCAACTTCTCCTACAGAGCAAAGGTATGATCAATTTAGTTATCTAGCAAGAGTATCAAGTACTAAGATAACTTGCTAAGAAACAAAACTTACCCCAAAAGAAATTGCTTTGAAAAGATTCTGACATAATATGTCCAAGCTAAGATTTGTAACAAATGACTCAAATAGCGATTCCCATGAAACAATTTTTACCATGGACTCGTCAACCATAGGAATATTGCTTGGCAAACATAAATTCTGCAATACAGTTGCAAGATGCTGACAAGTAGACATAAGGGCTTCATTGAACCTGGCATTAAGCTCCACAGAGTTTCTTTCACAAAATATATCTTCAGATAAATCTACTTGATTGGAGTTTCCCTTTATTGCCATTGTAAACTCTTCCTCAACTAATTTTGCCTGAAGAGTAAATGTTTTTGTTAGAATATGTTTCTTTTTATTGAGTTGTAGGGCCTTAAGCCCATCTATCTTAGGCCCATTTATTGTATTATATACTTTACCCAATCAAAGAGAAAGATAATTTTTCTTTTTCTATCACCAAATACAACAGATTTTAAATCTCAAATTTCTCTTTCAAAATACTAGGTTTCTCAAGGATAAGCCAAAAGATTAAGTACCTTATCAGCTATTTCTTGAAAATGCTGAATCAGAACTTTTCTGGCAGTGCTTCTATCCAAATCATGCTCCTGTAGTTCAAGAAAACGATCCTTAAAATCCCTAATGGTCTTGAAATTTTCAGAAACCAGCTGCTCAATTTCTTGAGTAACAATGCAAAGATGCGAGGAATAAGTCACTGCGGTGACAGCTTTGGTTCTCCCAATTAGGTAACAATCCAATGATTCCTGAAATAATGTTTCATGAATCAAAAGGGAGTAGATACTACTGCAAATTTAGAGATATTTACAACCAAATACCAATATATGCACCTTCGATTTACAGAACAATGGCAAAAATTCTTCAATGGAAGCAATCATCTGCCTGGCTAATGGTCTTGCTCTATGACAAGTGTTTAAATGGCTATTTTCTAATATCCTTAGTAAAAGCAATTCTTCTTGTGATGTAGAACACAGAGTGTCAAATAATTGCTGCGTGATCAATAAAAGAAAGTATTCATATGGAAACCTAAACACTAGCAAAAATAGAAATCTAAATAAATTTTAATAATGATGCTTACTTTTTGTTGCCACAAACACTTGTAAGAAGCAAATTGTTTTGGAATAATAGAGCACATATGATTTATATTGTTATCAGTGGAGGAGGAAAGTGAAAACAATTTTCCCAGAGTAGATACACATTCTCTAAAGCATTTCAACTGCTTGTCAAATGCAGTGGCAGCAGTGAGTTGCTTCTGTTGTATCTGTACGAGCTGGTTGAGGAAAGAACTAGAACTGTCAACCTACAGAAACCAAAGCTATTAAAATTCCATATGATTCAGAAAGCACACAGAAACAGGTGGGTAGGTCTGATACTCACTTCCTACCACTGAAACTATTACAAAAGAAATGCAGTAGAGATGATAAATTCACTGATTATATAAATAATCCCTTCCATTGTGAAGAAAAGTAGCAGGGTGACAAATACTATATAAAAAGATGCACAGAGGGAAAATAAGAAAAAAGTAAAACAATGCAAGAAAACCAAATGAAGATTAAAAGGTCAAAAAAAACACAATGATCATTAAATTACAAATTTTATAAAAACAATAATCATTGATACATAGGTTCTCAAATATTGAGTGGATTTACATTACCGATAATTTTAAAAAGACATTTCACCTGTTCAAGAGTTATATCTTTGTGTGGATTGAGGCATGTCTGCTGCAAAAGCAGGACAGACACAACACTCTTGAAGTAATAATCAATGGCTGTTTTCCACTCCATAAGAAAACTTTCTTCTGGACTATTCTTATTTTCAACTTCAGGAATTCCCGAGGTTACACATGATAATCTACTATTTGTTAGCAGTAAATATGGAATGTTCCCAGAAAGCTGAAGGAACCACCAAGATTTATGCTGGTCCTGCATATTTGTTCAAATAAAAGGGTAAAAATGAAAAGGGGAATTTTATTAGATATATTTAATAAGTAATCTGGACATTCATGAAAACAAATGGCTATGTTTCATACTGCTGTATATGCCGACTTGTGTCGAGACAACCCATTGCTTTCTAAGAGCTTAAGAAGCTCAGACAAAGCCCTCCTCTTCCCTTGACCCTTTTTTTCCTCTTTCCAAAGATCACCATAGTCAACCGCTGTAGTATATATTTTTTCAATCGTATGCCACACAGCTTTCCACCCTTTCAGGTAAATTGTATGCTGGGAATCACCACAAGGTCTAAATATGCTTTGAATTTCTGCATAGATTAACTATGTTTCAAATTTCCAAACCAGAAAACAACCATACAAAAAGCTAAAACACCAAAAAGATAAGGATAAGAAAACAAGAGGAGCAGGTGAGAACCTTCAACACTTTTCTTAAGCAGCAAGTTCTGCAAAGCACTGTCTACTCCCTTGATGCAGTTGTCAAACCACGTGAACCTACATCAAGAAGACATGTCAACTCAAAAATTACAAAAGATTGCAATATACTGTACACCCATCAGCTTATGATAACCTGTTTTCACCGAAAAATGTCAAATCAAAAGCACCATCAACCAATCCCTTATTCAGAACATCATAAATGGGCTGATGACCATGAAAAGATTGCACTTTTGCTCCTCTTTGTGCAACTTCTTGGCTAAAGAAAATAGACACGGGTTCTTGCAGAATATCCTTCACCAATCAGAAAAGAGATCAACATATGAATATCATAACTCAAGAAGTATTTACAATTTATGGTGAATAAAGCGGAGAAAATGTGGAGATGCTGGAGAGCAGAGGTGAAAAACTAAAACTTTGTCCGAATGAAAGACTAAGAAGTAAGAGCAAACAAATTGCTCGTGTAAGACCTGTCCCCCTTTCAGATACAGAAATGCTCTACAACTTCATAATTGATTTATAGGTGTTGGAAGATCCACCAAAGACCCAAACAAGTTTTAACTTATTTTATTTTGGTTTCAAATAGTAGAACATTGTATTAACATAAGATAATTGCACCAAGGAAACTAGACAAAAGAGACAACAGGAAAAAAGGCATTAGCTCAAAAGTGTTCCTGCATACCTCATCATATCAAACAAATCCTTTAGAAAGCTATTATTTTTAATCCACAAAAAAACTGTAGTGCCAATCTACTCAAACCCATACCCCATCACAAGGGACATAAGATACAGGTCCACTACTGCACAGCCTTAATATTCCTCCAAGAAGAAAATAACTTAAACAGAAGCACATTAAAGGCCAAAAAGCTTGCATGTACTAAGCCAGCTCAAGTAGTAGAAAAAAAATATCTACAGCTGACATTCAGTAAAAACATTGCTTACTATTTCTTCCTTCTTACCATTTTATTCATCAGGCAACCAGGGGGAGGGTGGAGCCAATTCATGACTACACACCAGTATATCAACTGAGGTCCATCAGTGATCAGGATGAACATTTAATCAAACCAATCATTTAATTAAGTTTATTAAAATGGTTAACTATTTCAAGTGGGTATACAATTTTAAAATCGAGGGAAAATCAAAACCCTAGAAAAAAGCCAATGAAGTATATGACAACATATGTTAAAACAGAGGTTACATTTGAAAAATATGTAGCAATTATTAAATTTACTTGAATGTTGTAATAAGCTAACTTGATTATTTTCCTAGTGGTCAATAGTTCAGATATAAAATTATAGCAGCAAGAAGGATCAGTAAAAAACAGGAAAAAGATGCTCATGTTCAAATCAGCTGTTGCATAATCAAATAGACAGCCTGAAACTTACAGTATACTTTTGTATAAGCTTCTTCAGCTTCTGCCGACCCTTTTTCAAGCTTTCAATTGATAAATAACTCTTGCCATGCACCCACCGACATAGTTTCACTAGTTTGCTAAGTTCAATCTCGACCTCTTTCCTACTAGCATCAATGCACTTCAATACTCTGCAGTCAGTCACATAATTACACCAACAGACAACAAGGCCAGGGAAATAATAGACAGTAAATCAATGGAACAATAGGTGAAAAGAACTTACATTGGTAAGAACTGCGCATAAAATCCAAAGATATTGTATAAGAAGGTTGATTGTTCCGACTGACTAGAACTGTTTAAAATGAGAAAAAGCCTTCAGATTTAAACTTTAAAATGAGGCTGAATTTTCTTCTCTTTTATTTTCGAGAAAACTTAACTGCAAGGGAAACAAATTATACCTGGAATTAATTTTCAAGCATGCACTGATATGATTTTGACCAAGGAACGCAAAGAGAATCTGAAGACGTTTCCTAAATTCCCCAATACTGGATGTTTGAATGAATTCCTCAAGGCTGCAAAATACCAAAGTAAAAACAGAAGTAACTCCACAAAACCAGGTCAAAAAATCTAAGATAAAACTACAAAGGCTGAATTTAGTCTGTAACATGCCTTTGAATAATTGATATATCACATGAGCTGTGTTGAAGAACAGAGTACAGAGGAAACCACAACTGCAACAAAAACAAGAAACAAATAAGCAATATTCTTTTAAAGAACAAAAATAATATTGAGAACAAAACTTTTGCCTATTTCCAAAATAACTGAACAACATCCCTCAAAGAAGATTAAAAAGATGGGAGTTGTAGATACTATTTTTGAGAAAAGGAATAATATTGAAAAGAGATAAGACAATCAAAATCACAGTAAAGGACATATAGTCAAAATTATCAACCCTCCATCATATATGGAGTGCTGAACTCTAAAAACACTAGCAGTATAGCAGATAGTTGAATGGCCATTATACAGAAGCTTTAGATACAAGATAAATAATTTATGAATTTATATATTTATATTATAAAAATATAAATATAAATAATTTATTCATAATTAAGAAATTCACAATTGAAAATAAAAAGTCACGGTCTAAATTAATAATACCCCCAATTAGACTGAATAGGGAACGGTAATGAACAGTGATAGATTGAATAGACTTCTAAATGATTGGATTAATGGATTCCAATTATATTAAATGCTAACTGATTTTTCTTTTTTGAGACGATATCTAGTTCTTGTACTACATTTATACAATACAACCTATGCACTTGCAGATTGACAATACTTGGCGAGTATTTAGGTCCTCAAAAATTACAACAAATTCTCTACTTTGACTAAGACTAACATAACAAAAAATACTAAAAAAAACCTCGCCACTTACTTCCCCCGCGTTATTCTCGTACTGGTCCATCACCTCATCAAGCAAAGCCGGCCAAGAGTCCAGTTCTATCTTTTGCCATGATGACAACAGATCATAAACAGATTTGAATTGATCTACAATTCATTTCAACAAAAAAATTAGTGAAATACAAAGTACACAATTGCAGCTTCAACACTCGAAATAAAAAACATACTTGAGAAGGAGAACTTTGAACCATTTTCTTGCATAACTTCAGCTTTGTGCAGTAAAAACTGCAACCCTGAAAAGGCCTACAGAGGAGAGAAGAGTTAAAACTAGACCCTAAAGTCACAAATGAATTCTTTCAATTTTAATAAGCATAAGCATATATTATAAAAGGAAAACTGTGCGAAGGGCATATAATTAAAAAAAAAAAACATTTCCAATTCCTTACAGATAAATGGATCACAATCAAAAAGCTTTCAGTGGGCATGTGATTGAAGGAAAGTGAAACGAAACACACATTGATAACACTTAAGGACTGATCAACACTAGGGGTTTAAGGACTAAAAATAACAAAAACACTGTTTAGGATTTGTTAGCAAACCTTGAAGAATTGATATTAAAAGGAAAATCGTACCACATCATATAACCAATTGATTAGTAGTAGAATAAAAAAATTTACAATTCAATACAGAAAAATTCGCTGATAAAAAAAAATACAGAAAAATTCAAACATGTAAAGTTTTTGATAGGTACAGTGTTGAAGGAAAGTAGGATTATAGATATGCGTGACCTTAACCCTAAAACATCTTTATATTGAATTACAAATAAAATCACATCAAACTCAATGCAAATAAAATATCTATAAATAACAGTTTGAGGACAGAAATAACACTAACAGTCTTTCCACCAAACCAATCTAAAGGCATATATAGGATTGTCTCATTATCTGTAATCCGTACATATGAAACCAATTTGTACAGAGAACAGAATTCTAATAAGTCCTTTGATCACTACCTTTGCTAAAGGGGTATCCGACGGGAGAGTCAAGAGCATGTCAATTATATCCAAAAAATTCTGAAGATCATTATGATCCTCCCACTCATTTAGAACGGAAAGAATCTGCTGTTGGAGAGGTGCAAGTACTTTCAACATTTGTGCCATCTCAGAAGCATTTGAATCCTTGACTCCAGAAATATAATACACAGGTCATGATTTTATTATAAAAACAGAAAGGTAAAAAAATCAAAGGCTCCAAAATATAAAAAATTAGACAACACCTTGTAAAAATTGTATCTGGTAGCAGACTTGTGAGACAAAAGATACTTCTTTCTGTAGTCTAAACAGAGATAAAATAAGTGCTCTGGCATGAGTTTAGCATCTAAACTAGGCAAATGTGTAGAGTGGACACCTGAGAAAACAAAAATTAAGAATGGAAAATGTGACATGAAGTTACAAGCAAATAGCAATGACCAGCTGAAATCCTTTCTTTTAAAAAAAATGTATTGATTAGTACCTCTGATTAAATTGATACCCAAAGTATATGAGTCAATAAAGGAATGCAACCGATCTTCATCAGAAACTTCGAAAATTCCAGGCTGAACCAAAAAGAAGTGTTATAACTACAGGGAATGGAAAAAAGTGCAAATTCATAACAAAAGCACTATTAATGGCTGTTAAACATGCAAAAAATAATATTGAATAGATGACCTAAAACAACAACAACAACAACAACGCCTTATCCCACTAGGTGGGGTCGGCTACATGGATCAACTTCCGCCATAATGTTCTATCAAGTACCATACTTCTATCCAAATCATTGTGATTTAATAGATGACCTAGAAAATATACTATCATTAATTACAGAAAATAAATCCAAGCTTTTGTAATGAAACTAAATTACCTATAAATAGGCCATGCTACTGTCTGAAATATTAAGAAAGGAAAAGATCGAGGAAGAGTGTAATAGAAAATCAAGGAAAACTGTGAATTCTCCAATCAAGTGTAATATCTGCTAGATATAAAACCATTCATGTGCTTTTACCCAACAGCTTAAGCTTTATGGAATAATTGATAAATAATAATCACACAATATTAGGTCACTTGTTCTTTCATTGCAGCAAAATCATTCCATTATGGTGGGAATCAATGTCTTGGGTGAATATCATGGGCCCTCTCCCACAATCCCCAAAGCATCATTTTCTCCAACATATTTATGGAGTGGTTGAGGGTGTATGGGTCAACAGATGGAAGTGTTGGTGGTTAGCTTTGACATGGTCTATATGGCAGCAGCGGAATAAGATACTTTTCTCCAACGATACACAAAATCATGGACGATGCAGCCTTCTTACTTTAGTCTTCGCTTCGTAACCTAGAGAAGGACTTCGGGACAAGTTACAATCATTGGTCCAGCAATCTCAGATTAGGTTTTATCCGTTAGGGATGGTTGACACATTATAGCAATGGTTTTAAATATGTAATCTAGTGTTCTACTCACTGGTTCCTATTCAGACTTCACCAAGTCTGATTCGGAACCTTGTGTCTGGTAACCTTAAGTGTAAACTTTGTACCTTTGGTACTCAATTAATACAATCATATACTTTTTGCCGAGCAAAAAAAAGAGGCTCTATAAATATGTGGTCTAAAGTTTGATCTATGTTGTCCTTAGGCTTCAAGCCCCAAATTGCTATCGTGGGAGATGACAAATTAAATATAAGGCTTAATTGCAAATTTGGTCCCCCTATTTATCTCAACTCACGAATTTGGTCCCCCTGTAATTTAATTCATCAATTGAGTCCCCCATTTTTTTTGCAATCCGGTAATTTTAGACCTCAATCCCGAATTTAGACGTTGACTGTTAATTTTTTACGTTGACCGCGTACTTTTATTGGATGTTGATTAGGTGCACGAAATTCAGTCTCCAATAAAAGCACAACACATGGCGTGGCGGTCAACGTAAAAAATTAACAGTCAACATCCAAATTCGGGGTTGGGGACTAAAATTACCGGATTGCAAAAAAATGGGAGACTTAATTGGTGAATTAAATTACAGGGGGACCAAATTCGTGAGCTGAGATAAATAAGGGGACTAAATTTATAATTAAGACTAAATATAAAACTATTTATGTGCTTTCATTCAATTCTTTAGCTTGGGATAATTGATTCAATAACATATTATAGAATAAGGCTTCAGCTCAAAAAATTCTCAAACACTCCTCCAATTTCAATAAATCTATTTTGAATACAGATAATTTTACTAAGACCAACGTCAATCCGGGTGATTCAATTCATTTAATCCCTACACAATGAAGGTATGAATCTGAGTTAACCAAATACACACCGAAAGAGTAACCAATTAAGCTGAACTCGTAACCAGCTATCAACAAAACACATGCTAACCAAGATTATATCAGCTAGGAAACTTCGCATAAAAATCTTTTAACTCCAAATTGCAAACCATATTATAACTTGAATTTATGAATAAGAAACAAAGACTCACAGTCTGGACTAGATCACTAGATCCAAATAACCGATTGTGAATGAGAACCACATGGCTGAGGAATGGGATAGACTCTTCCAGCTGCTTCGGTTTTTCATCCTGAGAGGGTACAATCTGATTGAATAAACATTCAGACAGGATGGAATCAACAACAACAAAAAAATTAACATTCAAATTTCATACAAGGATTACTTTGTCAGAAGATTTTTCCTTCCATTCCAAAAATGTTTCAGGTGCAACTGAATTTGCAAGAGGTGGTAATTCAACTTCAATAACACTCTCAATTTCGAAAGCTCGAGGTTTAAACTTGTACTGTTGAGAATTAAAATCACTCTCTGACTTTACATCATCCTTCTTATTCAACCAAAGCTTGGCAAACACGTTGAAAATCTTGTGCATGAGCTGAAGTAGAAGATATAGAATATTGTAAGCAAAAAATAATTTCAATCAATACAAAAATGAATTGGTTGACCCAAAAGCCAAAATAAGGAAACTGACCATATAAGATTTATCATCAATTATTTTTGCATTAGCTGTACAATGTGCAATTTGAACAAGAATGTTCCAATAGACAGAAGCTCTATAGTGCACCCCAGATACCTGTTTTTGATGACTCAGATACAAACAAATAAATAAAACTAATCGATTTTTCAAATTATACAATCCAAAATATTGTTTGAGAACTGGAATTTGGAATTTAATCCAACAAAATATATACCTTCTGATCAGCAGCAACACCACTTGAAAGAGTAACAAGCCTTACCATCAAATCCACATCCACCAAATAAAAGCCTGTAGCAGAATCTAGCCTGTATGAAGGACGCATGTCCAACCCAATGTCATGCTTGACAGAAATGAACATGCATGAAGCAGCACGAGGGAAGCGCATAAGTGTGTATATCATTTCCTGTCAAGCTCATGATGTCAGTTCCTAAACAAATATAAAATAAAATCAAGCATGACAACACTCATGAAATAACATACCATAATCACGTTGATGTCTTCCTGCCCAAGTTCATTCAAACATTTTTTTTCCCAGGTACTAGACAAAACCAGCGACAATCCAAATTTCATCTCATACACAGCAACTTGAATTGGTTGAATAATGTCGCTATATGCAGCATACTCATCCATCAATTGATGAATAAATGAAGTAGCTGTTTCCTGGAATTCAAAAACAAAAAGAAAAATAAATGAGAGAAGGATAATGACTTCAACTAATAAAATCTTACAAAGGAGAGCTCCCAGAAAAAGACGAGGTCATAATTTCCAGATTAGCCAATGAAAAATGAATTGTTCAATTTAATTGTCTATATTGAATAGAAAAGGATTATATCATATTTTATTATGATACTTTTTCTCTGCAGAGAGACTTTCCTCACCTTGAAGCAGTAAATAGTTCAAGGGATCATCTGAGTAACTGGGAGGTGTGCGATTTCATATCAATCACAAAAAAGGGACTGCTTCGGTATAGCTTTTTAGCTGTCAGGAATATTACCTTACACAAATAAGGATTGAGCATAGATATTTCCTCACAATTCAAATTTTTTAAGATGTCAGGTAACCTAGCAAAAATACCGGACTCAAAGATAAAGGGTGGGATGCAAGATTTGCAGTTCAATTATATCTTTAGGCCTAGAAATTTTAACCCATAATGGTATGACTTTAGCATTCCTTTGGTTCTTCTAAATTCATGGATGGTTCATTAATCATATTTTAGTATATGTGTTGGGATCATGCCTTGTTCCTACTTTTCCCTGTAATGCTCATCTTTGTTGAAAACATGTAATAAATAGCTAAGACAATGTCATAATGTTGTATCCTAGATCACTTCTATACTCTATAGACAAACAATCGCCTCTAAATCCTCACGGTTTTACCTATAGTTTTCATGATCTCCCTTTATCCCCTGTATCCTCTATCTGATTCCCTCTCCTTACCAAACCTTCTACAAGTCTTCTCTATGTATGCCCAAAATATCTAATGGGAACTTCTACCATCTTTTCTATATAGATGCAACCCCAAATTTCTCTCTCAAGTCTCGACCTTAGTCTACAAAAAGGTCACCACTAAGTCTATTAAGAACCTATAAATAAGAAATTAAGAATGTCCTCCAAAACCTATGTACTCAAGAAGAACAAGCTTTTCTATTCTGTATATTCTATCTAGATTATTTTTTCTCTCTCTTCCATAACCTAAATTCAACAGTTAATTCTATATATTATTCTTCTATACCAGACAAAGAACATGGACTTTAGATTTCTCTAGGACATACTCCAACAAATCATTGGTCGTGGTTTTGTTTGTGTTGTCTCTTTAAACTTGACACCTGCAGCTATATATTCTCATATGGCCACATAGCTAGAGATTGTTGTTAAGACTTGTTAGTAAATTTAATAAATGTTAGATTAGCAGAGAGCATGTCCTCAAATGTCAATCTATATGTTTTAGAAATGGTGAAAAGGGGGAAAACAGTAAGACAGATTAAAACAGTTTGTGAATAGAAAGGAATATCAGATTTTGCAAAAATTATTTATACTGCCTCGGGCATGGCATTAGCGAAGTTATCTTAGCCTCCTTGTGATGTCCAGCAAAAAGTTTACTTTAAAGGGGTTTTTGTTGGTAAGAAGAGAGATGAATGATATTTCCTTACCCTTGACTAGGCTGTACTTTTAATTTTATCTGTCCTCTTTTATGAGCATATCTTATTCCTATCAAGTTGGTTCTCTTGTATTGTTAATAAATTCTATAACTTTTCGATAAAAACTACAATATGCATTTATCATTAATTAAAATATTCAGCATTTTATTGAGAACTAAAAATATTCTAAGGATTGCAATATTTACATTTTATATTGGCATTTAAATAAAAAGCACATATAAATTATTAAAATCAGGAATGCTAGCAACACTCTCTTTCTTACATCTAAATCAGGAGAGTCAGTGACCCACAAAAATTCCTGATTTCCAATAAATTTCAGTCAACCATATAGAAAGTGTTAGAAAGAGTGTCTAAGAGTGTGTCACTAGCATTCCTCCACCAAAATTTATTCGACCTTTTTTTCATATATAAGTAAGTAGTTATACCTGCCAGCTGCAAGCATCGTCAACAAACTCTTGTAATTCCTTAGCAGTACCCCTACTTTTCACCAACACTTCCAAAGCATCGTGTTGTTTAAGAAAGTCCATACAAACATCAATTAACTTCTTGTATTTCGATGGTTCAGCACGAAACACAATCTAAGTCCAAGACAACCAACACCAGTTTTCATCATTCAATTGAAAAGGATGACAACACCAAAGCACAGATAGATATCAAATATAAATTACTTTCCACACACACAAAAAGAGACAGAAGGGGGGGATAATATTAAGTTGAAAATGATAATGAAATAGAGATGGTAACACCAGCATACACTGCAAGGCTTATCAGAGTGATGCCAACCAAAAAAGAAGATCAGTTAAAAACAATTAAACAAACCTGCCACTTAAATTGTTTTAGGTTTAAAATATATTAATTAATGATCAAGTTTTGTAGTACGCAACCAGAGTTCAACTATAATTACAGCAAAACAAATTGCTGCGCAATACAGCCAATAATAATATTTTGTTTAAAGAGGCTACCTTTTGTAAAAGAAGAGATCCGATAAGAAAAAAGGGTTCCATTAAAGAGAACCATATGCATGCCTACAATAGACAAATTGAAATCGCCAATTTCCATTACTATATGCTATTGCATCACCCGTTACTAGATTCACTGCATTTTCTTTTTTTTTTTTTTGCTCAGCAACTGCATTTCTATATGCTATTGTACGGAACAGAATGTTGGGCGGTCAAGAGCCAACATGAGACTAAAGTAGGTGTAGCGGAGATGAGGATGTTGCGGTGGATGTGTGGTAAGACTCGACAGGATAAAATTAGAAATGGAGCTATTAGAGAGAGGGTTGGAGTAGCGCCTATTGTAGAGAAGATGGTGGAAAATAGACTTAGGTGGTTTGGGCATGTAGAGAGAAGACCGGTAGACTCTGTAGTGAGGAGAGTAGACCAGATGGAGAGAAGGCAAATAATTCGAGGCAGAGAAAGACCCAAAAAGACTATAAGAGAGGTTATCAAGAAGGATCTCGAACTTAATGATTTGGATAGAAGTATGGTACTTGATAGAACATTATGGCGAAAGTTGATCCATGTAGCCGACCCCACCTAGTGGGATAAGGCGTTGTTGTTGTTGTTGTTGCTCAGCAACTGCATTTTCTTTTTTTTAATCCGCAAAAATATATTATATATTAGATTAAAACCAGTTCAAGTCGTACTGTGATATTTACAATCACCAATGAAGTCTCCCGTGTGGAGGTTTGGTTCCCTAATACAAAACTAATGATATTTACATTGGTTCCCTAATACAAAACTAATGATATTTACATTGGTGATCCCTGTCTGTGAAACTATTTTCCACTAATTACAAAACCCTTTTCTGATATGACGACCATTGATGAAAAGGATTGTCGAATCCTTTCTCCAAGTTCTGCAATCAGCTCCAGCAAAAGAAAATGGTGTCATCCAGTATCTTACTACATTTTCTTTCTTAGCAAGAAGAATTATAAAGTACCCCCTCTAGTCCCTTTTATCAGAAACAATTAACTAATTCTTCAAAACCAATAAAAGTAGGTAAACTAGTTATTTTAATTAATAATATAAAAAATTTAAATCATATTCCAAAAGTACCCATAAAAAGTAGTGGTGATATTTAATGACACTAAGGATTGATGCTTTTTCCACCAATCAATGTGCTTATATTGTTAATAGTCAATAAATGCATCCACTTGCATAGAGAATGAATGAGCAGCTTTCATAATAAATTAAGTGTATAAAAAAGACAATTAGCAAGTAATACATTATAAAGTGGGTCCATGTTTCTTGTAATTCGGAGCGGAGGGAGTATTATACTTATTAAAAACTCAATGCACTACAGACAAAAAGAAAAACTAACAGCAATAATGAAGGTATACAAAAAATAATGACTCTGTACACCATGATTGACATCATTCTGTAATAAATTTCACATGATAGGTGTCTTATTTATGTATTCACATTCTATGGTCAGATGTAGGTATCTCAGGAAACTAATTTGACCTGTAAAGTGTATTTCTAGTACCTCTGGTACTCATTAATATATATATCTTATCTTTGCTGATAAAAAAAAAATGAAAGTCAATGATTACATATAGAACATGCAAACAATATAAGCAAAAGAATGGAAACATAAGAATCTAGAAACCTTTCTCTGTAGCTTTCGACACTCTGCCTGAAGCTTTTCCAGCCTTTGTGCTTTTCTTTTGTCAGCCTCTTGTGTCAAAACCTGTCCAGCAAGATAACCACACTCTTTCCTTACCTGGAAAAAATTTAGTAAATAGAAATTAATTCACCCTCAGTATACAAAATTGTTCCAATTAGGAACTACAATTCATAATAGATTATCATACTAGTAGTTGAAGCAATAAGATATTAAGCAAAGAGGAGTTCAATCATGAGAAAACAAAGGGAAAAGTATCAATTGAATTAAAGATCTTTATAGAATACCTGAATTTCAAGTTCAAGTGATGATATTGTTTCCACAAGCTGAGAGTACTTGCAATAGTACTTCATGGCAGGATCAATGTCCTTACAGCTAAGCAAGAGATTAATGCGTAATGCTCCAACGTGAGCCCATGCACAACCAATAGTATAATTGAAATCTAAGACAGGAAATTTTAAAATTAAAAAATAAGTGAGAACATTAATAAACAGAAGTATAATGATACCTATATAATAGTAATTAATGCTGCCAGGTCAAAGCTATAATAAAGAATTAAAAATGCAGCAGAATTATAGAATATTATGAAGAGTTTTGTACTTTTATCTTACCCAACTTTTATGGCCACATATAAAATCACATGCAGTCAGTCATTATGCGTGTCTATTAAAGGGGGCAATAAGAAGCAAATAGTTACCAGCAGTATTAGACTGAAGATACAGCTCTCTAAGCAGTGGCACTATGAACTTCTGCACTGAGTTTTTCAACCTGTGGTGTCTTGATGAAGCAACGAGAGAGCTCAGCAAATCAATGCTTTCTTCCTAGATTCAGATAACAGGGGAATGACAATAAGAAAACAGAACTTTGGGAATCATAACCATTCAAATAGAATGCACAAAGCTTGGCCATTGTTTATTGTGACCATGTTTTTCTTTCTTTATTGTGTATTTCTTTTTAAACTATAACAATTCATGTTGAGAAATTTTTATTTTCCAGTACATTATACTTATGAGAAGTCTATCACTGAACATTTCAAAATAAAGCCTAAAAAGGTATTCTAAAATGATTTCAAAGAAAATATCTAGGGTTATAGTGTCTTAACTTTGTTTGCTATTCCAAAACAACGAAATCAGAAAACAGCCATAACAAGTGCCCAAAAAAAAAAGAGAGACATACCGTAAGTACATTCTTCTCAGAAAAAAAAATATATTTGATTCTAGCAAATTGATCCGCCTCAAAAGATTTTCTATGTGCATAAATAATCTGCATTTAAGCATGGCATAAGATGGAATCAGTTTAACAGATACATTATAAGGCACGACTGACTGAGTAATAGAAGGAAAGCAATAGTTTTACCTGCTGGAAAAGACAGCGAGCAGCAGATAAAAGAAAATCAGGCAGATGTGTTCCATGATGAGAACAATGCCACAAATTGAACGAGGTAACTCTAGACTTGAGACATTGCACCCAAAACTCCTTGATAGCATGTGTGCTTTGCCTGAAAATATTTTCCAAAGAAGGATGAGATTCTCAACCGCAAGATGCACAATATCTGCAAGTGTTAACAAATAATCATTTACAGCAAAACAACCACATAATACTAGCACTCTTTTATTTATTTCTGTCCTTTTTAAAAACCTAAATCAATATTAATTACTATCTTTTCAACCAAGTCCGTACCTCTACCTAATTCTTAAATATTTTACAGACTTGTTAAAAAGGAGAGACAAATATCAGTAGTCATATAAATGAGGAAATTAATGACATTTCTTTACTGTCTTTTTCTTAGAATGTGTGTTTGGGCCTAACTCGACCCAAAAAGCTAGCTCATAGGGTGAGAATTGCCCCCCACATATAATCTATCTTGGCACTATCTCTAGCCAATGTGGGACTAGGAATTTTCCCAAAACACCCCTTCACACCCAGCACTTTTGGGCTTAGTGTGTAAATGAAATGGCGGGTGGCTCGTTTAATGGATCTAGGATAGACTCTGATACCATTTAAAAATGTGGGTTTGAGCCAAACTCAACCCAAAAGCTAGCTCATAGGGTGAGAATTGTCTCCCACTTAAATACTCTATCTTGGCATTATCTCTATGTGGGACTTGGGTTTCTCCCAATACTTTTAAAGTGGATAGATAAAAGGATATTGATAAAGCATTTATTATTATATTTATTTACCTCTTTTCCTAATTTCCTAAAATTAGGTTTTGGAAATTAAGATATACATACTCAATTATGTTGAACATTTCCTTATGCAATGCAGAATTTCTTCCCCATGTCATGTATATATTAACAAACAACATATGCCATAGATAGCTTATGGGTAATGAAGCCCCAATATTAACTTTTGTATTGACTAATGACCTTAGGTTATTTAAAGCTCCAATAACTCAATATCAATAGTAAAACAAGAATTTAGTAATGAAATCATAAAATCAACTCACGTCATCTGAAACACAGCTAATGCACTGAAAGGCTCAACGAGCATGTGGGGTAGTTCAATTTCATCAGAGCCATCAATCTTCACAGATTTAGGGAAATATACCCAAATAGATTCATGCCACTTAAACCACATCTCCAGAATAAAGCTTGCAATTTTCAAATTTACTGCATCACAACACCCCCCCCCCCCAAAAAAAAAAAAAACAAGAAAATAAATTAAGTTAAATCCATGTGTGAGCCTATTAACCAAGAAAAAAGATAATTGGACACATTCAAGCCTTTACACCAACCTGAATCCACTGATGCCCATGCATTCAGGGTCCACAATATCTTTTGGTGTGGCAAAAACATTTGTGGAGGCCTTGATGAGAAACTCAATGAAAATTTCAAAGCAAAGTCCAACAGATTGGATACACATCCCACAGCCTATTATTAGAATCAAAAGCATGGGAAATTAAGTTTAAAGCAATCCAGTATGCGTCCAGATTATTTGAAGCATAATATACAAAGTGTAACTTCTCTCCCCTACTATAAGGAAATATTTTTAACAATAAAACAATTCATAAAAGGCAATCTTAAGTAAGCAATGAAACATGCACAGCCAAACCAGGGTGCAGCTATACAGAAAATCTGGGGGAAAAAATAAACAGCTAATTGTGGTCAGCATTACTTGGTGTAACTCTTCAAGATCATCCAAATGAATTGATGTGAGTTTCTGTAATAACTTCATGTCCCAGAATAAACTGGTATAATCTACCGGAAGAAACGTATCCTGCCAAGCCTCAAATACAGATTTTTCACACAACATTACAGGTGTAAATGAACAACAAGCAGCTGAATTTTCAGCAAAAGCTGAAAGGTCTTTGGATCCTGTATTCAACTGCAACTTGTGCTTTTCATGTTCAAACCTTCTTGATAGTATCTGTCGAACAAATTTAAGATTAACAATCAAATGACGAATGTGCAATCTTATAGATTTCAATACTATCATGCAAGGGACAAACCTGATGCATCTCCTTCAACTTCTCAACAATATGAATACCATCCTCATGATTCCATTTTGCCATTAAAAAGGATGAGTTTGAGACATCTATGCAAATATAGAATAAAAAACAAAATAATATGTATCTAAAGATAAGCCACAAAAACAATAAACCAAAAGTAAATATGATGATGTTCATCACCGTCAACCAGGAATAAAACCAGAAACCTACATGCAATATATTTCTTGATGTAAATTCTTGATCATATCATCCATTGATTTTTATTGTACAGCAATAAAGGAAAAAAGGAAATTAAAGAAAAATTCTAGAAACTTCGACTTATGCAAAGAGCAAGTAGTAACAATAAAATTCAACCTAAAAGGAAGAGCAGGAAAGTAGATGGACAGTATGGGAAGAAAAAGTAAAAAATCTTAGTCTTATAAACCAAAGTTTTGAAACTACATCAGGGAAAGGAGGAATTCTTGATTCATACTGAGAGACTTTCCAAGATCTGTATCATGATTCATAAGTAAATTCTTGAAGACATCACATATGCTAAAAAAACACAGTTGTTTAATTTGAAAGTTCTATTCCAAAGACCTGCATTTACTATTGATGTTAAAATGTGTAGTGATGCAGACCATATCACTCCACAGTAATTATTTAAACATTCTCATGAACATAAAAATGAGAGACACGGTGAACAATGCTCCCACCTACTGGGGTTTCTGGAGGGTAAAGCACTCAGCCCTACTCTTGCAAGCAAACGGACTATTTCAAGTATCTGAACCCATGACCAGGACGTCACAAGGATGCAACTTCACTGTTGCTCCAAGCCTCACCCACAATAATATCAATGATGCAGACATATAAATTTACACTACCAGACAATTTTCCAATGCCCAAAGAAATACTTGACAAGATAAATACAGCTCAAATTGACCTAATGATATCATCATTTCATCTTTAAACTAGACAGGGGAATAGACCAAAGGATAACACCTGATGCTCATATCCAAATAATTCGTACTTGCAATGTGAGAGAATCCTATTGCCTATGTAGAAATGTTACAAGGGAAAGAGGAATGCCAACAATATACCTTGTGTCACGAGGAAGCGAAGATCATGATCAAATGATGCAACAACATCAGTAAGATGGCTGCTCAAAATTCCTGAATATTCTCAATAGAAAATAAAAAATGAATGAAAATCAAACAAAATAAGAAGTACAAAAATCCTTCCATCTTAAGAATAATTGACCACTTACTGCTTAATGATGCCCAACAAGTGGTTACTTACAGCAACTTACTGAGTTGATTAACCACTTAAGCAAGGAATATCTTGACCAAGAATTGTGCATTCAAAATTTTCTAAAAACAAAAAACAAAAAAAAAAGAATTTAAAATAGTCTACCTTGATAACAGGATCCTGTCTTTCTTGGCCAAATTGTTTCAACAAATTTTAAAAGCTGGTGCTGTTGATCAAGTAAATCAGAAGAAGAGGGCAAAAATGGGTGACCACCATGAATCCACAGCAAAGATTTTTCTGAATTTACTGAAAAAGAAAACTCCTCAATTTTTTGGCTCTCCATCTGTACAAGGAGTAAATATAATTAACTGTCTGAAAATATAAAAAAATGTGAAATATGGATATTTTGGTGACACCAAAGAAAAAATGCGTGAAGAAAACAAGAGTGCAATCATCCTGATTTAAAACAAGTTAAGCTTACAAGGTACTTTAATTAAATCTAAAATCCATAAATCCTTAGCTTACCAAAAAATTATCTACAGCTTCTGGACACATATCTATAAACTTCCGAGCATCCTTCACCAAACAATGCCAAGAAATCATCATGTGATCAAACTCTGAAGAAATGAAGTAATGCCAAAATAAAGCATGGTCCTCAATAAGGTTAGAGTATAACTGTAGTTTATAGTCAAATGATTGGTCCTCTATTAGCTTTGGAGTTGAAATGACAAATTTGTTAAGTATTTCATCTTGCAAAAAGTAAAGAGACTTCAAAAGTCGAATGAAGCAACTGGTTTTTTCACCAAAACTGTGCTGGCTCTCAATACTGACTTCTTCATCAAAATTATGCTGGCTCTCAATATTCCGTTGCTGGTAAGTTAATCTTAGTGGATCAAAGCAACTAATGGCATTACAAAGATACTTAATTTTGCTATTTGATGGAGCCAAATCAACTAAATCAAGTGACAGCAAGGGCATTAACTTCAAATCAGCATCTAGTTTGTCACGGCATGAAATATACTCCCAAATAGGATGCTTGATCATCTGTTCTATCAGTATGACAAAGTTACTAAAGAACTGGCAGAAGGGCTGCATTTGAGAACTAAACCACTTGAACCTGAGAAGATAGAACTTAAAATCACTTTCAGTAGCTTGTTCAATTGTCCAATTGGCTGCAAAGAATAGCATCCTATTGGTCAATTCTGAGTCATATTTGCACTCCCTCCCATAGTCTGAAATCATCACATTTGAAGCCTTAGGAAACATAAGTTCACGTAAAGTCATCATATCCATCAAATATGCCCTCACATGATCACTGGGAGTCTGCACACAAGCTGTTGAGTGCCTCTTACGAGCAATTCGATATTGATGAGACGCAATCTGAGTTCCCAGGAATTCCAGATACATACAGTTCTGTTTGATAGAAGCTTCTTTAGAGTAATATACATAATCCCTTACACTTAGTGGCAATGGCCATCCTCCAGGCAAAGCCAAAGGACACGCTGTCAAATCATCATACCCAGCCAAATTAGTTGCCGACAAATATTTAGTTTTGGCGAAATCGATTATTTTTTCTCCCTCAACACCCAATGAGGAGAGATATATATGCTCCCAACTTATTTTTAGACTCCAAATAGGACAACAACCATTCTTCAGAAGCTGCAGAAACAGGTGAACCCAATGTGAGAGTTCAAGATAAGTAATGTGCTCATTAAGCTCTGAACCTTTATTTTTAGCATAAGTGTGGGCTCTAGCCATTGAATCAACCAATTGAGCAATCGGAATACCCGATAAAACAAGAAACCTCCTAACATCTTTGAATTCAACATCCTCATCATTGTACCCACTTCTATCATCTAACCAATACGGCTGCAGCATAAATATTTCAACTCCCCTATTACGCATTGCTCGAGAAACTTCACCATAGTGGGGATTAACTGTGAGGAATATGCGGAAATTAGGGTGTGGATGAATAACCAATGGGTTTCCATCAACGATTCCACGCTCATTGACCGTGATTGATCCACAAGGTTCCACCAATGAGTTAATCCTATCAAGAACCTAGCAACAAAAACAAGTAAAAAATAATTATGTAGTATCAAATTACAGACTTGCATTGCCCAATAACTTCAGGGGGAAAAAAACATTAGATCAATCCAAGTGCTAAAATACAATGAATATGCAGATCTTACATGCCAAATTTCAGAAAAATTAAACAAGAACAACCATATTATCCAATGGCTTATATTCTAGTTTATTTGGGGGAAAACTATAGATCCAGGAATAAAAGTTGGATAATGTGAAGTTTAATGAGCCAGATGTTTTTGACACAAACTTGTATTTGCACACATGCTCATCACGCATTCAGAGAAGGGGAGAACAAAGAGAGATTAGTCAGTTAGTGCAGTTTATACATAGTGAGTACAAACTACAGAGAATAAATACGACTTGGTTCAGGCATAATAAGCTTTTAAAAGCATGAACTGGCACAACATTATTCAATATATGCATCATATACCGTGGGGTTACATAGATTTGCATTCTCCAAGACTATCCATTCCCCTTGCTCAATAGCCTTGATCAACAATCCTGTAACCCATTCAAATTTGGTTGAAACAACATCTGCTTTCATCTTCAAAACTGTCTTCATGGCCAAATCAAGTTCATGGAATGAGTAAGATACAGGTACAGAATTCTTTTGTATCTGCAACTTTAGTTGTCCAATGAGAAAACATAGATTTTCAAAACAATTTGCAGCTGAAGATGACAAGCAGTCAAATTTCAACCCAGAAAGGAAAGCCATCCATCTGATATAAAAATCTGTTTCCCTGAAAATTGCTTCATTTGAAGTCTCCAGTTGCAAACTGATGTACTCATTAACATAGCACTCAAATTGAGCAACAACTTTGGAAAAATTACGCAAGGCGTCATACTGTTCAAAAGATCCTAATAATTCAGATATATCAGTTGCAGATGAAAGATTTACTTCATTTAGCACATTGCCCGTTAGGTTAGCAAGTAATCTTATCAATGAAGTTTTTCCAGAGCATGATGGCCCAGTCAAGATACATAACCATTGACGCTCAACACATCGAGCAGCAGATTCCAAACTTTGACGGATTTCAGGAAGCATCAGGAGCTGTTTGCTTGAGGACGTAGTTAATTGGACGTGATTCCTCTTGATAGTAACATTCCCCACAATTAAATGGTGTGAATTGAGTTGAATGCGAGGATATGGATTTATAAACGGTGTCACCTCAAATACCTCCTTGAAAACTCGTAAGACTTCCTTTCGATCAGCTGCCAAACGCATTCTCTGAATATAAACAATGTTCAAGAAGGAGTATAATCCAGAGTACTTTGGTGCACCTAAATTGAATATAAAGGAAATATCAGCATGAAAAAGGAAATGACTGTCCATGGGAAATTAGAAATAAAATGAAGAAACCAGGAAAAACAGCATTATCAAATTAAAAGTGAAAGGAACATGGATGACAGAACCTTCAATTATCTCACAAGACCGAAATACATCACGAAGATTGAACTCCCATGGGAAGCCATCTTTGGCAAACTTTTGATTTACTGTGGTGTCTTCATGCATCCTTTTATTGAATAAGAGTAACTTTGTGAGTAAAGTTCTAGGTATAGTCGAAAATTTTGATTCACAAATGGATAGGTAGTCTTCCTCAACTAACTCGTCAACATACACCTGTAGTCAACAACCAAAAAACACAGATTTGATAAATCTTGCATATTGAGTACAAAAGAAAAATATTTGCCTGACAATATTTATCATAGACAATAGAGGAAAAATACTCTGAAAAAGGACACCTTTACTAGACAGAGCAGAACAGAAAGCTAATTAGAGTCCCTTAAGGTAAATACACGATTCTAACTACTACATAGAGGATTTTGGATTTTGGACATTGGATTCCTCAGTTCATGGGCTCAAAATAAATACAAAAATAACATACTACCAGCATACCTTGGTAAATCTATTAAGAAATGACTTTGGAAGGCCTTTTCGGCCACCACCTTGATGTGATGGATTCTGACAAGCAAAAACTCTAAATGATGGTGGGCATTTATAAGTATTACCCAACTCTGGTATAAACACCTCAGCTCTGTGGTCCAGAATAGCATTCAAACCCTGATACGAAGAACTTTGTTACAGCAAAGAGACATAGAAAGAGGAAACAAAGAAAGCAGCAATAAATAAGGTTTATAAAGGAAAATAAATGAGAACAAATGCAGATTAAGATTCATGAGAGAAATACTTCTAAAACAGATTGTGGAGCAAGATTAATCTCATCCAGCAAAACCCAGCAGCCTTCCTTCAGGGCCTGCAGAAATAAGTTGGAAATTAAATACATATCAAAAGTTGAGATTAACATGATATGTTAATGTTAAGATTACATATTCTGTTATTATGATTAGATGGTAATTAGTGATTTAGTCATTATAACTCGTTATTAGATTGATCCTATGTAATCAATATTCATCCTATTTACTCATTATAAATAAAGATTGTGTGGTCATACACAACACTACAATAAAACACTGTTATATGGCATCAGAGCTACGTTATTCTTGACAGAGTTTTAAAGAAAGTAGGTCCCCGGTGGACCTTTCTGCTCGCTGCCCATCTTCCAGCGACCCTTTCTTCTTTTCCAATGACCTTTCTGGTGACGGCCACCACCACCATCACGCATCAAACAATTTTATTTTCTTTTCTTCAGCATGTGTTTTTCTGTTCGCATGAACAATATCACGAAGCACTACGGGCTTCCGTTCACCACCGCCAAGTCTTCCTTTCTCCGGTGCGACCACCCACACGGAATCACCCACCTCCGGCGACCAAAACACCATCTGACCAACAGTCCAGCAACCACAACATCAGGCTTCTCTTCCTCCAGTGATCCTTGACCAGTCCCCTGTTTGGCTCTTTTTCCATGGCTGCCAAGCCATGTTTATCCGGCACAACCACACGACTAAAACCGCCTTCCATTTCTATCAGGTTGACCACATTTATAACAAGCTAGATTCATATGACGTATATGCTCGAGCTTGAAGGGGAGTATTAAGATTACATATTATGTTATTATGATTAGATAGTCATTACTAATTTAGTCATTATTACTCGTTATTAGATTGATCCTATTTATGTATTATAAATAAAGGTTGTGTGGTCATACACAACACTACAATAAAAGACTGTTATAGTTACGTCATAAGACAAATCAACCTGCAATAGTATCCCATCAGACCAAGAAAACTTCATTCCCTCATCACTTTCAACAGGTAAATCAGACCCTAACAGATCCATCATATCAGTCTGCACCAAAAATATGCTTTAAGTAAGAACTTTGCAGTGACAAAAAGTTAAACAAAATATTACAGTAAAACACAAGTGCTACAAGATAAAGATCAACTAAAAACATATTACTGACCTGCTCAGAAAAATTTATTCGTACGACTCTATGCCCAGAACGTTTTCCCAAGGCAATGATTAAACTAGTTTTCCCAACACCTGGGCTACCTTCCAGTAAAACTGCAAAAGAACAATCATTTAAAACTAAGAAATCTAATAATTTAAATGCGAAATTTCTGAGATAATTAAAAGATATCCAAAGAATGAAGAAACATACCAGGTTTTGGAAGCTGCATAGCCCGCAAAACTCTCAGAGCATTCCTGCAAGTAGTAGGCGCCTTGAATTCAAACCCACCATCCTCACAAATGCCAATACCTATAGGTATAAAGCAAAGTAAAAAAATAAACACAAGAGACAACCAGCAAGGCAGTACTCAGAGAGTAAAAATTATTGTAAAGGAGAACACTAAAAAGCAGGAAGAAAGTGAATCCTATTAAAAATCCTAAATGCAAATAAATAAACAAAACAATTATTCAATAGCTCATAACATGTCTCCATCCTTTAGAGCTATTTTAGGGGGCAAATCCAATTGCTAGATGATAGTGTGTCAAACGTAGAAATAATATTTACACAAAACTAAGTCAGATAAAAGAATGCGGCATCACATTATTACCTTTATTGATATAGAATGGATCAATGCCAAATAAATCATCACTATGTGACACATCCATATCGGTGCCAAATTCACCCCAACCATAATTTCCAATTCTTGAAAGCTCTGAATTACTTTCATCAACCTGTAAGAATAATTTAGTCAACATGTCCGACACATCATTAAAATTACAAATATGAGCATTCCACTCAAACAAATTACACAATAAAATTATAAATATAGAAACACTTATAAGTACTGCCCCACACTCAGGACATAACTGAACCTTGCCTCAAAAAAGAAATTTAAACAAATTTATTAGATACATGTGCATTATATATGCATTTTGTATTTCCTGATAATTTACAATAGCTGTTGTAACAGATTAGCTTTCTGTCAACAGTTATAACTAACTGCTAGTCAGCAGATAGTTATATAGACTGCTCAAATAAATACTAATACCCATTCTAAGGGAATACAGTGACTCTTCTCAACCATTTGGCTCTCTGATCTCTCTCACTGACAAAATCGTGCAATATTTCTATCAAACTTATTCAACACAAGACTGGTTTGTGTGTTAATGAATTTCAGGAGGAATTGTGGTAAAACACTGTAAACAGCCGACAGCAGGTAAACACAATAATTAAGCTATTTGGAAGAGTAATAATCGTCAATGCTCCAATTTCCAACATTGAGCATAATGATGAATAACGAGGGGAGAACATACCCCTAGCTTTTGTAGAAGGATGGATAAACATCTCTCCCTTAGCTCAGCAGCATCCCTTTTTGAAAGTCCTGTCCCTGATAAAAGTTGAGCAACTGTCAGTAAACATACAGTAAGGTCTAATTCATTTCTGGGATGTGTTTGAACAGTGTTTCTGCTTCAAGCACTTTGGGAGCTCATAATTGAAGCTTTACATGATAGAAAACTAATGTTGTTATATTGGAGAAAGTTCCCTTTATTGCGCTCACTCTTAGTCCGTTTTTACTAGCAGCCTCATTGGGGGCTCGATGGTGGTTTAGTCCCACATTGATTAGAGATATGGCTTAATAATAGCTTATAAAAGCTTGGGCAATCCTCACCTTACATGTTGGTCTTGTGGGGTTGAGTTAGGCCTTAACCCCAAATTCTAACATGTAATATAACATCATTCATGTCTACTCACCTAACATCTTTACGCTTTAAGAATAGTTGGTTCATGACATAATACAATAATATAAATTCATCTCAATTACCACCATAAATTCATCTCAATTCATGACTCTCTTCTTTTCCCCATTCTTAAGAAATCATTTTTTCCCTTGTTACATTTCTTATCAATTATCAACGAAATTCACACATCCAATGATTAAAATTCAGCAAAAAGATCAAAACCTTAAACAACAACAACTGATTGAAAAATTTAAAAGATTATAAACAAATAATGGATGAGATTTGATATTGAAAGGTGTTGATAGAAGATGATTTCCAGAGGAGAAACCACCAAACACGTTGGTGTGGTTGAGATATTCAATAAGAAAACAAAACACCAGAGAGAGAAAAAAAAAATAAGAGGGAATTATTGGCTGGAAACAAAAAAAATAAGATGTGAATGAATCACATAACCTGCAACGAGTGAAAGATAAAGATTTTCAAGAACTAGAAACAAGTTTCGAGAAAAACACAGAGATGGCATAATGGACGTTCACAGCAACTCAGCACCCACAACGCCGCAGCGGCCACCGATCTGGTCGAACTAAGAATGACTGGAAGGAGAACGTGAGGGATCTCAACACCACTCTAACACAAAATCAGCAATCTCGAGGCTCACGCTATGGACTGAATCAGAGCCCTTAGCAAACATTTTTCTCACTACAGGATCTAGTTTGGGTTGGGTTTGGTTTCGGGATCTAATTTTGGCTTCTTGATCATAAATAGTTTACCATTGATGTTGGTTTGCGATGTTTTTTTTTTTGGAAGGCAAAGATATAATATATTATAGAATAACTAGTACCAGAGGTACTACAAAATACAGAAAAGGGGTCCTGACAATTCAGGAGATACAACACCCTGCACAAATGAAAACCCTACTAACATAGACTTTAGCTAAAAGCTATAGACATATTCGAAGACCAGCTATAATAAGGAATCTGGAAATTCCTTTCCCAACCCCTCAACCAGGTCCATAAAAGGAATAGAGTGCTATCTGTCAGCCTATTGATATCAAAAGTTTGATTCTGAAAAATGATATCATTTCTGAGCCTCCAAATTGAAACTGTAGCTGCTATCCACCACATTGTCCTTCTTGTGTTAGAAACCTTTGAAGTTGCTGAGGAGAAGTGCTGGATAAAATTATCCAAAGGCCTACAGTGAAACACCTTGTCTTCCTTTACCCAAGAAAGGTATTCCCACCATATAGGCATAGTTTTGCCACAGGTGAAAAATAGATGGTTGGTTTGCAATGTTGATTTTGGGGATTTTGGGATTTTTGTTCCAATTACTGGTTTGGTGATGGTGACGCTGGGATTGATGACCATTTAAGTATCGAGGAGATGATCAGATGAAAAGGGATATCAGTGAGGGGAAAATAGTTTTTAGGGGTTTTTAGCCACCGGAATTTGTTTAAATGTTTCAGACACTTTCAGAAAGCCAGAAAATGGACTGTCGTAAAAAGCAACTAAATAATTATAAAATTGATGCCACCTCATCACATAACAACAACTTTTAACAGCAGAGACTAAAAACACGGACGGACGAAAAGATCAAGGACTAAGACCGGTCAACTTTTTGTTCAAGGACTAAAAGTAAAAACTTTAAAAAGTTCAGGAACTAAAAACATAGTTAATTAGGCTCAAACATAGAATGTAATTAATTGTTAAACCCAAACACAAAAAAATCCGAAATTATTCTTGGGCAGAAACACAACATTTTTTAACACATGTCCAACCCTCAGAGCATAATAAAGCCCCAAGTGGCAAAGAGCCCACAACGAGGTGCCAATCCTTCTTAACATGTTTGTTTCATCAATTTGGGCTTGGGTTCTTTTACCCAGGAAATATCAGCAGGTAATTAATATATAATAAAAAAACAGATATTATATAAGAAAAGATAGAAGTTGAATAAATGAAAATCATTAACAAACAGATGATACCTAGATTTAACCCATCGAGCAAAACAAGAAAGACTCCATGAAGAAGTGCACGTTTAGGTCCTAAGCTTTCTTCCATTGCAATCAAAAAGTCAACCCAAGAAATGAGATCTCTCACCGTAAGCATTCTCCCTGGATGCAATTTATTGTACCACTGAAAAGCATAGGAGTAATAAATACAGCAGCAAAGAATAGGAGTAATAAATACCAAATGACTAATAATATAATAGATCAAAGAAGTAATCAGTACAGCAGCAAGTAGCACATAACAGTTGAATAGTACTATTCAAATGTAGCTACATGCTAAAATAATACAAAGCAAGAACCTAAATACACCAAAGAATTAATCAGTACAGCAGCAAGTAGCACATAACAGTTGAATAGTATTATTCAAATGTAGCTAGATGCTAAAATAATACAAAGCAAGAACCTAAATACACGAAAGACTTTTTTTTACTTTTGCGGAATGTGGAGACCAATATAAAGATAGAGAAGAGAAGTACATAGAAGACGCACAGAAAAACCTCATAAAACCACAAAAGCAAATTCATCAAACCCTTTTCAAATTTACAAGACGAATTTCAACAAAAATTACAGATACCCACGAACAAGCCAAAACACAACTCTAACCAAAAGCAATGTGAAAGAATATTAAAAGAAAATCTGATGGAAAACCTAGAATAAACTATTAATCTGTAGGAATTAACAGATGTTGGATGCAAACCTTTGTTATGGGGATACATAAACCTATTTTACCCAAGATACATTTTATTCCATGTCCATTTTAGTTATGTTTTTTTATAGATTGAGTATAATTTATTACTATTTTATTAGCATTTATTTGCTTGTTTTCATGGAAGCCTCTGTTGTATATTAGAGAATTCAGATCAATGGAAAGATATTAATACCTCAAAATACCTTTCCCAATTCATGGTATCTGAGCAATGTATTGGGCCTCATACCCCACCATTAATAATGGCCGAAATCACCATGGTGAGGTATGGTATGGTTGGTAGATAACCATGTCCCTTAAACATGTGATTAGGAGTTCGACCTCCAAGTCAATGTGTAAGGAAGAGCAACTTCAGGAAAAGTCAACCTCTTACATGGATCTAAGTACCCAGAGGAATTAGTTTCTAGATCTCGGCTAGGGGTAACCCAAATTCACTAAAAAAATACCCGACAATCTATATCCGAATTCACCAAATGGGCCAGAATCCAAAATAGAGATGACAAACATGATAACTTAAAAACTATAACCCAAAATATGATACCAACCCAATTTCTTCTCTAAACCCCAGCATCATATTTTAGAAATCATCAACATAAGTCATCGGTAACTAATACCAAGGTAGGATGCTTGAAACAATAACATAACATTTGGCCTTCACTCTCTCCTACCATGGATCCTTGCCCTATCTTGAGGCTCAACGTGACCAACCTCGCCCTCAAAATTCTCGTTGCTTCACACACTTCGTTGTTCATCCTTCTTCTTCTCCATGCTTTTGCAAAATCAACCTCAAGAATTTTCCTTTTCAATCTGTCGTCGTTCCTTTCATTCCTCTGGAAAGCCACTTCCTCAACTCGTGCAATTCCATTTGAATGTAAAAGTCGAACCCGATTTGGGTTTCCAAGAGTATAACTGTCTCTTATATGTGAGTGTGGTGTGTTGCGCGTGTTAACAATGTGGTTATTCTGTTTCGTACAGTTGGGGGGTGGGGGGGGTTAACCCTGGAAAATGTAAGAGTAGCCAGTTATAGAACCAATGAGCAAGTGACAAGTAAATAGCGATGTGACATGTAGGTATTGAAATCAACCAAACCTACATCCAAGCCAAAAAGTAACAGATTTCAATTTTGCAAGGACAGCTTCCGAACATTTTGATATTTATAGGACAAAAAACATATTTTAGCCTGAATTTTTTTTGTTTTTACTGATGCTCAAGAAATATGTTTTTAATTTGGATTTGCGGAATTGTAATTATTTATTTAATATGTTACTTTTATGATTTTTATACATTTTTAAATTCATATCTTACATGTATCATATCCTATATATTGTTTAAATAATCGTATCAACATATTAGATACATATCGTATTTGTGCCATCATAGGGTAGAATATAAGAACATGGCCCAAGGAATCTAACGTAATTTGGATACAGTTTACATCGTGCACAGGTTATTTGAAGACTTGAATATTATTATAGAAGGGCCTACTATACAAACAAAAAATCATCCATCAGTAATATCAACAGTTGAGGGCACAGCATGATTGAATTAAAGATGTGAGAATCAATAGGAGTTTTACTAAACAAGAGATGGCAAATAGTGGAATTAGCTTTACTGAAGATGTAGATTCTCTTTGATTGAGTGTTTGAATATAAAATTATCAAGTTGGTGTTGGGCAACCCTCACCACACAAGTCGATTTTGTATGATTAAGTTACACCCAAACCCAAATTTTAAGATAATGATAGATAGTATTAGAGCCTATCCTAAATCCCTTAAAGGGTCACCTACCATATTATCAAGTATCAACACACAAACCCAATAGTGTTGGGCATGAGGGAGTGAGTTCGGGAAAATCCAAGTCCTGCATTGCCTAGAGATAGTATCAATATAAAGTATATAAGTGGGAGACAACAATCACCTCACAAGTCGGTTTTATAGGATTGACTAGGACCTAAACCTAAATTCTAAGAATTTGCAATCATTGATATCCATTCTCCAACTTGAAAATGAATTCTGAATCAAATCTGTGTGCCTGTGTCACCCTCGGTGATGTGGCAACATCAAACCTATTTCGGCTAAATTGTTATAATTTTCACTAGATAAGTTGTTGTACTGGTCTAGACTACTGTGTAAAATTGCCATATTCAAAGGTAGTGTGTCTGGAAGAGAGACTGGAGAGGAAGAAGCACCGTTAATTCATAATAGATAAGCAAAGGCTCCTTGAATCAGCTTTTGGAGAAGATCCATTTTTTGGTTTTTTTCATTCATTATTAAACTTCTATTTTTCTTTAGCTTCTCCATACTTGCATTTTGCTAGGCCATTTCTCTTAAGAGGAAGAGAAGCCTTAAAAAGCAAGGGCAAATAGTACCTTAATTAATGAACCAGATCCCCATATTACACTAATGAAGACAATGGTTTGCTTATGATAGGAAACAAGTGCACAGAATGCCAGCAGCTCTGCAGTAGTGAATATTTAATGACTTCAATAGTAAATCTTTGTATAATATACCTCAAAAAAACTTATCATGGCATTAACAAGTGAGAGTCTTTCTTCATTCGTGGGGCCTGAGTTGCCTACAACTTTAAACTTGGAAATTCTGGAAAGAAAAAATATCAAATAAACAGGATATAAAATTCACATTTATCTAAACACTGATAATCTAATATGGAAAAGTAAAGGTACCTTTTTAGAGCAATGTCCCGAAGCTCATGTAGATCATTAACAGGGGAAACCCATATCTCTGTAAAGCGATTGCGTAGTGCTGGAGATAACTCCTTCTTACCATAATCACCACCAGGGTTCATTGTTGCAATAACAAAAAAATTTGAATGTGCAGTAACCTTCTCCAGATCAGACCCTCCTTTCTCAGCCAAAGACTGCAACCACAAAAAGTAAACACTCAATAGCAGTAAAAAATGGTAGAAGATGACAAGCAATTATGAAGAAAAATGTCACTAGCAATCTTAGAATGTAGGTTTGAGGCCTAACTCAACCCCAAAAGCAAGCTCATAGAGGAGGGTTGTCCTCCACTTATATAGTCTATCTTGGCACTATCTCTAGCTAATATGGGACTTGGATTTTTCCAATTACACCCCCTCACGCCCAGCACTTTTGGGCTTGATGCGTGAATAACATGGTGGATGGCCCTTTCAATGGATCTAGTATAAGCTCTGATACCATCTTAGAATGTGAATTTGACCTAATTCAACCCCAAAAGCTAGCTCACAAGGGAGGGTTGCCCTCCACTTATATACTTTATCTTGACAGGGAATCAAGAGATGAGAACACAGACAGGGTATTTCAAGAGTATGGAAGCTAAAAATACCAAGTAAAGCTGTGTTTTTCGCTTGGAGATTAATACGTGATAGACTGCCCACTAAATCTAACTTGTCTAGAAGGGATGTGGACATCCCTGACAAATTATGCCCATTCTGTAGGGAAAAGGATGAGGAGGCAGCCCATCTGTTCTTCAGCTGCCACAAAATTATACCACTCTAGTGGGAATCCTTAGCTTGGATAAACATAGTGGGAGTGTTCTCGCAGAATCCAAGACAGAACTTCATGCAGCACTCAAATCACAGAGATGGCTCATTTGGTGGGTGTCCCTAACATAGTGTGTATGGAATCATAGAAACAGAATGGTCTTTTCAAACAACAGCTTCAACACCAACAAACTGATGGAGGACGCTATATTTTTCTGCTGGACTTGGCTGAGGAACCTTGAGAAAAGATTTGATACACCTTTTAACTTTTGGTCAAGCAATATCAGAGAAGGTCTCTTTTTGTAATTAGTGGGAACAAGGTTTAAGTGCTGGGATGATCTATGTAACTTATACCGTCAGAGTTTGGGTTCCTTAATTCACGATGAGTTGTTTTGTATTAGGGAACCAAATCTCCACAATGGGTGATTCATGCTTGTAAATATAACAGTACCCCTGGTACTGCTTTCATATTAATATATATTTTACTTTTTGCAGATCAAAAAAAAAACTTCATCTTGCCACTATCTCTAGCCAATGTGGGACTTGAGTTTTTTCCAATAAGAAATAATAAGTAAGCATGATATTTGCGACAAATTAATTGTGTTTCTAGATCACATCGAAAATTTCTTATAGTGTGCTCAATATTTTATCTTTTAACGAGGTTCTTTAGAACAGGTAAACAAGTTATTTAGATCTCTAGTTTTAACACTTTAATCTACCTTTGTTTTTGTTTCATAGGGGGATACATTATCCTACTGTTCTTTTATAACATTCCTACTACTCAGCAATATTTCTTATCAATCCAGCTCAAGAGATCTCCAACTTCTCAGTACATATGTCCACCAACTGAAGAAAGGCCCGCCTCCTGATTCCTTCCAATACCTCTTTTAAGCAAGAAAAATAAGAAGCGAGTCCTGGCACAGCAGTAAAGTTGTGTCTTGGTGACCGGTTGGTCATGGGTTCGAATCCAAAAAAAGTCAGGGTAAGGCTACATACAAAGACCCTCCCCATTCCTTCGTAGCAAGGAGACTTTGGGCACTGGGTACATTAGGTTCTTTTTATGTAACACATTCACACTATTTAAAAACACACGCACAGTTATCACTAGATTTTTAGAAAGAGTAATGATTTCATCATTTCATGGGTTATAAACCTAGGTCTAAAACAGGCTTAAGCAGAAAGTTAAATGTGTCGATATAGATAATAAACTTACTAGCATCCTTTCTGGCTCCAACACACTATTCAATCTCTCAAGTACACTATCATCAGCCAAGGATATTTCATCCACAAGAAAAAGGTCACCATCTCTCATTGCTTTTATAAGAGGACCATCCTGCCACACAAATATGCTCTGCCACTTTTGATGCAAGCCATTGAGGTCCAATTTTATTTGCTCAAGAACATTAAGATCTTCTCCACTGACATCCGGACTAAAAACTTGACCTTCTTTACAATTCCTTATCATACCATTCAGCAGATCAAGAGTTGAAGAAGCATGATTTATGTCAGAAGAAACGGACTGCATTGGAAAATGACAAATCAAAATTGGCTTTATCTGAATAACATTGATTAGCATAAAACGTAAAGAGTGAAGCAAAGAACTCAAGTGTAGATACAAAAGCTGGCTGAATGCAGCAAAATAAGGTTATGAATATATGCATAAAACTGAACTTACAAATTTTGCATAACTAAAATGGATAAAAAGACAAAGAACACTCACAAAGTCCTTAGAAAAGTATGTATAAGCCTTTAGTTTCTTCAACTTTTCAACAATTTCTTTGTAATTAGAAATCAGTGTAGATCGCTCTCGAATAGGACGGAATCCCTGGGAAACATTTTCTAGTTAAACCTTCAGCTAATAATTGTAATATATGCATTACTCTTTCAAGTCCTCACAAGAATGATTAAAAGACAAAGTATAAGAAAACTGACCCCAATAAAATCAGATGTTTCTGTATATTGATGGCAATTCAAAGTATGTAATTTTAACTGCAAACAAGCACTTAATAACTGACACACAGTAGTCTTCCCTCCACCTGTTTCCCCAACAAGCAGTACAGGCTCACGTAAATTATAACAGCGTTCCACAAGGAAATATAACCTCTGCATACTTTTGGTCAAGAGCACACTGAAATATATATATATATATATATACATATACATATACATATATAGTTAATAAAAAAAAGCAATAAGTGATAGGTATTGAATCAAGGATTGTGGATCAAATTGAAAAGGCAATAACGAGCTCATACCTTTCAAGACTCTCTGAACCACCTAAACCAACATTGAAATTGCAAGAAGAGTGACCTCTAAATGATATCTGAAATACAGTTAAAAATATTTGATGAAGATATAATAATGTTCAACCTTCTTCAATTATGAGGTATTGTACAGGCAACAATCTTAAGAGAGAGAATAATTTCCAGACTAATACCCAAGAATTCAATCCCAAAAATCAGAAATTATCACACAGATATCATCAACACAATATACATATAAGTACAAACAAAAGTTCTGAGTTTGAGCCCAAATTATATGACAAAGAGAAAGGAAATGAAAATACGGAGTAATATTTGATAGAACTTCATCACAATTAGCTTGAAACAACTTAAATCCAAGATAAAATAACAGAGTAACCTTCCATATTTTCCATATAAAGCATATATTGATTACTCAGATAATATCCAAAAGTCATAAAGCATATGAGAAAGCCAGGACAGCACACAGTAAACAGCAACTATTATCCACTGGCTATCCACAGATGTGCAGAAAATGAGAAAACACAAAGAAACGACCATACCTGATCATGTAAATTTTTTTTGTTTAGTGTAACCCCAAGATGCTTCTTCAGAACTTTTTGAACAACGGACTTTTCATCCTCATTCCGTAGCCTTTCTGCCAAAAGATAATAGCCATCTTTGGCCAAATCTTCATAAGAGTTACCAAATCTCTGAAAACGATCAGCCCAGCGAAACAAGTCTCGAGGTGTCATAAATCCATGTTTACCAGCAAAGACTCTGCTACTCTGTCTGTGCAACCGAAGATCCTTCATCACTTCAACCATTTTCTCGGCATGACCTATGTAGATTTGACATCTCTCAGACAATATTGTGCTGAGCTCACCATCTGGAATTTCACCAACATGAATCTCTACAAAACGATTACGAAATGCCCGGGACAACATTTTGCGGCCTCCATAAAGTGTAGGTGGATTTTGAGTGGCAAAAAGCATAAAGTTTGGATCTGCTTTAATTCTTTCTTGCAGTTCAGGAACATAAAGCTCTCTGTTGTCATCAAGTAATCGGTTCAACGCCTCCAGCACATCAGATGGAGCCAAATTAAGCTCGTCCAGTACAATCCAATAACCATTTCTTACAGCTTTAACTAAAACGCCTTCATTAAAAACAAGCTTTCCACTAGTGTCAGTTATATAAGAACCTAGATACTCTTGCAAGTCAGTGTATTCATGATTATTTATTCTTACAAAATCATGACCAGTTATTGCAGCAAGATATCGAACAAGGCTAGTTTTTCCACTAGACGTGGGTCCCTGTAAGAGGACAGGATATCTCATTAGAACAGCTCGTGCCAAATTGCCAAGATGCTCCTGCACAGACTTAGTTTGAACATAATTCCCGGAATATCCATTAGATTTGGAGGTATCTAAATAGTGGGAAAAATGTACATGTGGAGGCATCTTCCCTTCTAACAAAAGAGATGATATTTTTTGCCTCATTATTTCAGCACTGGATCCATCCAACAATGAAACAAAAAACATACTAAACCCATCATATAATGCCTTCTGAATTTTAAATTTTCTCTCTGCCTTCCGTGTATACTCCAGAGCACGATAAAGGGACCTTAAACTGTATTGAGGCTTCTGGTTAGTACCATCCTGCAATCTCTCTTCAGATTCCTTTTTCGCTTCTTTATAGAAACACACAATTTTATTCACCAACTGCTGATCCATATAGGCACTACTAATGAACTGACTAATAAACAGACTTAAATCGTCATCATCCAAAACATCATCAACAAAATACTCAGTAAATCTACTCCTCAAAGAAAAGGGCAAATCCCTCTTCCCTGCATCTGTTGCTGGATTCATGCAAGCAAATATACGGAATTTTGGATGACGATGTATATAATCCATATCACCTCTTTCAGCTAAACACAGCACACCATGTTCCCCTTCTAGAACACCAATAATTCTTTGCAAGGTTTCCGGAGGAGCCAAATTCACCTCATCAAGCAAAACCCAGTCACCATTTCTAAGAGCGGTCACAAAACTTCCTTCTACAAAAGAAAACATCATCGCTGAAGAACGATTACTTTGACAGACACTATGCAATTTAATACAAAATCTCTCCCACTCTTGGATTAATTTTTCTTCTAATGGCCTTTTACGCTTTTTGGAAGATCCAGGTTGTATAAGCTTAACTGACTTCCCAACTGCTATTTGCAATCTTTTCAGCAGAGCTTCCCCATTCTTATCAATTAAAAACTTTTGTCGATGATCTTCTAAATAATTTTGCATTCTAGTAATAAAGCCATCATTATTCTGAACAGCAGAAAAGCATTACAGCCATTAGCAAGAACTTCTCACAAAATATAAATAAAAAAAAATAGAAATACCTCTTTAGGAAATGTCTTGGTAAAGAGAGACAGAAACTCGCCATAAAGGGACACATACACAGACTGAGCATCCATAGGCTTAAAACCCCCTAGTAAGTCAGCAACATCACTTTGCTGACTCAGGTTCTGGAGAAGAAACCACCATAATGTGTCATTCAAACACATTTGTAACACAATTATAAATAACAGAAAATAATAGAGAAATATGCAACATACCAAAACAGTAAGCTTTTGATCAAGCCTTAAAGCCAAATTTTGAACAATTGTAGTCTTCCCAGTACCGGTTTCTCCAACCAAGAGGACAGGTTCATTATACTTGACAGAGCAAGCAATGCGCTCCAAAACATGCATAGAACTGCGGATCTCGACAAAAGGTCTTTTATGTTGTTGCAACTGCATTTAAAACAAAACAGAAAAATACAAAGGAAACATGAAACCTTTTACCAAAATTGTATCATTGTTTAAACTTTAAATTGTCACTGACTATAATGAATACTAACATGTGGTTTAGAGTACTGGAGGGAAACTCGGCCTATTCTTAAATCTGTAAAAGAATCCTGTGCATTTAACATCCAAAAATGAGAGGCTAATTTAGCAAAATCACAAAGTAAAGATTCATACTTCACTAGATAAAACCTGAATTATAGGTTTGTCACAGGGATACAAGGTCTCAGCTGCAGAAACTGGTACTTTCCACAACCCTGCTATCTCTTTCATTACTGACAAACGGTTTTTAATTGAAGATGAAAAGGATGCAAATACGTCAACAGCCTGAGATACAAGACAATAGCTAAACATGTAGTTAAGTCTAGGAAAGATATTATAAGGAAACAAGGAGATAAAAAGAACTTAAAAATCAGACCTCTTTATACACACAAAAACATTGATTTTCTGATAAGCTACCATCAAAGCAAAAACCTAAACCTGCAATCCTTTTGCACCATTTAAGGAGATCCCTGCAATGGATAATCAAAAGCCACATCAATTAATTAAAATTGACAAATCAAGCACAGGCCAAATATTATTACTTTAAATACCTTAATGAGAACCTGCAGGGACAATAAACCGAAGCAGAACTTCCCAGGTGAAAACCCGCTATTTGAACCATGGAAATAGAGTTAACCCTTTCAAAGGTTTCTGCCAATATAATAAAGAATGAGCTCATATTAACTGCTTACAATAATACAAATACATGACTGAAACTACAAATTAAAAAAAAATATCATGTCAATACCTATTAGTTTGCCAACATGAAGCTCCAAATCCGGATGCCTCACTTTGATTATCTCTTGCAAGTCTTTATTATTCAGTGGCGGAATCATCACTCTTCTCCAAAGGACACTATGTGAATTTTGACCTTCCAGTACAAAAAAAGTTTTCATCTCATTTATAATCCAAAAAAGGACAATAGAATTTTATAGTACAACAGGAAAGTTTTCCTAATAGGTGAGGTAGCACATGGATCAAAAGATACCAATAGTCTCTACCAAAACCCTAATACAAGATCTTTTCTCCTTTAAAAACCCATGGTAAATGGAAACAATGATGGGACATTGAAACAAAGACACATGCATCCTGGGCAATCAAAGATGCAAAGCCCAAGCTAAGCTTACTCTCACTGTGACATGATACACTTTGTCCCCACATCGTGTCAAGGGCATTGCTCAAGATACACAGTCTACAAAAGAGAAAAAAAGCACTTGAAATGATCAAGTGCCTTCAAAGATGCACACATCATGTTTCAACCAACTATTTCAAAGAACTGAATTTATTGTACACTACCACAAAATGTTAGTTTATTTCTTATAACCTATGTTCATTTGAAAGTGTTAGATTTATATATGTAGTTTTTATATATTGTTTTTATATTTTGTTGTCTTTCCTCTCTTCTTTAGTCATCGGTCATAGAGAGACAGCTTTTATTTGAACTCTCAATATATAAATACATTTCAGTTGTGTGTGAGTGTGAGACACTCAAGTATTACAATTAAATATCTTAGTTTCAACTTGGTATCAAAGCGGGTTGATCTCACTCTGCCTGTCATCCGCTGCCAGCTGCCGTCTCCAGCCACTGGCCGCCGCCATATATTCCGGGAACACCGGATTTGGACCACCTCTCTCTGCAAGGCAGAACCCAAGTGGTTACGGGTTCTATTTAACTCCCACAGGCTCTCATGCAGCTTTTGTTCATCGCCTTGTAAGGCGCATGCAGTTCACTCCTTTTTCTATCATTCATTCAGACACTTGGGGTCCAAGTCGTGTTACATCTTTTGGGTTTAGATATTTTGTCAATTCATCGATGAATACTCTCGTTGTACTTGGGTATATTAAATCAAGAACCAGATTGGCAAAGTCATTAAAATTCTTCGAAGTGACAATGCTAAAGAATATTTTTCATCTACTCTTTCTTCCTTTTTATCCTCACATGGCATCTTACATCAATCCAATTGTCCTCACACACCACAAAAAAACGGAATAGCAGAAAAAAAAACAGACATTTAGTTGAGACAGCATGCACCTTATTGTGTAATGCGAATGTCCCTATTCACCATAAAGGTGATACTGTTCTCACTGCTTGTTTTTTAATAAATAGAATGTCCTGTTCAACACTTTATAACAAAATTCCTACTTCCACCATCCTTCCTCATGAACCTTTATATCATGTGTCTCCCCAGGACTTGACAAGCTCTCTGCAAGGGCAATCAAAGGTGTTCTTCTTGGGTACTCTCGTCTTCAAAAAGGGTACTAGTGTTATACTCCAGAAACTACAAAGTACTACATGTCTGTTGTTGTTACTTTCTTTGAAGAAACTCATTTCTTCTCATCCTCCAAGCAAGATATCAACTCAATTCAGAAGGTCTTACTTATCCCATCCTTCAACCCAGTAGTATTTCCTATACGTGAGAACTCCAACCAAGAACAAAATCATTCTCGCCCTCCAACCAACAGGGCAGTCAAGTTATCTTCACCACCTCCTTTGATATCTCAACACAGGACACAAGGAATTGATCCAACATTGCATGGAGAGTCTTCTAGTTCATGTTATTCTCCATTAGCTTCCCCTATGACGGATCCTTCATCATCCCTTCTTCATCATCACCTCCTCATGATGATGACTCAGGTTGTCCCATTACTCTTAAGAAAGGAATTTGGTCTACTCAAAATCCTCATCCTATTTACCTGAGTTATCATCGTTTATCTTCTTCACATTTCTCTTGTATTTCCACTTTGTCTTTTCTTACTATTCCCAAAAATGTTCATGAAGCACTTGATCATCCTGGATGGCGACAAGCCATGATTGTTGAAATGCAGGCTCTTGAACACAGCGACACATGGGAGTTGGTTCCTCTTCTTCCTGGGAAGAAGGTGGTTGGTTGTAGATGGGTATATGCTATTAAAGTTGGTCCTAATGGTGAAGTTGATCGTCTTAAGGCCCAATTAGTGGCTAAAGGATATACCCAGATATATGGTCTTGACTATGGTGACACTTTCTCTCCTGTGGCCAAAATCACTACTATTTTGCTCTTCTTTGCCATGGCTGCTATTGTCATTGGCCCGTACATCAGCTGAATATTAAAAATGTTTTCTTCATGGTGAACTAGATGAGAAGATTTACATGGAGCAACCTCTTGGGTTTCTTGCTCAAGGGGAATCTGATCTAGTTTGTAAACTTCGTTAGTCCCTCTACGGGCTCAAACAATCTCAACGAGCTTGGTTTGAAAAATTCAGTCATGTTATTAAGTGTTTTGAGATGAAACGATGTGAAGCAGATCATTTAGTTTTTTATTGTCAGACATCTCCTGGAAAATGTGTCTTTCTTGTTGTTTATGTAGATGATATAGTCATTACAGGAAATGATAATGCTAAAGATTACCCAACTAAAAGAATACTTGTTCGATCATTTTCAGACTGAAGACCTTTGGAGGCTTAGGTACTTTCATAGTATTGAAGGTATTGTGGTTTCACAAAGGAAGTATGCCCTTTGTATTTTAGAAGAAATAGGCATGACTAATTCTAGACCCATTGATAGTCCTATGGACCCGAATCAGAAGTTAATGGCAAACCAAGGTAAATATCCAAAAAGATACAGAGGACTAGTTGGAAAGCTCATTTATCTCACAATTACAAGACCCAATGTTGTTAATGGCGGATGGCGGTTCATAGCGGAAAGTCAAAAATCCGCCATAAAAATAAGGCGGATGACATAGCGGAAAATGACGAACGTTATGGCAGACAAAAAAATAATAAAAATATACGTATAAATATAACAAAAAAATAAAAAAAAACAATGGATTGCATCCAAATAATAGGAAAAAAAACGGGTGTCAAAAATAAAAAAGGGTGTCAAATAGAAAAAGGAAAAAAAAAAGCTACCCTCATCAAAAACGGGTGTCAAACAGAAAAAAGAAAAAGCCCTCAGCCCAAGAAAAAAGAAATCAGACAATTCTCAAATGCCTAGCTTTCTTCCTTCTTTGTTTAAGAGACCAGTTTACCGTCGTCGCGCATCAGAGCACTGCTGTCGCGGTTGACGTGCGTCGTGCGTCATGCGGCGGTCGCGTGCGTCGTCCATTGGTCGTCGGTCTCTCGCGTGCATCGTCTGTTGGTCTGCTGCCGTCGTGCTCGAGAACGTCGTCTGCTTTTGTCGTGTGCATCGCCGGCGCCTGCGCCGCCATTCGTCGCACTGGAGACTGCTGCTGGTCGTGCCGCTGAAGAGGAGAAACTCGGGTATGGGGTCAGCCCAACCCCTGTCGCGAACGTTTCCTAAAATAAAAAATCCGTTATTCTGCCATTCACGTGATTCAGCCATGGCTATGGCGGCCGCCATAGCGCCGCCATAAGCAACCCGCAACACCACCGCTATTTGGTGGCGTTTTTCCAAATTTCCGCGACGCCATTCCACCATGGCCGCTTTTTAATAACACTGACAAGACCAAACATCTCCTTTGCAATTAGTGTGGCTAGTCAATTCATGCAAGCTCCTCATGTTGATCATTGGAAGGCTATGATTCGCATTCTTAGGTATATTAAGAAGGCTCCAAGACAAGGATTGTTATATGAGAACAAAGGAAATACCCAAATCTTTGGATTTTGTGAAGCTGATTGGGCTAGAGATGCCCCATAGACAAAAGATCTAATACTGGATATTGTGTATCCATTGGGGGCAATATTACCTCTTGGAAGAGCAAGAAACAAAACATTGTTGTTCGGTCTAGTGCAAAAGTAGAATATAGGGCTATGACCACAACCACTTGTGAGTTAGTTTGGATCAATCAACTTCTTCAAGAGTTGAAGTTTTGTGAAGTCAAACAAATGAAGTTGTATTGTGTCAACCAGGCAGCTCTTCACATTGCTTCCAATCCAGTGTTTCATGAAAGAACCAAACATATAAAGAGTGACAGCCACTTTATTAGGGAGAAACTGTTGTCCAAGGAGATTAGTACTGAATTTGTCATTTCAAATTATCAGCTTGCAGATATTTTGACCAAATCTGAGAGGACCTTGAATCCAGTTCATATGTTCTAAACTTGGAGCATACAATCTATATGCTCCAGCTTGGGAGGCAATGTTAGATTTATATATGTAGTTTTATATTTTGTTGACTTTTCTCTTTGCTTTAGTCATCTGTCATAGAGAGACAGCTTGTATTTTAATTCTCAATATATAAATATGTTTCAGCTGTGTGTGAGACACTCAAGTATTATAATCAAATATCTTAGTCTCAACCGAAAGAATCCCGGCTAAAATACCCAAGATACCAAACTAGCATGGGTATTGGCAAAACAATATCATGTGAAAAAAAAATTGACAATGAAATAGAAAATTGAAAGAGGTAAAGTAAAAACCTGCACTCTCAGATGTGTCAAACTTAGAAACAGCAATAGTTGAAAACATTCTAAAACTTTCAGCCACCCTTACTACCTGCAAAATATGTAATACTTCAACCATTAGTGACAACAGAGGAATGGACAGGCTAATAGACACAAAATCAACTCATTTAATACTCTGCCAACATGTGCACACCACTTTCCCCATAAAATTCATATCTTATGATCTTTGGTTAACTGGGCGGCCATAAAAGATGGCAAAGGATTCAGCCTTCATCATGTATCAACCAGATCTCAATGATAATTTTAAAGGTAAAAGAAGAAATACAACAGCCTGATAACAAATTATGTTGTCTACGCAGCATTTTGGAGCATTTGAAAAAAATCCAGACATAATTATCAACTGAAGTTTCCTCCTCTACCCACTTTGGTGTGATTAGTTTAAATTCATGACCTCATTATTGCATTTGCCTGTTTGGATCTAGAAAATGTTTTTTATTTTCATACTACATGTTTTCACTTTATTTCCAATTTTCACAATCCTGTCTTCAAAAATATTTAAGATGTTTTATACAAACATTTGAAAGCAAGGTGGAATTTTTTGTAATTAAAAGGAAAAAAAGATAAAGTTTCCAAAAATGTTTGTCCTTAACTTTTCATTTTTTTTAAAGAATTATTAAGAAAGGAGCGATGAAAATGACAGACTATTGGGAAAAAACCCCTCAAGCTATCATTTTATGCCTTGTTCGATATGGTTTCCAGTTTTAAATTTTGAAATTTATAAAAACAAACCATTTTTTAGTTTTATAACTTTTAATTTCAAATTTGTGATTTTCCTATTTCAAATTCTAATACTAAATCACAAGTCCAAACCACATTTATTTTTACAATATACAAACCACTCATTAGTTCCTAATTCCAGCTCATTTAGTGATATGACTATGAGCGACAGTGGGAGCAACTAGTCACGAAAGTGAGGCGGTGTGAACTGTGATAATGAAAATAGTGGTGGAAACAGGCATGCAAGTGGTGGCAAGCAATGATAGCAATGGTGACAAGGAAATAATGACTTCTAAAACAATGCCTTCTAGACTAGCAAAAACAATATATAACAAATTGAACTCCAATAACTTGCAAATTAACCATGCCGGTTGCAAAGTAAAGTAACCACCTCCCCATGTCCTGTTGCAAATGAAACAGCCCCTTCCAATAAAGGCATTAATATGGAGTGTAAATCAGATGGTGCTTTGTTGATATCCTCAAAAACTATCCACAAACCATTCTGCACAGCCTGAGATAAAGAAAGTACACAAAAGTAAAATAAGAAACTTCCCTGCAATTATCCAGGAACATATAGCAAAAAAATATGCATCTGTTGATAATTAGACTATTAGATATGATAAAAACAGTCAAAACAAACCTGGGTAAGTGACCCAGGTTGCCATCTAAACTCCCCAGGCCTATCTGCACTGACATAAGCCCCAACTAATGTTCTACCATCTATTTGATCATCCATCTGGATAGATAGAACTGCAAAACAACATAAGAGAATAAACAATTATCAATGTGAACAACAACCAAAGAAGAAATTCAGTACATATTTGGCTGAACTTGTTTATTCAAAATAAGCTCTTATTTTTACCAGCTTCTTTAGAGAGAATTTGAATTAAGAATTATTTTTCCAAATTTAAGCATTACAAAACATGCACTTATTAAGACGCAGAGAAGCTATTAGTAAAGAGGATAAGGAATCCTCATAAACAAAACAACAACAACAACAAAGCCTTATCCCATTAGGTGAGGTTGGCTACATGGGTCACACAATGTCATTCGGCGCGGTTAATAACCAAAGTTTCAAAACAACTAAACATAAAACAATCATTAAAAAAAACTCTTAGAATTTGAATTCGATCCTAACTCAACCTCAAAAGCTAAGTTTGCACAGCTGGACATCTGTGGGTAGTCTGATAATGGTCCAATAGGCCTGTAAGCCCAACAACAATCATTAAGATATTTAGCATGAAGCAACCACCTCTAGAAATGTCATAACAATACAGCGGATAACGGGATAGCTGCTATTATGAGGATATATATATATATATGGTACATTTTTTAACCATCATAACTAGAGCTTTTGGCTCCTCGGTGGAACCCCAAGTACCCCACAAGCTTCAATCCTTTGGGCCAGCTGTGGAACTGATCCTCGGTCTACGACTTTGTCACACTTAAAGTTCTTCATCTCTCTCCAATGATGGATTATGCGGGAATCAAAACCCAGATTCTCTCCCACAAACTAAGTGTGCATGGGGAGGGTGGAGAGCCCTGGATGACACAAGGAGGACCAGATATTTCTCTTCTTGGTGGAAGGGTTTGTTGCAGCTAAATCATCAGCAGCACGTAACAATACTTAAAAACCAGACAGAGTGGAGGGTGGGGAGTGGTGATAAATTCAGATTCTGGGAAGATTCTTGGGTAGGTGCTGGAGTTTCATTAATGGTAAAATATCCTAGATTATACAATATCTCCAACCAGCAACACCAACTTATCTGCAATGTGGGGAGCCAAAAAGATGCAGAGTGGGAATGGAGCCTTAATTGGAGGAGATCTTTATTTGAAAATGAAATTGGGATGGCAGCTGAATTTCTAGAGGAGCTGGCTCAGGTAAAAATTCAACAAAACAGACCAGACTCATGGGTTTGGAAGGTTGACCCGAGTGGGAATTATTCTACAAAATCAGCATATCGATTATTGATGGAAGTGACAACGGGGGCTGAAGAAGATACGAATCTTGTGGAGTTATGTAATCTTAAAATCCCTCTTAAGCAGACAGTGTTCGCATGGAGGCTCATCAAAGACCGATTGCCAACTAGGACAAACTTAAGGACCAGACAAGTGGAGTTGAATGATTCAAGGTGCCCACTGTGCAACAGATTGGATGAAGATGCAACACACCTATTTTTCCACTGCACCAAGACCCTACCTCTGTGGTGGGAATCTCAGTCTTGGATAAATTCATCTGGCGCATTTCCTCATAATCCCAAACATCATTTCCTGCAACATGAAAATTGGTCTGCTGTTGGAGTTAGAGCTAGAAGATGGAAATGCTGGTGGGTAGCACTCACATGGACAATTTGGAAGCACCGAAACAGGGTAGTCTTTGACAATCAGCCTTTTGATGGAAGTAAGGTCATGGATGACGCATTATTTCTGCTATGGTCTTGGCTCAAGGTTACGGAGAAGGGTTTCACTATGCAATTCTGCTTTTGGTCTTCCCATCTCAAAGCAGTCTTCTAGAAGTAGGGAGTGTTTCATGAATGTCAAAGTTTTAAACTACATTTGCAGGGCATGTGTATTTCCTATATGGGTTCAGTCAGATCCTTAGTATTTTGAATCTGCTGAATACCCATCCTATACTGTACCATAGTACCTCTGGTACTCTTATATAATATATCATTACTTTTGCTGAGCAAAAAAAAAGTGTGCATGGCCAACTATTTCTTTTTTTGCTCAGCAAAAATATGAATATTATAAATATTGAAAAGTACCAGTGGTACTAAGGCTACAAGTGAGGATATATTTATGCAGCTGGGTGGTGATATTTTATAGCACCACACTGCATGCATGTATATTTGTTACATGAGTATCAAAATCAACCATCCCTCCTAGATACTAAAAGCTTCCTTTAGGTTAGAGGATCATTGATTGAAATGTAGTGCAAAGTCCTTCTCTGAGGATTTGAGCCACGACCAAAGCAGTAGAATTGCATCTTCCAGCAATTTACTATTATATAATTAAGTATTAACAAAGCAATTAAAGCAATATTGAGGGCATTTGAATTAGTATCGGGCCTCAAAATTAATTTTGCTAAAAGTAGTTTTGGTGCTTTTGGGGTGTCGGAGCAATGGACACTAGATGCAGCCAATTACCCCAATTGTAGCTTGATGTCTTTCCCTTTTACATATCTCAGCGTTTTGATTGGAGCAAATCCAAGAAGATGTCAGACATGGGACCCTATTATTAGCAAGTGTGAGAGAAAACTAGTGAAATGGAAACAAAGACACCTGTCTTTTTGGGGGAGAGTGACTCTCATTAAGTCAGTGCTAACATCCATTCCTATTTATTTTTTCTCTTTTTTCAAGGTTCCTAAAAGGGTGGTGGACAAGTTGGTGAGTCTACATTAGACTTTCCTATGGGGGGTGCGGTCGAGCAAAACAAAATAGCTTGGATCAAATGGGATACGATATGCCTACCAAAGGATCAGATGATGCAGAGCTCAACTTAATGGAAGGTGGGATGTGGAGACAAATTTCACTTTTGGGAGGACAAGTGGAGAGGAGGTGAGAGTACATTACTAGAGAAATATCCAAGACTGTATTTAATATCTTCTCAGCAAAATCAACTCATACAACAGATGGGAGCTTGTAAAGACACTGGGTGGGAATGGGATTTCAGGTGGAGGAAACCATTGTTCGACAATGAAGTAGATATGGCGGTTTCTTTCCTAAATGAAGTTGAGGGCCATAGAATCCAGCCTCATATTCCAGATCAATGGGTGTGGGTGGCTGATCCTCAGGGTCAACACTCGGCTAGGGGTGCATATAATTTGCTCACGAAGGCTGTAACACATAAGATCCAGGATGGAGTGTTCAAGGAACTGTGGAAGCTCAAGGTCCCATTTAAAATTGTTTTCTTCGCATGGCGGCTAATCAAAGATAGGCTACCAACCAGAGTAAACCTTCGGAGGAGGCAAATCGAGTTACATGACGTGTTCTGTCCTTTTTGTGGATCATCGGAGGAGAGCGCATCGAGTTACATGACCTCTTCTTTCAATGCAGCAAAATACTTCCACTGTGGTGGGAATCACCCTCCTTAATCCATCTTGACCTGGATTTCAGCCTTAGTAATGATTCATGGGCTTGGGCAGCTGTCCATAAAGATTCCTGCAACTGCTTTCTTTTGGAAATTTCCTGGTCAATTAGCTGTCTGTGCATTGTCTTCCTCTAGCTTATTTAATTCAGCTTCCAGATTCTGGACTTTTTTGAAGGTGTCTCCATATTGTTCCTTGTTCCATATTTTTAGTCTGTGCTTCAGCCTCTTAATTTTTTCCTTTAATACATATGCTCCCCACCCTGAGACTTGAACAGAATTCCAACACTGGTTCACTACTGCCTTGAATGATCTGTCTGCTAACCAACAATCTAGGATCCTAAAAGGTTTAGGACCCCAATCGACATTCTTAATTCTAAGTAGAATAGGGCAGTGGTCAGAAAAATTCCTTGGCAAGGTAAATTGCACACTTCCAGGCCATCTGTCCCTCCATTCATGGGATATTAAGAACCTGTCCAATCTGCTTCTAGACTCTCCATTTGGTCTAAACCAAGTAAACTGTCTGCCAAAAGAAGGAGCCTCCAGGACCTCCAAATCATGAATCCATTCATTGAATTCCTGTATACTATTGTCTCCATATAACCTTTCACATTTTCCAATTCTCTCTAAGGGATTCCTTATGCAGTTAAAGTCCCCAAGCACACACCACAATCTTTCTTGGGACGATTGTTTTAACTGTCTCACTGTATCCCATAATATTCTCTTGTTGTGTATGTCACAAAGAGAATGTATGGTAACAATACATACTTTCTGTGCTTCTCTGATGCATTCCCCTTCCAAAAAGATGAAGCCATTACCAACTACCTTATTTTGTTATTTGAATTTTGTTTCATTCCACATGCAAAGGATACCACCAGCTGAGTTGTTAGTAGGTTGCATCTCCCACATAACATCATCACTCCCCCATAAAGCCTGACATAGTGACTTATCAATTGTTTCTTTCTTAGTTTCTTGAATACACATCATATGGACATTCTCCTTGTTAATCAATCTCCTTATTGCAGCCCATTTTACTCCCCTCCCCAAACCTCTGACATTATATGAAGCTATATTCATGGATCATTTATCATGACCCCCAATCTCTCGGCTTCTATTCTGTCTCTGTCCTCCATACTTCTTATTTTTTCTATGATTCTACTTTGCTGATCCTCTTCTATATTCCCCACTGTCACCCACAATTGTTTAATCATTGCCCACATGTTGATTGCCTCTAGGGCCTATGCTGATCCTGGGTTTGCCTCCACACCGAAATCATTGTTGTTATCTCTTGTCCCACTGGTAGTAGCCTTGCTTCTGCCGTCTGCATGTGACTTATTTACCTGTTCCTGGTTGGTATTACCCTGCCCTTCCTTCCTTTGGTATTTCCTTTGAGACCAACTCCCACGAGAGTATACTTGCCATTTGCAGCCCACTTCTGCATTATTTTTAGGGGGTTGAGGCCCAGATTAATTGCAGGTTCATTTAGTAGACCAGGTGATAGGCCCAAGTTAGGCCCATATTGCAATGTCATCACCTGTTGTCCCATTCTATTTTCTATTCCATGTGCCTCGTCTACTGTATCTCTTTCCTAATAGACTTCCTTCCCTGTTGCTAGGCTTTTGTCTCCTGAACATTCACGTGACTGCTTAGGGAGCTCCTTCTGTACCCCGCTAGGCTCCCCCTTCTCTCTCTTTCTATTTTCGTGAAAGGCACAGACCTGAAGCTCCTGGTTGGTAAGATAACTTCCCAAAGGTGGACTTGGCTTAAAGCTACGGAGAAAGGCTTTAATATTCCTTTTAACCAGTGGTCTACCAATCTTCTGGAGTCCTTCGGTTAATTTGTAATCTATCTCTAATAGTGGGGCTTTTTGTTGGGTTTGTTTTTGGAAGGTGGCACATTGAGTGCTTTGTATCTGTTTCCCTCAGTACCTCTGGTACTGTAAGGTTTATATATTAATAATACTATAATTTTGCCTTCCAAAAAAAATAGGTGAGACATGTGATGCACGTGCCTCGATGTTTGAATTAACCGTTGCCTTGCCCTTCGCTCTGGTCATTACCCGATGATCTTCACAGTTATCCATCGGACATCCATCCCCCTTCGAACCTGTGGGTAATCCGGCCAATATCTTCTCCCTGACGCCTGCGCTTGGCATAGGCGTTGGTCCATCTCCGTGGCTCGTGCATGCTCGTGGTCTGCACCCGCAACACTTATCGGGTCCGAAATATCATCTCCTACGAGGCTGTCGACAGATTCTATTTCCTCCGACGAGTCTCCATAGCTGCTTCCTCTGATGTGGTTCTCACAAGCCATCGACCCACACTCCTCGACGACATGAACCTTGAAGGTTTCGCCGCTGATGTGGACTTCAATCACGTGCTTGATCATCGACGGCCATGGAGTCCTGATGAGGACTCGTGCCTTGTCCATTCTCCGTTTGGCTTCGACGTCATCACCTACATCCACCATGTCTCCCATAACCACGACAATCTGCCTGATACGATTCCTATCCCAAGCTGGAGGTGGAATACCCCAGTGAACCCACACCATTCTATTCTCCGTGCGTATATTTGGCTTCCATCTCTCCAACGAATAGAAGGGAGATGTGTTTCCTTGTGTTCCACCACTCATGACTCGTTCCGCTTCATCTTCAGTCAAGCCAGGTAAGAGGACTAAGTCATCCCCTAGATATTTAGGGGTTAAGTCCATTCCCAGCTCCTATCGCAACTCCTCCTCCAACCTTTCGAACATGGATAGGTTGTTCAGTCATCCAACCCACGCATCCTCTAGCCATTTAGTTTCTTCTGTCTTTACGTTTAGGTATACTGAAGACCTGTAGTTGTCATATCCATGGAACTGTTGCTTTTGGTCCTTTCTTCGTTGATGATTGGTGTTTTTCTTTCTCACAGCATCCGTGTAAGATATTGGTTTTGTCTGACATTGCTGTGTAGCTCTCTGAAATCGTGTTTGTATGACACCTCCTTTGTTCTGTGCTTGTCTTCCTGTGTTTGTCTCTCTCGATTATACTTTGGGATGTTGACATATAGCTTCATGCCTCCAATGACAATGCTGTCTAGCTGCCTTGCCAGCTGTTGGATATCTTGGACCCCTTTAAATCGAACAAAACCATATCTTCTTCCACTGTAATTTCGTCGATTGGGTATGAAGATTTCTCTTACATCACCCCATCTTTTGAATTGCTGCCATAGTTCCTTCTCCGTGATGTCGTCCGCAAACCTTGTAAAGTAAAACGAAGAGATGTCTTTCCGATCTCTCCAATTTACTACATCAACACTGTGCTGTACTCTTCCTCTGGTCTCGGCATAATCCCATCGAGGTTCCTTTCCAGAGCTCGCTCTGTTTCTCACCTCTCTCTCTCCTCTACTCGTAACTCTTATCCACCCAGTGTCTCTCTCCTCTCGCTTCTCTCTCTCTTCTCTCTCCTCTCTCTCCTCTCTCATCTCTCACTTGTAATTATCTTAATAGCCAAATTTTTACGATATTTGCTATATAGGATAAAAGCTAAATCTTTTGCATTTCTTATTTTAGATTTAGATAATATTTTCCTTATCTTCAGCACTATCTTGTATCCATATATTTGTGTACCCCTATTACAACATGAATAAATGAGAGAACACAATTTTTCATATCTTTTCAAGTTGGTATCACAGTCATATATCTCAACACTCCTATTAACAGTTGTATTTAAGTGCTCATGGAAGTTAATTCCAACAATGAATTTAAAAAAACTGGCACACTTGAACCAACACAGCCATAGTGTGATATAAACCAATCTTGGTTACCATCTTCCATCATGTAATGATTAGTTTACCATCTACCATCTTCCTATTAACAGAGAAGGATTTCTTAATGCAAGAAGATAGAATTTTAGAACAGATTTATGTAATATGCTAACTTATATCAGATTGGTTCCATGGGCATACAAAATGTCAAGGGAGCATATCTGAATGTAATATGTACTTCTAGTACCACTGGTACTCAGTAATATAATATTATTTTTGCAGAGCAAAAAAAAGTTTACCCACACACCAACCCACCCAGCCAATCCCCAATCAAAGAAAAAACAACTAAAAGATATGTTCCTTCAACTCTAATGCTCAATCAATTTACAGACAAGGGCAAAAAAAACATAATAAGTAAACAGTATATTAAGGCCTACCTTGGTTTCCACAATCCTGAGCCAGCTTGGCAATGAGAGCAGATTTTCCAGAACCAGAGGGACCATATAAAAGAACAGGCCACTTTTGACTCACTGCCAAAAGAACTCTATCATAACTTCTTTTCACAGCTGAGGTAAATACGAATGTATTACTTACTGATACATCATCCCTAAAATTACAGAAGATAACCCAAATGAAATAGGATATACGAATATCGGTAGGAGTTACCAAAGAGAAGCTACAGGAAATAAATCAAGGGAAAGCATAAAGAAGATCATTTAAGAAAGTTCAAGCACTATAAAAGTAAGCAAGTGAATAGTATTTAAAATTAAAATGTCAATACAAGTCAAAAACATCAGTTTCAAATCCAAATGGAATAAGCTATACCTAGTTGTAAGCCGTTGACTCTTAAAATGTGGTTGCAACTCATGCAGCTTTGGTGAACTAACAGGCTGATTATTCAAGCCAAATGATTTTAAACAGTTCTCATTCTTGAAATCCATTCTTCTATCTGGAGAACCAGACACATAGTCTGCTACTGGATTTGGATCAACATACCAACCAGCTTTCTCAAGTGACGTGTCCTGACAGAACTCTTCCCAACTGAATATGGCAAGTCGAAGATTGTCATTAAATATGCACTACATTTTAAGTACAACATACAGCTGAAAACAAGAAAACAATACTAACCGCAATAGACAAGAAAATGCCTCCTCGGCTCCAATATTCAAGTTTTCAGTGGCTTTATAACCTAATTTGAGCAGAACTCTTAATGTCTGCACCACACACCATGTAAGATCTGGTTTGTGTGGGTCTTTTACAAGATCTAAAAAACAAGACCAGTCCCAGAGCTTTGAGAAAATTTCAGGTTCCATTAGAAGGAGGCGGTATGATATTTGGGCAACATGAAGTTCACGGGTCTCGACCTGTAAAAACAAGGCATTACTTGGCAATACACAGAAGCAGTGTCTCAATTATTTCTCAAAAAATCTTTATATACTGACCGTAACTTGTTTCACTGAAAACCTTGCAAATGGAGAAGGAGCAAAATTGAAATAGCTTAATACAGAACTGCAACAAACAGCAAAGATTGCATGGTGTTACTGAAAAGGTAAATTAGAACAAAACAAACTAGACAAAAGCTCAGATCACTAATTTTTTTAACACGAATGCCATTTGTGAAAATTGGAAGATAAATACCACAAAACTTGGGACAATCCACTATATGCCTTATAATTGTGTAAAAAAATCAGGGAAAACAGTGATTTATAATGTAAATTTCCAAATCCAAAAAGAAAACTATTTATCAAAATGTTGCTGATATAATCACCCTTTCCTTGGAAATTCAGAATTGGAAAACATTTTTCTCGTTTGTATTTTTCTTTTTTACAAGTAGTTTTTTTTACTGGGACAAAATGGAAGAATTGATGCAAATTAACATAAACTGATAAACATTATCTCTACACATGAACATACTCTTCATTATTAAAGAGAATGATTAAATTGCAAAACAATAGGTTACATCCTCATAAGAAAAGGTGCAAGCAATGATATAGAGTTTACACTAAACCATTCACAGAAACAAAGAAAGTAACTACAAAAGGCACATTTTGGTTATTACAGTCTCCACAAGCTGTATAGAGGGGCTTTATGCAGTTCGGGATTAACTCACGGAGGGGGTATATTTTTTGTTGAATATCAGAGATGATCATGATCCCATTACTACACATAGCTTGCATCGAGGCGAGAAAGGAAAGGAGATTAGGTCTGTGACCTGGTTTTAGATTGTTGGATTGGATTTTAATTTTTCCCTCATACAATAAGTTTCATCGATTCAGGTATGTGTATATCGGAACAGAGGTGATCTGAAGGTATTGAAGTAACAACGAAGGATGGCACATGTTGGGGTGGGGGGCGAGGGGTGATCTTGATTTGTAAAAAGTACAGTATTATATGGCTTATGCAGTCAAGCTCCCGTACTAGTGCTCATTGGTTTTTGTTATACAGGGCATTAGTGGAAGGCAATTGTAAACTGGAATGCAGGGTTTGGACAGAAACTAGCATGTATAGCTTATAGAATTCACGGTTAAAGATTTTTTGTGAGGGTCTGATAGTTAGGCAAGAGAACTTATTAGATTACAGAACGATTACTGTAATTTGATGGTTTTGTAAGGGTCGGCGGTCAGGTACCCCTTGCCCTATTTTCTCTTCCTTAATGATATTTTCTTTGCATCCACCAAAAAAAATGATATTTTCTTTTCTAATCAAAAAACAAAAAAAAAAGACACATTTTGCATTCCTAGTTTTTTAAGATTTTTTTTTTTTTTTGCTCAGCAAAAATAGATATATTTATATATATGAGGAGTACCAGTGGTACTAAATATACATGATGGAATTATGTAGACAGCTAGTTCCTGTAGAGGGAACCTAGCTAGTCTCACTATAAGAAGTTACAATTGTCCTTCACATACTATCTCTTCCTAAATACAAAAACCTTCTCTTAGATTAGTGGACCATTGGTGAAAGTGCAGAGCAAAATCTTTCTCCTTAGATTTAAGCCATGTCCAAATTAGGAGTATCGCATTGTCCAGCACTTTGCTTCCATTGAAGGTTTCATTTAGAAAAACTATCCTATTTTTTAAGATAATAATTAACACTAATAACCATCTTTCTACCAGAATCATAAGAACATCACCAACGAAAGCACACAACAGAGAAAAAGAAATGAAGCATGAAGAAATAGATAGATAAGCTGCATAGAAGAAGTTATTGTAAACAAGGCTCAGGGAAGATATCAACCTCAGCAGAAAAGGACCCATGTCAAGAGCCCGACAGAAGGCTAGGCAAGCAAGCTCATGAAGATCCAGACCCCTTCCCTGCCCCCAACTATAAAACTCTATGACATTCACAACTCCATCCAAAACTCTGTCACGATCATCTTCAGCAGCAGTATCATCAGGAATAGACCTCAAATTTGGCACAAGACGAAGCAAAGCAACAGCTTTATCTACAATATGTCGAGCAATAGGTCGGAAACACCCCATCAACGGAATTGTATAACTGGGGTGCAGAAACACCCCTACTAACACATTAACAACTTCCTCTTCTGTCACCAAGTCTCCCTGTACACAAGAAAAAACACATAAATAAAAATAACAGGCAATACAAAAAGGATAGTGTTCTTTTTAAAAAAAAAAATTATTGAAGACTACAAAATCATGAAGGAGTGGGACCCACACAATTTTGTGGTTTTCAACAAGTTCTGGTAAAATAAAGAGTATCTTAGAAAATGTGTTGTTAGCATTTCTCACTCAAAAAGACTCCATAAAAAGAGCATGTGTTAGGACGAAGGCATTTCAAAACTCGAGTGTTTGAAATGCAATTGAACTCTTCACATGCAAAAATTTTGTTTGGATGGTCATCAACAATTTTCGTGAAAAGCAAGTAAAGGAATGAAAATTTAAGAAGCAATACCATTCGTTCGAGCGATTCAAGCGGCGGAAAACACTGGAGCTTCGGGCAACGATCGAGGAACCTCCGAAGCGAAGAATGAAGGCTGAAACTACCGTCAATCGCCATTTGAAGCTGAAACACTTCTTGTCTATAAGCTGAACAGTGAAAGAGTATTGTATATATAAAAAGCAAAATATATTGAAGGAAAAAAATACTATCGACCTAAGAGAGCTAGTTTTTGCTTTCACTTCAAGTAGCAAAACGCAGTCAAAAAGCAACGAAAGAAAACAAAAAGTGATTAAGTTAATTAGAGAAGGTTATGGTTTTGATTGAATGTTCGTCGCAGTTCAAATCAACTCCACCGTTCGCAACTGAGTGAGTGGTGTGTGTGTGATGGTCTTCCGAGGCGAGTCTCAGTCTCCGTCTCCGAGAAAGCTCTCTGCTGTTGTTTGAATCGTGCGGGGTTTTAGGGTTTAAGAGCTTTATATATATACGTTCTCAGTGTGCCGACTTAGAGCTAGTATTTCATTATTAAAAAAAAACACTATATTAAAAGATAACTTTTGTCCAATTTGGTTCACAGTCGAAAACAATTTTTTTAGAGACAATTAATCTCTTGCTAGTGTCTGTGCATATCATTACTCACAAAGGGATTTTTATGCCAGAAAATAAATATTTCTTATCTCATCCATCAGAATTAAATATTAGTTGAAGGTTAGATTATTATTTATCTAAATAAAAAAAATATAGTTATAATATAGAGTTACATACAAATACGAAGAGTATTTTTTAGGTTAAAGTAATATATAAGATTTTGAACTATTTAAAATTTTGTAATTAAAATGTTTAATTTAAAAATTTGTGATTAGTTCGTTGATCATTTAAATTTTTGTGGTTTAATTTGTGAAATAGTTTAAAATTAAATATGACAAAGGAACAAGTTTCTTTTCTTGTTTTAGAAAAAAATATAACAATTTCAAATTTAAGATTAATATAGATGACTTTAACATTTTAAAATTCATTATCATCATTGGTAGGTTTTATTTAGAGGTATTCATCCTTTAAATAGAGACTCAAAAAAATCTAAAAGTATTCATAAAATTACTTAAACCGAAAAGCTAAATTAACACAATTAATTCAATTGAGATTTATTGATGATTTAAGTCAAATTCGATTCAACTTATTCAAACATGATATATATCACTTTAACAAAATTGATTTTTATTTTATCAAATCTATATTTTGGGTAAAGAATGGCAATTCACACTCTAGCATACTATTTGGAGGTAAATTATAATATTCTTATTAATTTTTTTTTATAATATGCATTTTTTAGCTAAAATAAGTGTAAAGGAAGACTCTTTTGTTACCCAAACCCCCAAATTCCAAATGCTAATTAAGTATTTTGATTAGTTTATAAGCTAGTTTGAATAAAATGATAAATGAGACAAGTATTTTTGATTTCTTATAAAATAGTTTATTTGTCAGACTTTTTTTCCTTTCATCCTTTTCTTCTCTAATAAACTCATCTTGTATGCGCTTCAAGGTCATCGATAAAGTTTTGTTAGTAATTTTAGTGGAACAATTTCATACAAACACGAAAGTGATATTGAGTTTGCTTTTTAGCTTTTAGCGTTAGATATAAACATACAAGTTTAGGTGTATACTATATTAGGGATAGTTTTATTCAGATTGAATAATATCATTATAAAACATATGAATTGATTATGATAAAATACAAAATAAAAATCTTTAACCTTTTTTATTTCAAAGTTGGGATATCAATTCCAAATAAATCTTTAAATTTAAAAAATGTATTACAAAAAAGGATTAATTATAAAATTTATGAATAAACTTTCAACATTTTGTGAATTTTATCACTTAAGTTTTATTTTCACGAATTTACCACTTAATTTTCATAATTTTACAGATTTTACCACAAAAGTTTTTTTTACGAGTTTTATCATTTAACTTTCAATATTTAACAAATTTTATCATCTAAAATTTCAATTTTTGTGCATTTTAGCATTATAGTAACAAAGCAATGTAATAAATCACTTTTTTATATATTATTGTTTATTGATGGTAACTACGACCCATGTTAAAAGTCAAAATTATTCATCTTTAATAGATAATTTTCAAAATCACCTAATTTGATATATAATTTTACAAAACCATTTAGTTTGATAAAAAAAATTCGTCTGTGGTGGTAGAGTGCAAAAGAATAAAAAGCTTGAGTGATAAATTTTGTAAAAAAAAAAATTGGGTGATAAATTTTGTGAAATAATTAAAGTTGAGTTAAACCATATAGTTTGATAAAAAAAAAAGTTTATCTATGATGATAAAATATGCAAAATTTGAAAACTTGAATAAAAATTAACGAAAAATAAAATTTAGATGATAAAATTTGTAAAATAATTAAAGATGAGTGATAAAATTTACAATTAAACCTATAAAAATATTTTTTTTAAAAAAATCACATACAATTTATGAATATATATTTTTATTTATGATATGTTTTTTTACTTATTTATATTGAAACAATTTTAAATATTTTCTATAATTTTAACCATATGCTATAATATACATCATCTATCTCCTATCCTTAATTCCTTACCTATACAAATCTAAGTTTTATTTATTTGGAAATAACTTAATTTTGATTAACAACAACCATAATTACTCAGAACTTAATCATACTTGATGTTTCACGGTCCTCGGTCCTTTCAATAGTATATCATAGGAGAATCAAATTTATACGAGAATCAAACTAAGTTCTTCCTCTATAAAACTGAACTACATGAAAAGAATACCAACCCAAAAGTTCAAAATTAAATCTCAATTTATTCTGTCAACTTGAAAAAAAAAAAAAGAAACAAAAGAAGAAAAAAATCAGGAACACGACGTCGGATGCAGAAGCCAGTGTATTGATTTTGTTACAGCAACTGAAGCGAGAAAAAAGCAAAGAGTTCCCACTCTGTACTATCCCTTACCGTTCCCAACAACATACGAACAACAACAACGCCATGTAGAGACACAACGGCTTCCTTTTTCTCCTTCGGAAACGCTTCTCTTTCTCACTTTCCTTTGCTTTTTAATTCAAAGGTAATTTTTTTATTTTTATGCATTTTTTTCCCTCGGGGGAGTGAGAGATGGAAAATTAGAAGATGGGTTTGAAGGAATTCCGTTGATGAAACATGGGTCCTCGCTGTTTTTAAATATGTATGTGATTTTTTAAATAAAGTTTTAATTTTTTTTTATTGTATTGATGGCTTTTGGGATACAGCATTAATCTTTATATATATATATATATATATATATATATATGTATGTATGTATGTATGTATGTATGTATGTTTTTGTAAATATAGTTTGAGCTAATAACTTTACTTGTAAGGCAGTGCTGATTTCAGTGTGGTTCTCTTCTCTTTATTCTTGCATTGATTCTGAAGTTTGTGCATAATTGTGCCTGACTTCTGATTTTGGTAATTGTCCACCCCACCACTCTTTTTTAGTGTCTAGAACTAGAATTTCAGTAATTGGGGAAATTGGGTGATGTGAGTGTTTTCTTGCTTTGCCTTGTAAGTGGTGGATCCTCTAGCTTGCATAAGGAAGTAAGGCTAAACCATATTTAGTGTTCATAAATCATAGTTGGGCATTGCTTGAATGCTTGGTTATGTTGAGGACCAATTGAAGTAACCACTCATAATTCATTTTCTGGTGTGTGTAATCTTTTTACTCACTGTAGATGAATTAGATGTTTTCTGATATTGAAAAAATAAATAGATGCTTTCATTGGTCAGCGATGTGTTAATTTGATCATCCCCTTTTTCTGAGATATGCTCTAGATCCTTTATCAAGTACCTTCAATCTGTGGATGGTCTACCTCTTAGATGTGGAATTGATAACTGATTATAATTTAGGAATGGAAAATCTTGGTCTGAAACTGTCCCCTCCACTCCGTGAAATTCGGGATTGAGATTTGAGAGTTCTTTATAAGGAGGGCAGCCTGTGTCTGACAGTACTTTTTAGTGAAATGCTGGAATTCCATATCATTTTGTTTTGAGTTATCATGTGAAAAGTGCAATTTGTGTAGTTTGTTTGGATGTCTGTTTATACTGTTGGAAACGACCTCTTATTTGTAGTGGTGTTACCAGGAGATTCCAAATTGATTTTGAATATTTTGATTTCTTGTGTAAGTTAAACACTGCTAGATTTTCTTCTATTTTAGTGGCCCCTGCTAGGTAGAATACTGGAATTGTGCTCTGAAAGTTTAACTTGCTATTGGCTGTTGCTGCCTTGATGGATGTATGATTTTGTATGCAAATGCCATACAAGAGGCATTAATATGGTGCTAGCCTTGTATTCAGAAACTCATAATATAATGATCTCATTATCTCATCATTAGTATTTATTGTCAGCTTTCTTTTTGTTGAGGGTTATATTACCATATATAATGCCTCAAAAACTATTGGATAACTGAGGTTGTTGTTTTAATGCCTCAAAAACTATTGAATCAATTACCCTAAAAAAAGTATGCAAATCCCGTGTTAATCTTAATTTGACGGATTCATTTTCATAGAAAGTAGGGAGGATACTGATGCTTTTTCTTATTTCAACTGAAATTGATAACAAATATGGAGAGAGAGAGAGAGAGGAGGTAAGGTTTTAACGGACTTATCTCAATTTCACAGATGATAAAGTAAACACGTAAAGATAAATAACAATATAAAGATAAGGATAAATCCAAACCTAGCCAGAGACTATCTCACTTATCTCAATCGCTCATTGCATATTTTTTTTTCCATGGAATGAGGTGTAGAAACTCTTTTTCATTATTTTCTAATGCTATTCTTATTTAGTATTCTTTTTTTTTTTTTTTTTTGGGTAGTGATCATGATCATTGGCAGATGACATCTACTTCTCATCTTGACTTTTTTTGTTTTATTTTCTTGTTTCTGTCTTGGTTTCAATTTATTCCCACCTCCTAAAAGTATTATGATGATATCCATGCTTTGTTGCTAAGGCTTTTTTGTAAAGAAAAACACTCAAATATGCAAGTATTCCTCTTTTATGTGTGAAAAATAGTAACTAAAGTTGAGTTTAATATACAAAGGGCTCTAGATGGATACAGCTGACCAAAGAAAAGGCGAGTATCCTCCTACTAGGGATACAGAGAACCCACTATTGGGAAAATTTGACAAGCCACTTCCATGTTTTGGCTGTGGCATTGGATGGTTCTCGTGAGTAATTTTGTACAGATTTACTCTTTCTCAATTTCTTCTGCCTGCATAGTTTGATGTTTGCATCTAGTCCCCTCCTTTTCTTTCCAGTCTTCTGCTAGGATTTGTTTGCCCACTAATGTGGTATTATGCTACAATTCTCTACTTTGGAAATTACTATCATAAGGATCCAAGAGAGCGGGCTGGGCTTGCTGCTTCTGCAATTGCTGTAAGTCTTGTACTTTAATTTAAGAAGTATATTCTGCTGTTTTGCATATTCTTCTACTTTGCAGAAGTATATTCTGCTGTTTCATTTGCCATATCTAATCTTATTTATGTTGTCATTGGAGTGATTGTTTTTTATTCTTGTTTTAATACATTGTTATTGGTGTTGCAGGCTCTACTTTTCACAATTGCCGCAGTGATAACAGTAGCTGTTATTTTCTTGTAATTTACCTTTCAACTAACCACCTATCTCTAGCTAAGGTGACAAAAAAATCACTTCTAATATCAGCCCCTACACGAGGAAGGCAAGCCTGATCCATCCACGGTAGATCAAACTCTTGTGATCATCAAGAAAAATAGGTACCAAAGCACCAAAGGTCTAAAGCTATTTCCATTCCATTATGTGGATGTAGAGCTGCTTTTTTCCCCCTTCTTGGAGTTGTGTATAGACAAGGATGATATAACTCGGATTTTATCAAAAAAGATGGTTCAGTTAACTTATTTTGGTGTGTATGTGTCTCGTGTTGGTAACTAGTTGCTATCATTAATTTATTAGAAAAAAAACAAGAAAGTGAAAATATAGTGCTGCTGGTATTTGATCATATGAAAGCCTGGTTTTATGTGCTGTTCTCCGCTTGAATCCAGGGTGAAGCTGGTGGTATCTGGTGCATGAGGAAGACCCCAAGTTGATGTCCTTTGGAACACTCCTCATATTGTTCACGTTCAAGTAGAAGTTGCATTTTTGCTAAGTACTTCAAGATGAGAAATGTTCAAAAGAACCAAAACAGGTGTAAAGTACTTGATGTGTCAACGCTTGGTCATGAATATTTGCAGTTGCTATCTAACAAGTTTAAGATAGCCTTTTAATTGCAATTGCATTTCAGCTATTTGTGATTCACCTAATAACTTTGGTATGACATGATTCTAAAATACGTGGAGAGCATCAAGAATCCCTCTCTCAAAGAACACACTTTTGTTTTGTCTTACTCTAATTTTGATTTTTTTTAAAATAATAGGTTAATGTATAATTGTGGTGGAGTAGTGGCTTTGGAGAATGCACTTTTTACTTTTGACTTATATTTTTAAAATTTCAACATAATTAATCGCTTATTTTACTCTCTAAATAAAATTGAAGGAAGTAAAAGTACATTTTATATTATATAATGAGAAAATAAGTTATAGTGTAAAATAAATTTATTTTGTCATTTAATTACAAATCATTCTATATGATAAGTTTGTTAATTTTATAATGACTACCTCAAAAGTCAAATTACTAGTGATTCCTAATCAATAGTAAGTAAAAGTTTATACATTGATAATGTCTAAGTCATTAAACTCATATATAATAATGTCTAAGTCATGTAGAAAGACCGCATTTGAGGTGTTTAAGTGTTTATAACATTCACGTTGGAATATTCACATTGTGTTTGATTTACTTGAACTAAACTTTATCTTCTTCTCACATAGAATTTATATTCAATGTACTCTCTAATGAAAGATGTCTTCTATCATACAAAACTTTTTTTGCCCTTAGATACATTTGTTACTCGATGGATGTCCAAGATACTATGATCTCAATAGTAGGAGATTGTCTTTTTCTTTTCTTTCTTATATCAACAAAAAAACTTTTTCCCCTCAAAAATCATTACCGAAACATTTGCTCACAAAAAATAGAATTAATATCACTATCAACATCAAACCTAAGACATAAGAATTAAAAAAATACAATGAAGATCTCTTCGGTCTCCATTCTAACACTATTGAACACTCCTATGATTTTATTTACATACAATTACACAGTATTAGAAATAATGACATCTGAACGAACAATATAATGACACATTGACACCTAAAAACACAACACAAACCCAACACTGATTTTCATTGACACCATTTTTTTTTTATTTTCATTCTTTTTTGTCTTCATCACTTACATCCTCCCCCTCCATCGTGAACGACAAAGTCTCCTACCTCACGATGGCTTCAGAAGACGTCTCTCATAGAGATGGAGGCGACACAAGGAAGTTGGTCGGAGTTCGTTCATTTTAGTTGGCATTACCTTACTCAGTCCGAAGTGTGTATCAAAGACGAAAAGGAAAGGGAAGGTTAGCGATAGAGAAACCTTAAAAAAAAAAAAAAGAACAATTATATGGTATTTTTTCCATCCTGCGCACCCTCATCCATCCAACTCTCCATTTCAATCACACAGCTCTAAAACGTTTTCACACCGTGCTTTGGGACCTATGATATGAAGGTCATGCACCGTTTTCAAGATGATACAATAAAAAAATGAATAAAATAACCTCAAAAGAAATAAAAATAGTAATTTCTGCCTAATTATTAATAAGAACTAAGAAGCTGATTTTTTTTAGCACAAGCAACAAAACTTTCAAGTTGTTGATACTTACAACAACAATATAACGCGCTTTCTCACAAGATGTCTATGGGTTCTTTTCAATCTTTGGTTTTTTGGTGTGAAAAGCTCTGTTTCTTTTACATGTCGTTTGTCTTGGTCTACATCTTAGTTGATGCAAATGCATCTGTCAATTGTCTTATGCGTATTACCAGCTACGTATGTTAATGGATTATGATTGTGCCATGTGGAGTTCAAACAAAGCTGCACGATCATGCAGTTCAAATTCATAAACTTATAAGCTTTTACGAATAAATAGCTCAAATCCTTTACACGTGTTTTTTTTGTATCCGTGCAAGATGACGATCTTATGTTAATATACGATGTCTCGATGATCAAGAATGCGAATCAAATAAACATCAATTTCAAATGAAGCAATAAGCAAAGGGAAATGGACTTGATGGTATTTGCATTCAATTCCCTTCCATTCCATGAATGAAGAAATTGTTACATGCATGATGTACAATTAGCACGATTCAAGGCATGCATTGAAATAGACAAAAGTTAATCCATAGGGTCAAGTCAAGCTCAATTACTCAGTTTCAAAATGCTCACATGCTCATTTTCACGTTCCAACCAGCATTTAACCCAACAAATCAAATCAAGCAAAGCAGAACAACGTTACCCAACACACAAAGCAAAAGTATCTCAAACAAACAAAGCTCACTTTCATTCATAAAGACACGCCGCACACCATATTATTATTATCGTTATACAAAATGGACCAACAAGAGGGTGACACGTGGACAATGCCACCGTTCTGTTACTGACCTCCTACGTTGCACTCGTTCGCTTCCAACATCTTCTTCAAACCTCGTACAGTTAAGAACAGCTGCGACTCCCTCAACCTCGTACTCGTTCTCTTCCCCATTGTTTGCGGCTTCTTCAGCAGAAGCAACACCAACACCACCTCCGAAACCCAAACCCCGCGCTCTCGCAGAACGTTTTCGAACCCTTCTACGCCACCATCAGCATGGTTCCAAAACGATTATTCTCAGATTCATAATCGATCGTTTAATAGGCTGAGGAGCTTTGATGAAAGGTTCCGGTTTTATGATAATACTTACCTTCTCCGGCACCGCCACAGGCATATGAGAACTGAGCCTGAAGAAGAAGAAAAGGAAATAGGAATTGATAATGTCCCCACTGCGCCGCCGCAGCAGGGAACGGAAGCTGTTTGAAGAAATGTCAAGCGAGCATATCAAGTGGAAACCGTGGAGGAGCATGAAAGGGAAGATTTAGATGCGAAGATTTCGCCACCGCCGCCGGCGACGAGAACGAAAGGTGTTCGACGGAATTTCAAGCGAACACATCAAGCGGAAACAATCGAGAAACATGAAGCAAATGATTTACCTGTGATGGATTCACAACCGCCGCCGGTGACAAGAACTAAAGGTGTTCGGAGAAATGCCAAGCGAACATATCAGCCGGAAACCATGGAGAAACGCGAAACAAACGATTTTGAAGCGCAGAATTCACAACCGCCGGCGTCACCACCGTGTCCTCCGCTACCGACGACTCGAACGAGAGGAGTTCGACGAAATGCGAAGCCGGAAGGAAATGATTCCGTTGTGAAAAGTTCACCACCACCGCCGCCACCTAAGGTTTTTCAGAACCTGTTTTCTTTGAAGAAAGGGAAACACAAAAACCGTCACATTGTTTGTGTGGCAACAATAACAAGAGCAAGCGTATCAAACAAGAGGGAGCATGGTTCTTCCTCTAATGTGATGATGGCTGGCAATGAGTCACCATTAAACCCTATTCCTCCACCGCCACCACTGCCGCCGTTCAAGTTGCCGGGGTGGAAGTTCCGGGTGCAGGGTGACTTTGTGAGGGTAGACAGATTGGTAGTTCACGTAGTGGATCACCTGATGATTTGGATGAAGTTAGTGTGGACACACCAACAACTAGTACTCATGATGAAACAAGAAGCCAAGTCAATAGTCCTTTTGCCAAAAATGGTGAAGATTCTGCAAGTGTGAGTGCACTCTCATTGTTCTGTCCTAGCCCTGATGTTGATACCAAGGCTCACCACTTCATTGAGAGCTTCAGGGCTGGTTTGAGGATGGCCAAGATGAACTTCAGGGCAGGGGATTGGGAGGTCCAATCTTGCCCCTTCACCAAACCATGAATGGAACTAGCTAGACCAAGTTGGAGTTACAAAGGAGATGCTTTGCTTAGTTTATCTAAACTTTTTTTTTTTAAAACAGTTTTTATGAGAGTTAATTGTTCACACACATACATAGGGTTTAAATTCATATAGAGGAATGGGAGGAGTGGTTCTTGTGTAAGAGAATTCTGACTAGTAGTTGTTGGAATGCTCTTTTTTTTTTGGGTGGAGTTGGTTTATGCATGCGACTTGTGTAAGATTTTCATTGTTATTCCAAGCTTTTGTACAAATGTTATTTAATTGATCAATGGATAGTTTACATAATTCATTTTGCATCTCGTTCACAATTGTGTGCCGCGGAAAGAATGTTACTTCTCAGAGATAAACTAGGCATTTGCTGCAAATTACTACAATAAACTAGAATTTGTCCACTGAATAGACTTGCCATTTTCACTAATACAACAATTACTAATAAGGAAGATAAACTTTGAGGAATACATGACAGCTTGGTTAACTATTTTGGACTGACCCAACTATTCTCAAACTGGTATTTACTCAAATATAGCAAGATATTAGGAATGCACAAGAGGCAGAGGTATAGACAGCCTAGTGGAAACGGTCTATGTTAATAGATTTGCTTAAAAGGTAACTTTTGTCAAAGCTATCATTTCCTGTGAGCTAATTGTTTGATCAAGTCTTGCAGAGAGTGCTCTTGCCTTACACTTCAAATCCATCTTGCTTTGATACGGATACGTTCAATGCTTAACTTCAAATGCATAACGATGGAATGGTTCATGTGACTGGCAAAAAATGCTTCTATCTCATCTGCTTTCTCATCACTATTAACCTGCCAGATCATGAAATTTAAGGAATGACAGGTTCAACTATGAAGGCTTATAGAAACTGTCACATCTCAACATTGGAATTGCCATCATATAGTATAAACTTAATTTACTCAGTTCTCATGTAGTGTTTACTAAAAAATATCAAAGTTAACAGCCACAACAACTCACAGGCTGCCTGCCGCAAATCTCACACAATCAGTTAATTTTTGTAGCTAAGTTGATCAATTCATCAGAATTCATAACCAAAATTTGACAAATATTGTTTTGGCTGAAATGAAAGAATCTGGCAATACAGTAATTGATTCACTAGTTCTAATCTTTCTTTTCCATTTGCTTACCAGTGGGACTATTTGGCTTATGAAATTGGTAAGTAAAAGTCCAGCACCATATTTGACCAATATTCTTTCCCAATTATCCTGCATTTGATGTCAAACCTTAATGAGTCCATGAAATCAAAATAGATAAGCACTGGTTTTAGATGAATCTCAGAAGTCAGAACTGCTTTACAATCTACCCTATAGACATTATAAGCTAAATATTAAGTACTTGTTGCTGTTATATATTTCCCACAGTTCAAATATGGTAAATTGGTAATGAAAGAACAAGAGCAACTAAGAACATGTTTCCAGCTACAGTGTATTGGGTAAGAAACTAAGAACTATATAACAGAAAATAAGAGAAAAGGAAGCACCATTTGTAGAACCCTCTTAGGTGCTCATTGAGAATCCCAGAAAACCCAATCCGCAACACTCCTCCACTCAGAGTTTCATCAAACAGCAAAACTAGTATCTCATTATCAGTATCCACAACAACATCACATGGAGTTTACTGCTGAAGAAATTAAGCCCAGAACAGAGCCACCAAAACCCACTACTCCAAATTCACTATGTGCTTAAACAAAAGATTTTGATCACTAAAAACTACTCACCTGTCCTTGAGAGTTAGTGAAGTGAGTGTTTTGGATGACTAGTTCCTCGGAGTTTCAGACAAGAAAGCTGGTGCTTTCATTGATCGTAAGACTAATTTGCATGGTGCCAGAAAAAGTACGTGCAGAGAGATCAGGTATTAAATGAAGTTCATATCTTTCTGGAATAGCAAAACTGGGTAACCTTGTATTGCCTTTGAATTGGTCTATGCTCTGCTGCTTCTGCTCCATTTTCCTCCTATGATCTTGCTCTTGCTTTCTCAATTATCATAATTTGAAAGTGAAGTCTACTTAAAAGTAAAACAAAAACATGACCATCTAAGTAGAAAGTGACAGAGATACTTCCTTGCAAGGGTGGGCATGGATTGGATTTTTAAATCCATATCCAACTAAATGGATTAGATTTAAAATCCAAATCCATATCTTGTAAAAAAAACAATTTGGATTTTTCAGATCCAAATTCTTAAAAAACTAATATAGAAAATGACAACAAAGTAGAAATAGAACAACTTCAGAAAAAATAACAAAAATGTTGCATTAAATATTAGTCAGTGGAATCAGTTATGAGAATACAAATGAATTATCATGTGATGATGAATATGTGATAACTCTGATAGAACATTAAATTAAAGGATGAGGTTTCCTGTCCAAAGTTTGTTGATGCAGGCTCCAAGCATAATAATATTCATCCCTACAACCCCCATCAAGGAGTAAAATATAACAACTTAATACTACTTGCTCAACTCATAAACCAATTGATACTAAACAAAACAGCAAAATCAAAGTCAAAGCTCTCCTGCTACATAATACCACACTAGAAATCATGTGCAATGAAAGCTGTCAAACAATGCTTCAGTAACTGATGTGAAGAGGGAAAAGTAAAACTGAAGCATGAAAACAAGCAGAAGAATAATCACACACCAAAGGACAAAGGACAACCATTAAAAGCCAAAAATAATGTTATATATACCTTGCAATATAGAGGACGCGAAGAGGAAAAAGTATAACTGAAGCATGAAAACAAGCAGAAGAATAAAACATTTAAAATTAGTATATTCATGAAAAAAAAAATCAGGAAGAATAAATATACTTTTAAATGATTTTAGCAATTTAAGGCATTTTTCCTACTCATTCACATAAGGATAATTTATTTTTGTAAATTATTATTATTTTTTATCTTATAAAACTTTTAAAATCAATTGAATGATTAATTTAACTTCCTATCTCTTTGACTCTTTCACTTTATCATTTTCAATATCTTTAGTTTTAATTTAAATTTTAATATATTTTAAAAATAAATTATCAATAATTAAAAATAACAATATATCACAACATAAATTATTTGTTATAAATTTAAAATATAATTCATATGTTGAAAAACATTTATTTATTACATATCTTAATTATGATATAATTTATGCATAAATTATGAATTTTAGTTGAATAATATAAATACTTATTTTATATAATGCACATGCTCAAATATTAGTAGTCTAGCAATATATATTACGTAAAAAAAAGAAATAGTCTAGTAATATATGTATTAGGGTTCAAACTATAGCATAGCAATTAAATAAAAAAGAAAACATTAAATTGACTTTCCGTACAAGTTCAAGGTTCACACAAATCATTGATAGGATCCCACTTAAAACCAAGGTGGCAGGCTCAAACTTTGTAGCTTGCCTGCCAATATCTGCGGAACTGGTTTTCACTTTTCCAGTTTCAAGATCCATTATTTAAAAACGGATTTGGAAAAAAATCTGATCCACTAAATTGGATTTAAATCAGATCAGACCGGTGAGGTTATGGTGGGTTTGGGCAAAATGGATTTTTTTTCACACAGTTAGATAATGACTAAGTCTACTACTCTATTGATTATGCCATAGTAGGATTTTTCAAACATTATGGAAAATTTTCAAACACGCGATTTCATTGATTTGACTCTGTGAAGAGGCATAGACTTATATTTTTGCTTCACAATCAGATAATCCAAACAAACAAAGAAACTTGCAATTTCGTGCTGGAATGTTTTTAGCTTCATTCTTTGCTACATATTCTGCCAACTTTAACTTTCTTAAGGATTTTGTAGTAACATTAAAATATTGGTTTATTAACTACAATTTAATTAAAATGCATGAAATATGTTATCATCAAAACATAAATTGTCATGTATGTTAAGTTTACTATTTTTTATTATAATTTCTTTAAAATACAAAAATAAATAAATAAAAATAATTTTTAAATAATTGATAATATAAAATTCTTTATATTAATAGTATATAAAAATTAAACTTGGTTAACAAAATTTGAGCTTAATATTCATACAAAATCAGAATTTATTTTAACAATGATTACTAAAATAATTATTACAAAAGGAATAAATTTACCATATATAACAATTTCTAATTTCTGATTTTTATAGTAACATCAATATATTGATTTTTTAGAGGATTAGTATATAACAAACACAGTATAATTTGTATTAATATATTTGAAAAGTTGATAACAATCATACCATATTTCTTGTAATTAGGAAAAAAATGTTCTTATTTTATTCTTATATAAAAGATCGGAGATGATAATTATTAATTTATTATATTTTTATATTACGTAGCAATGTGATTTAGGATATTTTTTGGTTAGATGTTTGAGCTAAAATTATTTTTTATTTAAAATATTACGCTCGTCTTTGAAATATTATTGTATTACATTTTTGTCCATTTTAACGTTCACTAACTTTTTTGGGATAGTATTTTTCATTGTCTTACTGTCAGTATCTTAGAAAACTAGTTTTGACCTTCTAATAACTTTGGATTTTAGAAGGAAAAAATGATGATAAAGTTACAAAGCTAAAAGTGAGGTAAGTAGGGCGTTAAAAAATAGTTGAGTGATATTATCAACCAATAAGAAATTATAATTACTTAAAAAATAATTGTTAATAAAATAAATAAACTTAACATACATCACAGTTATGATAAAGCATATATTATTTATTCAAGGAATATTCTATGTTTGATAAAATATAAATAAAAAAAACTGAAACCAACCGTGTTTTTAAAAGCCACATCTTTTAACACAAGGAGAACATATATTATGTTTGATTGACTTTGACTGCACTATTATTGTGATATAAAGCCATATACGGGCATTTTAATTGAAAAGACAATACTTAACTATCAAATCAAGGCTATCTATATAAACAAGAAAGTGAGGATGTCAACATGTTAGTTTATTAAATACACGTTCTTTCAAATATTTGCAGCATCTAACAAAAAAAATGTTGCATACTCATCTGTCTGTATCACGGGGCAGCATTCTATTGTGAGAGAACAATATTTTGGGTTTAAATTAAATGCCCCATCTACCCTCTCTTATTAAAAAAATTACAAATCTGCAAAATTTATTTTCAGCGATTAAATACTTCCATCAAAAATTGTTCAGGGATACAATCAACAAAACCCAAATGGGCCAAACAGAAATACCCAGGTGAACAAAATCTCATCCCCTGCCTAGAATGACTTGAAAGGAATTTAGTACGTCATGGGAGCCTTCTATTTATTCTTACAACAACATGGTCTCTGGATTTTCAATATAGCCTTTGAATGCTTTTAACCATTCGGCACCAATTGCACCTGAACACAACAAAGTGTATTGTTATCATGTTTTGCTACAAAATAAAGCTTAAAGTTTTGGTTACAAAAAAAAATAGACAATAAGCAGCAGATTAAGAATGATTACCATCTATAACACGATGATCACAGCTGAGGGTCACAGACATGAAGGAAGCAAACTTGAATTCTTCAGCACCCGAACCCGGAACGACCCTCCTCTCAGCTGCTCATGTAGTCAGCAATGCACGAAGATAAGAGAAAAGTGACTGCAATTAATAAACGAAATAAAAGGGAAAAATGACCAAACTGTTCTCACCAGATCCAACGGCAAGAATGCCTGCCTGAGGAGGATTGATGATTGCACAGAATTGTTTGACACCAAATGGCCCTCCCAGGTTAGTCACTGTAAATGTACCTCCCTGTAATGCAAGTCCACCCAAAAATTCATAAACCAGCCCAAGAGGTCGTTATTCACAGATGAATAAAGAATGGACATGAAACTCTAATTACCTCATATTCTTGGGGTTTCAAGCTGTTTTCTTTGGCTTTCTTTGCCAATTGTTTGACCTCTTCCCCTATTTTAGAGAGGCCTTTCTTGTCTGCATCCTGCATATATTATGAATACAAGATCAAATTTAGGACCTATGATTGGAACAAGGGGTGTTCATTAGTCTGGATCAATCCGACGAACCCGACAATCCAAACCAAACCAATTAGATTGGTTTGGATTTTTTTTCTTGTTCAGGTTGGACCTGAACCAAACCAATTGAAATCCGATGTTGATTGGTTCGGGTATCGGATTCAGACTTTCCAAATCCAAACCGACCCGAACCAAACCAACTATATACATTATTATTATTATTATTATTTTAATGCTTAACTGGCAATCTTTCCATTGTGTTTCACTTTAGTTTGCCTTTAGAATCACGGTTTGTGTTGGATAACTTCGTTTATTTCCTTTCTATTATTATATAAAGATGGGAGTTTTATGATTTAATCGATCAATCGTGTTATTTTCTATAATTTGTTATTATTTAGTTGGTATAAGTCAATTACATTCAAATATGTTGCTTACATTATTTTATGACAACATTATTTGTCAAAATTGGGACAAAACCATGTTATTTTTTAATTTTTTCAAAATTTATTTTTTTGGTCGGATATCTGATAACCTGAACCAAACCAACCCATTCATCACTGGGTTAGGTTGGTTTGGGTTAGCAAAAAAAATTCTGAAATCCAAGCCGATTAAAATCAATTGGTTCAGATTTTATTTTCTTCCAAATCCGAACCAAAGAGACCTGGGAACGCCCCTTATAAAGGCTGTAATTGTATTTGAAATATTAAAAAGAGGCCCTTGCTCACCCTGACAACTGGAACAAAGAGCCCATTATCTGTCTGCACAGCAACATTAATATTCACATTATGATACCTGCACAAAAATGAAATTAACAAATGTTACAATTAAAGTGATTCACAAATTTGATGGCAATACTACATTAAAAAATGTAGACTTACTGGCGAATATAATCATTTGCCCATGAACTGTTACATTGAGGAACTTTACGGAGAGCCAAAGCAGCAGCCTGAAATAAACAAGCATAAAACTTAGTTTCTTTTATTTATTTTTACAATGTTGGCAATGAGGTTGGAACTTATGACCAGATGCAAAGTATGCAAACTACCCAAGCGCCTGCACAAAACTTAGTTAACATTTATTTTAATTTATTTTTAGACGAGTTTTGAGCCATGATTGCAACTCAGATAACCGAAAACCCCCTTAGAGGTTGAGGGGTGATGATGTAACAGTATTAGGCTAAAATCAATTTCACTATACTGCATTCTGCATTTTCACTACCAATAAGAAGTTAAGAACAATTAGAATTGAGAATGGATTGAGCCTAACTCAACCACCAAAGCTAGATCAAAGTATTAGGACTAAGAGTAACTTTGAACTATTAGAATGAATTGAGAATGAATTAAGCCTTACAAGAAATATTAGGAGTACTTCGGTCATATAGTAATAGTTAGCTAATAGGGGATCTTAACACACACCGGTCATGCCCAGGATTGAAACATTTGGAGCATGAAGTTTGTGGGGCTGGACATTTGTTGATGGCCCAAGCTCTAAATTATATTAGAATTGAAAACCAATTAGCTTAACTCAACACAAAAAAACTAGTTCAAGGAAGGAGGATTTCCCATGTCATTATCAGGAATACTTTGGTCCCATACCTAGTCAATGTGAGATCTTAACCATAGCCATTCCTGAATTATATACCTGACTTTTCCGTTCACAATGGGGACACATATTACTGTAATGCTCTTTGAATCGTTTTAAGCTAAGATTCATGAAGTTCTAAGATGTGGCCAAATAGAATTGAAGAGTCTATGATCCATGATGTGGCCAAATAGAGACAACAGAGGTCCCTTAGAAGAAACTCTATCCAAGCAACACTTTGACATTTTGTTCTATGCTAACGACAGACAAGTGAAAAATCATTCAATATGATCTTCAGCAGTCATAGCATTCCTCATGCATATTCGTTAGATATGATGTCCTGCCCTACCATATTAACAACTAAAACTCAAGATAGAAGGAAGACAATCTGCAAATTACAAGAACAGATATCTTAAAGAGAAACATCCAATACCTTGATTACAAGGTCATTAACTGATATGCGAGAGCCACCAGAGGCTTCTTGCAATGAATTGAGTTGGGTCCGCAAGCTATAGATAAGGAGTTCACATTATCAGAAATAATATGTATGACTGGTAAACCTATCGAATATTTGATAATAGAGACTTACCTCATGAGTTTATCAACGCATGTATCTACTGTTAAATAGTAATGAGGGATAGTTTGTTTTGATAATAATAACCGTGAAGCTGTGACCTGTAAAAATATGTATAGTTTTGTTTAAAAAACATCACCCATGCTTACACAAGATACATTAAGATCAGAACATTACATTAAATTGACACACAGAAGGAGAAAATAAAATGTGCCAGCAATTATGAGCAAAAGTACCAAAAAGCATATAAAATTTCTGTTCACATGAAATTGGGAACACCATGTGTGACATGGTCCAAAAAATGGTCTTTGATTTTTGCTTGAAACAGAAGTGTCATCTAATAAAATTTCAGAAACATAAAAATTTCAGGACTTCTTCAATAAACTACCTTCCGTATCTGAGAGACAGGAATGTCGGTATAATCCAATGCTGCATCTGCTGCAACCTTGGCCTTGGAGGATGCCGAAACTTCTTTAGCACCAGAAGCTGCATCAGATGGTAAAAAAGGTTACACTATAATCAATTCAATCAGCCAAGTATGACAATACATCCTAGAGTGAGCAAGATAGACAGAGGAATTCTCAAGCATAACAATGAAGCATTTGTTTCCACTATAATAAGTACAGAATACAGACAAATATCTAGAAAGACAGAATTATACCCAAGTAATCATCAATGTCGGCCTTGACAATGAGCCCTTCAGGTCCTGTTCCTTTAATGCTAGAGAGAGGTACCTACATCAGTGAGGAAAATGGATTATCTAATGTCATAAAAATGACAGTCTATTTCATGTATTTTAGTATTAATAACTAATAACTAACATTTTTCTCTTCAGCCAATTTTCGAGCAAGGGGACTAGCAAATGTGCGATCTCCAGATGAAGGTGGTGCACTGGGTTTAGAAACCTTTGGCTCAGGTTCTCGGGCAGGCTCCTCTACCACCTCTTCTTTCTTTGGTGGAGGTGGGGCAGATGTTTCTTTGGCAGGGGGTTCACTTGGTTCAGATGCTGAAGGTTGGTAATCTTTGAATTTTGCAATATCCCCTTCATCTTCAACAGTTACGGCAATTACCTATGAAAGAAATTCTTCATGTTACCAATACTGATGATGCCTTTCATATGTCAATAAAGTTCAGCGTGTAAAGCCAAAATATTTTATTCTTGCAATTTCAAACTATGGAACAACGAACAAAAAGTCCTTTCCAAAGAAGAGAGGAGGGGAGAGCTAGAAGATATCAATACCTCACCAACTTTAATTTCTTTTGCCCCATCCCCACGGATTATCTTGGCCAGAAAACCTTCCTCCATACATTCCATTTCAACAGTGGCTTTATCCTTCATATGAAATATGAAATACATTTAGATGACAATGTTCACATAAGAATCTCAATAGTGGTATTTTACATGCCATGTTAACTCTGGTTCAAGAACCATACAGTTTCAACTTCACAGAGCACTTCACCAGGAGAGATTCTATCACCTTCTTTCTTCAACCATCTTGCAATGTTACCCTGCGTATCAGTGAGAATAATTTAGGAGAAATCATGACCCACTATACAGCAATCTCATAAGATTCAGAAAAGTAGGAACCTCTGTCATTGTAGGTGAGAGAGAAGGCATTCCAATTTCCTGGTGTGGGGGGAGATCTGAAATATATTCACAAATTTTGGTGATGAAATCAATAAGTACACTATTATTTATATTGATAGTCTCAAAACTTAATATTTTATAAAAAAGAAAAAGGAACGCTTAATAAGGACAGGTGAAGGACTTGTAACTTTTGGAAAGATACAATTCCTGTATCTAAAAAACTATATTATTAGGTAACAACCAATCAAGTGCATAGAATTTTCCATAATGGGCAGATACAAGGTTCCACACAACATGAATGATACACGGTTTTACATTTCTCAACTGTTGACAACTTAAAAAGAAAACTTCACATTTAGTCGTGCAATGTTAGAGAAATGTAAAACCCTTCATTCTTGTATCTCCACAGAAAAAAGCTAAGGTTTTAGGAGAGTTGAACTTCGACATGGTGTTAGAACACCTATTACCAAGTAGTTAGGAGTGTGATCTTTCCACTCTAGTCTTCATAAATAAGTTAAATGTAGCACAAGGTAAAGTTTGTCTGTGCACAGTGTATTGCCATGCTTTATGCTGAAAGAGTTCTTGTGTAAGGGGACACATAATAGATATAAAACCATTTTTGTACCTCGACTTAACAACTTTTAGGGGACTTGGTCCTCCCTAAACCATGCCATGGATTTCGGGATTATTAGCATATTGTAAAAAAAAACCATTAAGAAAAGCCTTGGCTCAATCCAAGGTCAAGGACACTGGTGAGTAGTTAGAAACTAGGGTCACCGATTTGCCCAGGTAGCTATACATTTGCAATTCTCTACTGAGCACATTTCCTATTCTATCTATAAATAACACTAGCAAAATAACTAACACTATAGGAGAAAAGACGTGGTGGGTGCAGCCTAATAGTACCTAATACACATCTTCCATTTCATTCAAATTCCAAAGTTTAATTTGCCAAACAGAGGAAGCCTCAGAGTTGTAGTATGCATTCCAAGCATCACATAGGTAACCCAATAAAAAAACTTGGAGAAAATAAAGTTAACAGCCCAAAAAGAATCATGAAGCGTACCTGAGGCTGACGCATAGCATCTCCTCGACAGTACCTGCAAACTTCTTTTGGAGGACATGGTTGATTGAAAATAAATTAGTGGCATTCCCCTTTAGAAGCAAGGAAAATACAAGAAAATAAAATTTAAAACTCTTTTAACATAAGAGTGACATACCGTGAAATCTCTCCATTGAACTCAGACCCGATAATGGAACCCCTTTTAATGGTAGCCATGAAGATGTTTCTCTTCTGCATGCCAAATGAATGTTTCTAAAAAAAATAAAAAAATAAAGAGAGAGAGAGAGAATTTGGGTCAGATGAAAATATGAAACACGCAAAAGGTGTAAAAAGCAATAGCACAGACAAGGAAAAGAAAAGGGAGATGGTTGAGACAGAATTTTTTTTATGATATATTGCATAATCAGCATGTAAATTTGCTCTTACATTAAAGCAGGAGGCTGGTTCAAAGACACTGCTTCTTGCTGAAGACTCGTGGAATTGAGTTTTCCACACATCTAAATAAATAACCAACCACAATTATAAACATAGAAAATAAAACTTAAGGAACACCATTCACCAGACACTCAAATCAAATAGTTCCCACACAACAGAACATGCCAATATCACAATAAAGGTAACCTCTCCCATGTCACCTCTATTATATACCCATTGGCAAATTTCTTTTTAGGCAAATGTTAGTGTGTTAGTTTTGATAGCAGAGGAGATCAAACCCACGAACTTTCCCCTCTTCCTTTGTCCCTTACCCATCCGACCCACCTTATATCTCCAACCCATTGGCAATGTACCTACAGCAAATCAAGCATCCCACACTATATACATTTCTAATTAGTACACACATACGAATCTTCACACGAATAATCGATTAGGTCAATCCAACACACAGTATTCCTAATATATCGAATTGAAATTAGCTCCGAATTCAGTTGCTGTTGAAATTTAAACAGGAAACGAAGCAGTTACCGCGGTTCCGGTTGAGGGATGAATGAGCATCGCCGGAAAACCAACGAACCAAAAGAGCGCGCTCGTGGTGCAGCAACTTGGAAGCATTTCTCATCTGAAAACGAATACACAGCATTAAATAAATAAACAAATAAAAAAAAAAAGTGTGTGTGTGTTTGAATCGTGAAATTGATTCACCTTGGAGGAGTGATTGAGTAAATGAGATGCCATGTTAATCGAACGAGAAATGAAGAGAGAGAGAGGGAAGAGTGTTTAGGGTTCGTTCGGTGGCAGATCCGATCAAGCAGATGAAAATGGCGTGCTATTGCTATGATGCTAGCAGCCTACCGCAGCATACCAACCCAGATTTTTCTTTTCTTAATAAATTCTTCTACCTTTACTTTTCTTCTTTGTTGTTTTTATTATTTTTGTTAATTAATAGGGAGATGCTAGGTGCACCCAGCATTATTGTTGGTGCACCCAGCATGTTATGTTAATGGACAAAAATATCCTTGGGTATTTTTTTAAAACAAAATGGCGATGCACCCACATTTCTCTTCTCCTTCTCTTTTTCGTCTGTGCATCTAGCACCTCCCCTTCCTTCTTTGACGCGACTCTTTTTCTTCTTGTTGCGCCTTCGTCATCTCTTCTTTGACGCTCTGCTTCTTGTTGTGTCGCCGTGTTCTTCTTTATCCATGTTTGGCCTGCGTTGCTTTAGAGCTTTGCTTTGACGGCATTGAGGATGTGCTCCATCGCTGACGTTGAGGTAAGGCTCTTCTCCCCATGGTTTTTTTTGCTACTTGTTTTTTGGTTTGTAATGTGTTTAAGTTGATCCACATAGGGATTCAGAAGATTCGCTTTAGGGTAGGTGACAGGGTTTAGCATACGGATCAAGTACAAGGTAGATGATCCGTAGTAGGATGTAGGTTTATGGATGAAATAAGCTAACACATACCAAGTTGATCCACAATACGTATACGGATCAACTTGATCCGTATGAGTATTTTCGATGAACTTCCTTCTTACGGATCAACTTAATCCGTAAGAGTCATACGGATCAAGTTGATCCATATGACTCTTACAAATTAAGTTGATTCGTAAGAGGAACCTCATCCAAAAGAATATTATGGATCAAGTTGATCCGTAAAATTGTATTTTAATTTAAAAAAATGGCAAATATGTTATAAATTATGAAAAATGGTTTTTATTAGGGTTTAAGGTTAGTTTTGAGTCTTTATTCTGAAGTAGAGTACGATTGAGTAATGAAAAAAGTTTGAAATTATGCGTTCATTATTTGATGAAGTTGATATTGGTTTGAAATTTGGTTTTGAGGCTTTTTGGTTTGTATTGTATATTGTATAATGTTTGAATTGTTTGAACATGTTGAGGCTTTTTGGTTTGGTTTTTAGGCTTTTTGGTTTGAATTGAAGTTGATATTAGTTTTGAGGCTTTTTGGTTTGTATTGTATATATTTAGGATGCAATAATTATGCAATTTTTTATTTGATGCGCAAGTACATTACATGTATGAGATACGTTACGTAATACAATCATTCGAATTTATATGATATAGTGCAAGATACATATCTAGATATGTATAAAAATTCATAAAACATAAGAAAGTTAGCACTGATTAGGGGTTATAGTTCAACACGATACCTTTAAGGCTTGCTTGTTTAAGAAGGAGGCAAGCATCTGCAGCTGCATGGAAGACTTGGTGTGACAACAACATTTGCAAGAACATAGATGTTTAGAACCCTCCTCCCAAAATCCTCTCCCATCAAATGTTCAAACTGAAATTCCAGAAAAAGATATCTCCTTTGATGGTCTTGTCTAACTAGTGATATGTGTTCACATATAACTATTTTTTTTATGTTAAATACTTAATTTGTGCCACCAAAAGATATCCCGATCCACGTCTTCATCCTTTAATCTGTGTCAATGAATATATTGATCCCGTTCAAGAAACTTCATTAGATGTTACATTTCAGTATCACTTCCTCTTATGGAACAAGAGTATGCACTTCTTGCATTGTATATTTGTTTGATAGTCATACAACTATTGACGTTGTGCTCCTTAAGAGTTAGCAGAATGTTTTTTGGTTTGACCATTGATTTCGTCATATTAGTAATAAGTATTTTTTCAGCTTTAGTCAATCGCCTAACATATGGATGTCCAACTAATAACTTAGCCAATTCATGATTATAAATCTTACACATCAACTTCACTATCGAGCCTTATCCTCCAACCACTGGCTTGCCACTAAATTATGGGTACTGCATATTCTATAAATACCAAACTGATATAGGTGCTTTATAACCACTAAATTACCTAGAGTAATGAGAGTATACATGTAAAGTGATATACATGCATATTAAAATTATCTGTACGTACACGGTTTCAAAAACACCAACTAAAAACCGAATTGAACCATTCAGTTATAAAAAAAAAGTGATATAATTTTTTTTTGGTTGATAATTTTTCTTCTTCTTTAGATCTGATCTGAACACCCCTAGTGTAGACTTTGGAAATCTATATTTTAAAAATGACAATAATTTTTTTTGTTGTTGTAAATGATTAGAAAGTATTATACAAATATTTTTATAAAAACGGCTTGGAATCTCATGGAAAATGTAAGAACTTTATTGATAAATAATATATAAATACTTTTATAGGCACGGGTTTATTCTTGCCTGTTACTATTCTTAACGAGTTTTCCCATTCATAATAACTCAATCCTGGAACTAATTACTTTTTTTGTTTAGCGAAAACTAACAATTAATTTACGGATGGTTTGTGTATAAGTAGCAAATGTGTAAAAATTATTGTTGATCACAAACTCATTTTTTAAGTTTTCTTTGTACACCTTTTTTAGAACTTGGACATGTTCCTTGGTTACCAAACTTGGGAGATAGGCAGGATGCATTCAATGTTTGTTTTGAATGGGATGAGAGTTTTGGAAATCCAGGAGCATTTTACATGCAATCTGAGTTCTTCCTTGTCAGTGTCACCTTGCCTTTGACTCGAAACATGTCACACCTTTGAAAATGACCATTCTCCTGTTTGTCAGGAAGAAACAAAAATTTGTAAACAAATCTTACTCACTATGTGTTAGTTTCCACTTTCGAAATAAGTAGAATATCGTCGTGATTTACTGACAATGTTATTTCTCTGTATTACTGTATATAACGGGTTGACATTTCGTGTTTATTTTTTTTTCTCTCTAAGAATGTTATTTCCTTTCATGCGTACTTTTTTTATATATAAAAATCCTTTCATGAAGAAATGGGTTGAAGAAAAATGAACTTCACGTAGTGAATTGGGCTAACAGTCTTCGGTCCTAAGTGATTTGGGCTATGTTCAAAACGTTGTGTACAATCATTATTTCACTTCTAGTCTGCTTGTGCTACTACAGTTTTATAATTTTATTAATATTCTCTCGAACAAGCCCTAAAAAATTTCCTATTTTTCGGGTCCTAAATTTTTTCGAATCTATGCTTTTAGTTTTTAATCTAAACTTCAACCGTGCAAAGTCCCTGGACTTTTCATTTACCACTTTTAAACTAATTTTCCTTTTTTCCCTAAACTTTTTTGAATTTATGTTTTTAGCTTTTAATCTAAATTTCAGTTGTCCAAAGTCCCTGGATTTTTTTTTTCATTATCACTTTTAGTTAGTACTATCAAGTAATAATATTAATAGATGACAAAAACAACAACGTTAATAACTTGTCAATGTCAATAATAATTCTAACGAGACAATTAATAACCTTCAAATGGTAACTTTTATTAACCAAATTATTTGATTGGAAAAATTTGTTAAATATATCAAGTTTATAAATGTGTGTATAAGGGGGACGGCAAGGCCCTGCTTATCCCTCTTAGATCCGTGCTTGTGTGTGAAATCATTAATTCCATCTTGGATAAGTATATTAATTCCATCTCGCTGGTGTAGGACAATTAGTATTATTTTTTTTTTCCTAAGATTTAAATGTATGCTGACACTAAAATATATTAATATACTTATCCAAGATGGAATTAATATACTTATCCAAGATGGAATTAAAGATGAAAAATAGAACGTACATTACAAAACAGTGAAATATTAAATTGTTTGAATTGAAATTAGAAGAAGAAAAGATAAAAAAAAAAAAAAATCTATACTCATTTGGATTGATAAAAAAAATAAAATATATATTATAAATTAAATGGAATCCTTCTCTGACCAGTTACGTCCCTCCAAGTTCTCCAAATTGCCATACTTATATATTTTGATTATTGAAAACTGTTGCGCTGCTCCTCTCTATTTCTAATATGCATTCTATTGGGTGGAAAATATATCATGAAATTGGTAGAACACACCCAACTTTTGTTTTTTGGTGTGGTGTTTCAAAAATGTCTTTGCATGCATAACCCTAAAATATGGAACAGCTGCGGGGAAACAAGAATAATCTTTATCAAACCATGAACACTTTGAATCAGCAAATTGAACGCAGCAGTAGCCATTATGTTGGGTCTTAAATTAATTAATTCCTCTTCTCTTAGTCATGAGATGATGTACGTTAAATTGGTTTTGTTTTAATTTGTCAATGCAGACTTCAATCGAGGGAATTGTAGTTATGTCACACTGATCTATTGTATATAATAGATAGTAGAATGAATTATTTTTTTTTAAAAAAAATTAGCGCATTCAAATTAACTGTTTTAAATACATTTTTACGATACACATATTATTTTAGTTAGAACTGTTATTTCAGATTTCAAGAAAAAATATCAAATAATTAATTTTTTATTATTTTTCTATTTAAAATATTTGATTATCCTATAAATTATCAATAAAAAAATTCTTTAAAAAAACCCAAGGAGTGGGGTATCTTCACATAGAGACAACGTAAGAAAACAAATGAATAAAAAAAAATCATGAATTTGATCTCTCTTAACAATTAATCATTAACATTTGTAAATAAATAAAAACATACATCAACCAAAACAAATAAAAATATATTTACGATATAATAAATAAACAAATGGCAAGCAGCAAAGCAAAGCTGACGTTGCCCAAAACTTACCTTTATCTCCGTCAGCTATAGCATTCTATTCCAAGTACAAGAGGGGACTCAAACTATGAGAACTGAAAAGTTTCCCAATTTTTGCAGCTTTCCATTTTTTATTTTATTTGACCCTTTGTTTCCTTGGATCCATGCACATTTTCTTCACATTAGATTATTTTTACCCACTTGCTCTGTAAGTTTGCCACGCATAAGACTCTTATTAAACTAATGATAAAAACATATTCAGAATGTTTTCTTCTCTTTTTATTTTATTCTTTAATTAACATTTTAAGAATATCTAATAATATTTAATAATGAAGTAGATGCCTCTCTTGAGCCAGGTATTTTAACTGTATTATATTTCGCATCAAACATCTAAATTTTTAAGGAGATGTTTAAACATGAATGTGTCTAGTTTAATAGACCGAATAAAATATATAAATTATTATAAATTTATTATACATTTTTTTTATGGATAAAAAATTACACATAACAAACATATAGATTAGTTTTTTTTAGTTTTAAGTTATGTTCAATTTCTCCAATTTTATAGATAAAAGTAAAAAAAAAAATGTGTCAAATTGAGTTAATTTTTTTAAAAAAATAACAATTGCTTACTATAGAAATATTAGTTAAGAAATAAAATAAAAAATATTTAAATTTGATAACCTATTGCATGTTTTTAGTTTTAATAAAAATATTTATTATTTCTTTAATTAATAACCTAAAAGGTAAAATATATTTGAAATCCATGTATAAAAGTGAATTTGTTTGATTTTTTGAATTAAATATCCTTGCATGGTTATATTTGGCAAAGAAAAGCTTGATTAAGGCGAAGATGGCATTTAAAAAAGGAAAGCAAGTGGGAACAGAAAGAAATAAAGATTGGCACTGAAATACCATTGATAGGACATGGTAAACTTAATTTTAGCAGAGGGGCACAGATTTAAGTAAGCCGTAGACCACTAATTTATTATCCTGATTCAAATACAGCGTAAGTGGGGCTGAAATTTCTCTGACACCATCATTTTCAAACGTGGCGTAATATATTGTAGCAACTTTCAACTTTTAGCAGATTTTTTTTTATTAGTCAGAACTTGTACATATATGCAACAAAATTGCCGAGGATATTTCTTAAAAAAAACAATAGAGGAAAAATGGAGAAGTCTCTGTCAAGAATCCTTTTTTTATAGGAAGACCAAACAAACAGAGTGTGATGTATAAATAGTAATTCTCACTGTGACTGTCCTCGCATAGCAGGCACTACAGTGAAATTAATAGAGCCCAATTTTTAGTTATTTACCAACATACCCATCGATGTTAACTGCACAAGTTTGTGAAATCATCACCATATATAGTGAATTATTTATGCATTAATTGTGATCTGAGTGATAATGGCAGTTGATTTGCTGAATTTAAAATTGTGTGGTCAGTAGATTTAATTATATCTGATGATTATCTGTACAAACGGGAATAGTATAATAAAGCAAGGGGGTCCAGATTGGATTGATGGCTGGCAAGTAATTTTCTTTTGTTTTTTTTTTTCTTTATAGTTGTGAATTGATTAGTCTTTTGAATTTTTTTAGTAGAAAATTTCTTGATTTAATACAAGAAAGTAGTAAAAGTGATAGGGGCACACACGCACCAAGTACTCTTTCTAAGTCTGGTCACCATAGTTGTGACAGGACAAAATTGTACACTTGGTAATAATACAACTCAAAGGGTGCAGAATTCGCTCTTCTTTCTGTAATTTAAAAAATAAAAATAGTACAACTTATTTCTCCAGCTGGAAAACATGATAAAAGTTTTAAACACACAACTAATGAGAAAAAAAGTGCTCTTAAATTTTAATAGGGGAAGCTGAATGTCTGCTTTGTCAAAAAGTGTTAGGTTTGTTCTGATGATTAGTTTTCTTTTTCATTCTTTTATTTTTCTGGAGATGGAGGAGTTAATGGAGCACTTATATAAAAGGGTTGGCATATAAATATTGGAATCATACATGAGAGACGAAATCTAAAATGTGCCCAGATAACTTTAGACTATTTTCAAGACCAGTGCCAAAAACAAAAATGAGAAAAACTTATATTATGACTATGACCAGTGCCAAAAACAAAAATGAGAAAAACTTATATTATGACTATGTTGGATAAAATTAATTAAAAAAACTAATTAAAAGTTAACAATTTAATTGAAAGTTGAATAACTAAATTATTAAATTATAAGTATTTAGTAAAATTAACTAATAAAATAGATGAAAAAGTATAATATTATAGAAAAATAATAAAATTATGATTTATTTTAAAATATAATAAATGATTATATTAAGGATAAAAATGAAATAAATATAAAAAATCTAAAAACTATTATTTTAAAATACGTTAAAAACTAGTTGAAATAATTTATTGATGATATTATATAATGTCAAAACTTTAAAAACATTTTTTGAAATCATTGCATAATGGTCCTAACACGTGGCATGCGATTTGCCGTGCTGCTTTCAGTCAGGGCTTTGAATGGTTTCGACTAAGGTAGGAATTTATTATGTTTCATTCTCTAACCATGTCTTTAAATTGGCTAAAAAATTCATTTTAATTGCACCATATAATTTGTACTAATAATATAAACATTCCGAACAGGTCAGTAGTTTTTACATAATTATTATTAATTATTTATACATGTTTAAAGATGGCAATATTGATACAGTCATTCAGTAAAAGTTCAAATCATATTTGTATCAGTTTTTTTTTTTTTAAAAAAAATTGTGTAAAAGATATAAGTACGCAAATAATGTTGTTGAATCGTGATTTCAACTATTTCTCCATTTTAAGGTCGAATGATTTGGTTTCCTTTCAGTTTGTTTGGTCTATATATCGTAGGTTAAAGCATTCTACTTTTTAGCCATTGAATACAACATGGGCAGAAGATAAACTTTCGAGTAGATGGGATCAAAAGAATATAAAGGCTGACAGTAGAATAGAAAAATGAAATATGGATGGAGTGGGGGTAATTGTGTCATTGTGAATGGTCCACTAATAAAAATTGATGATGAGAATAAAAATTATATATGAAAGAGAAAGACATAAAAAACAAAGATTAATGTGGGTGAGCTGTGTTGTGGTGCATTAGATGCCTTTATCTTGTCTATTATGTATGGCTTCCCTTTTTAACCATCTCAGCAATTATTATTTTCTTACTCTCTCAGTTGACACTTGATGGACCAATCAATCTGCCACACTTGCACTTAATCAATGTGAATCTTTCATGATGCAATGGACTTTGAGGTTTCAAGTGGATGAATAGCAACAATTAGAATAACTCTGGAAGAGACCTAATGAAGAAGCTGACAGGTGGAGCTAGTAGTCCTGCTTCTTCATCCTCCCTAGCCATCCCCACCGCCAACCCTAAGCGATCCACCAAGGACAGGCACACCAAAGTCGACGGCCGCGGCCGCAGAATTCGAATGCCTGCCACCTGCGCCGCTAGGGTTTTCCAACTCACCAGAGAATTGGGCCATAAGTCCGACGGCGAGACCATCGAGTGGCTCCTCCAGCAGGCCGAGCCCGCCATCATCGCCGCCACCGGAACCGGTACCATCCCCGCCAATTTCTCCTCCCTCAACGTCTCCCTCCGTAGCAGCGGCTCCACTCTCTCGGCCCCGCCTTCCAAGTCTGCCCCGCACACCTTTCACGGCGCCCTCGCTCTCGCCCACCACCCTTACGAGGAAGCCTTTCAACACCCCGCCTTACTAGGCTTCCACCCTCACGCTCACCAACCGCAGCAGCTTCTCTCCGCCGATCACATCCCAGAATCCCTTCCCAGCGGCGCCGGTGACTCCGGCGACAACTACCTTAGAAAACGCTACCGAGAAGATCTCTTCAAAGACGATAACATCAACAACAACAATACCCAATCGCAGAACGAGAGCGGTGATGGTGATGGGTCTTCGCCTAAGTTACCGAAGCAGCAATCCGAAGCTGGTTCTGGGCTTCTTCGGCCCAGCAATTTGCTTCCCGCAACAGCGATGTGGGCCGTGGCACCCTCTCCCGCCAGTGGGCCCCCTGGTAGCACAATTTGGATGCTTCCCGTTACCGCGGGGGCTTCGTCTTCTGCTTCCTCGGAGACTCAGATGTGGCCGTTTCCTCAAAGTGTGAGTGGTTTCATGCCAAGGTTCAACCTTCCGGTTCCGGGTGCACTTGAATTCCAAGGCGCACGTGCGGGTTCGCTTCAGTTGGGGTCCATGTCAATGCCGCAGCAACAGCATCTGGGCCTCGCCATGTCCGACTCCAACTTGGGCATGTTGGCAGCACTTAATGCTTACACAAGGGCTAGTTTGAATGTTAATTCCGATCATCATCAACATCAGCATCAATCTCAACCAAGTGAGAGTGGAGAAGATGATCCTAATAGCTCCCAATGAACTTTATTTGGTTAGTTTTTTTCTTCCTGTTCATCTCTACTTTAAATATATATATATATATATATATATATATATATATATATATATATATATATATATATATATACCTCCATTTAAACTTGTATTTTTACATTGTAAGCAGGAACTAGAGTTTGATTATTTGATTTTTTTTTCCCTTCTCTCTTGCAGGTTGGAAGTTGAGTTGAATGAATTTGTGATTAGTGAGTGCTTTTGAAATATCTATGGATGCATGCTAGTTAGCTCACCACAGTACTTGAGTTGAGTTTCTAATTAGATGTTGCTCTAGTCACTGTTTTTTTGTACTTCTTCTCTTTCGAAGAAGTGCATTTTTCTTTAGCTTCATTTGGAGATCTTGGTATGTTTATTTATTTTACAGTTTGGTTTTGGTCCAAAGGGACTTAGCAGACAGAGAGAGTTTGTATAGGAGGAAATTTGGCTTTGGTATTTTTATTTTTATTTACTTTATTTGCTTCTTTTTTCTCTCTATGTATGACAGCATAAAAAACAATTCAAACAAAAGAATTTAAAGGGAAAGATTTGAATGCCTTCCTTCCATGTTGTTCATATATATTTTTTGTTTCTTATTTCAAATCTTTTCTACACATTTTTTTTTTTACTGAAGTCTTTTTTGGCTTCCTTTTAATGGTTATTTTTGTAAATTTTTAATGTTATTATTAAATTAAATATTCTCCTTTTAACGCTTTTATTGGGTGAAACGTTTAATGTTATTTATTAAATGAAATAGTTTTAAGATTTTCTCTTCCTCTTACCGCGGTAAAGTGTATAAACATTTCTGTTGCTGCTGCCGTTAGAATATAATTTAGAATCTAACAAATAACATTAAACGTTATTTGAAATGGCTTCTTACTAAAATTACTAAAAGAAAAAAAATATGCATTAGAATTTAGAATGGAGTAGCCAACTAAGCAAAATAGGATTGCCAGGTAAGAAAGGAGTGTGAGCCCAAAATATATAAATAGTAATTCTTGCTAGCTAGACCATACAAATCTCAGTTACTTGTATGTCTTTGAAGATAACTTCAGGGGGCATGTAAGAAGCAGGAAGGCATTATTTTCCATCACTTTCCTTCTCACTCTATCCTCTTTTTTTCCTTATTAAATTTTCATTTATGGTTATATGTATATTTTAAAAAAATCATTTTTTCTTTTATATCCTAACCATATTTTTATGTTTATTTGCTAATGACTAAAGACGAGAGATGATCATCAGAAAGTTATTAAGAAGAATTGTGCGAAGTCATAATTAGTATATTATACCCTCTCATATTCGTTGATTGTGCATACTTTAGGCAAGTGATAGGTTGCTTTGATTGTGCGAAGTCTATAATATTTAAATGAAATGTTCATGGGAGTATGAAAACCTGCTACATATATAATGTTATAGGTTATAATTGTGCATAAATTTGTAAGTCTAGCTAGGGCGAACACTATTGCACTGTTTTTACAGATCTTTGTAGGTTATAATTAATAATTGCATAAAATTTAACAAAATACTAAGATATTTAATTTGTTTGAATAAGTGGATGATTTGTCAAAGGAATGCGAAAAAGGGGAAGTAGAACATTCAATTGTGATGGGCAAAAGACAAAAAGAAAAGGAAGAAAATGGATCATAACTTAAAAATGGGGAAGAAAAATGAGGGTGCATAATTAAAGGATGGTAACGTTGTCTATAAGCCAGGACGGCAAGGAAAATGACTTGGTGTTGACTTGAACAGTCAATTTCAGATGACTCGCCTCTGTTCATTGCCCAATCATTCTTTCTTTTTATTCCCCATTTTCATCTTCTCACACTTTTAACCATTTACCTTTATTTGCTATATGTAGAACAGTGACGCTTTGGATTCCCAATTCATTATACACTGCGAAAGCAGTTTCTATATCTGGATTTGATATTTGATTATATTTTTCAATATGACAAAGCTAATTTCGGATGTAAATGCACACATCGAGGGAGAGAGAGATGGGAAACTAATTACTTTACGAGTAAGTTGTGGACACTTATTCTATTTAATAGTTATGTTTTTTTTTAGTAACTACTTAATAATGTTTTTTTGTACAGAAAACTACTTAAAAATGTTATAAAATATAAATTTAACATGTATAATATTATCTTAATGATCGTGTATTAAATTTTAGGTAAATTTAATTTAAATAAGAACTATCAATTGAACAATTAGATTAGTAAAATTTAGTATCTATAAAAAGTTATTGAACTAAATTGTAGAATAAGTGAATCCTCATTTCATATTGTGAATGTCTAAGTGGGTAAAGAAGATACTATTACTATTCACAAAAGGTGCTGTTTTATTTTTACATTGGTTTTCTCTTGCAAGCTGTCACAAAAAATTTTCAGAATTGATATTTCTGCTTCCTCTTAGAAATGGTAGTAGAAGGACATGATTTATATATACCGCAAACGGGTAATATTTTTTCTGACTAGTAAAGATCTAAGGGAAATTAAATTAGATATTCTATTATTCTAAAGCATAGTCATCTAAAAGACACAGATGATGCTACCTTCATGTGTGTCCTTTTTTTGGCATTCTAGAATAGGATCCCAACTAAATTAAACGCCAATATATGTTATATAACTAAAAGACCCAAGCAAGACATATTGGTCATTCCCTAATGTGTGGATATGGCATATTGTGATTCTAGGGGGGGAAACACCATAGGATACCCCTAGCTTATAATTTATTAGCAGACAAAACTAAACTTTCACCCACTTTACAAGAAAAAGTGACTTTTTTTTTATGAAAACAAAATTAAAAAAGGTGGAGCAAATGGGCTATGTTAATGACTTTGGCGTTGTTTGGATAATAGTTTTCCTTGTACCAAACCGCTATGAAAAGCACAAGTTTTGACCTGAGAATTAAATTAGTTTTGAAATACGTGTTTTGGGGGTTTTAATTTGTGTTTAAGGAAAGGACATAAAGAAACATGGAGGATAGATAATTGATCCTGAATAAAGAAAACGACGGCCAGGATGAACTGGGGTCACGGATGTATAGTGTATTGGATGGGGACCATCTCACCCAATAATAATGCAATGAAGATAAAGTACCACGCGCTTCACGTGCTACAATCATATGCCTGCCAATTGCCGCGCGTGGCCGTCAAATTATCGGACAATGATTCCCTTCCTTTAACATATAAAATAGGAACTGCTACTAGTATCAAAAAATTCTGTTATAATCATCCCATGTTTTCTAACTCACTCTTTTAAATACACTTATTATTATTGAAAACATCATTTTTTTTATCTCACTTCTTATTTAATTTAATTATTCTCTCCTAATTATATTTTAACAATATTGATATTGATCACGCATAAAAGCAAAAACAATGATTGCAATTCAAATATAGTACATAACGGAAAAACATTTTCAATGCCTATTAATTCAAATTTCACAGCCAAAAAATATTTTCATTATGTATTTTGCATTTAGCTTAATTAGACTTTAGTTATTCATTATTTAAGTTTTTGAAGTTTTTTCATAAAAAAATTTGCACATTTTCTTTTCTAACTTTAAAAACTTCAAAGACACAAAATAGTTTGGTGGTTGGGGAGGAGCATAATGGTTGAAGTGATAAGGAGGTCTTGAGTTCAAATCTCCATACTAATATAACATTAATTTTTAATATTTTTTGATAAAAAAATCAAAATTTTGGGTCTTGTCACTAAACCTTTTTACACATTTTATCACCAAAATTTGGTGTATTTTGCCACCTAATTTTCTAAACAAAAATGCTTAACTATAATATAGGAAGCAAAATGCATGAAAATTTGAAAATTAGATGACAAAATGTGCATAATTTTAAAAGTTAAGTGGTAAAATGTGTAAATTTATTTGTCTGGTGACAAAATTCACCAAAACATGAATGATAGGTGACTAAAGGTGCAATTAACCCTTTGTATTAGTAATACACAACACAAATAATTTATTTTTTATGTTATTAGGTGTAAATAAAATATACACAACGGGAATATATTTTCATTGTGTATCTCAACCAACGGAAATATATTTCTATCAAGAGTATTTCGGTAAAAATAGAAAATTTATTAAAAGGATGGAGGTGAACTTAGCAAATAGGTGACAGGAATAGCAAGTCCCTAAAAGTAAACACAAGTAACATCACTCACTATAGTGGTTTAAACCCATTAACGGGTGTATCATATTTAAAGAATAAGCACTGTGTTCCTTTGCAAGATTTTTTCTGTTACAAAGTATAAGAAAAAGAAAGTAAACATGAATTGTTTCAACCAAACTCAATCTCAAAAACAAGCTTTAAGATAATCTGTTTTCGGGTGTGTTTAGTTTAGAAGAGATAAAATGATATAATTTGAAAAAAAATAATATTTTTTTTCAAATATTATTTGTCAGTTCAAGTAGTATGTTTGATTTCTCTAAAGCAAAACCTCGGGTTTATGTGTCTGTACACACACAGACTGAAAAAATAAAAATAAAATGATATTGTGTATTGTTTGATTTAGAGAAATCAAACATTGTCATATAATTTGAAAAAATAAAAATAAAATGATATTGTGTATTGTTTGATTTAAGAAAAATAAGTAAGAAATAATATTTTTTGTATAGAAAATTGATTTTTATACCTAAACATTTGAATTTTTTTTTGCCTAAAAAATCAATTTTACTATAACTAAGAAAAGAAACATTTGTAACTTTACTCTCTCTCTCTCCAAAATCGCATGAATCAAATGTATCCAATCCATTTCCATCTTCAGTAACTTAATTCTCTCTTTGAAATCAAATACATTCAAGATGATCCATACAAACAAGAACACGAACTTTTCCTCTGTAATCTTGACCGTTAATGTGTTATGGCCTTCATACATTTCTTTTAGAATAAGTAGAGTTGTTATATTCTTTTAACCAATCCTCTTAACTATTAACCGAAGAAAATATAAAACTTAAAAAAAAATTTAATATTAAGTATATTTAAGTTTTTAGTTTGTTTTTTCTTTGTGTATACAAATAATTATAAAATATGATGATTTAAGATAATACATTATTTGTCGAACAAGTACAAGATAAGCATGACAAAAGCTCAATATGCACTATGCCATGTCAAAAAAAAATTTATTTTTATATTTAGACTACAAATAATTTCCTCTACTTAAAGCAATCTTGTCTGAGTTGAGAGCATTAACAAGAGAGTGACACAATAAATTTTTTCAGTCTGTGTGTGTACAGACACATAAACCCGAGGTTTTGCTTTAGAGAAATCAAACATACTACTTGAACTGACAAATAATCTCAAGCCCACCACTGCATTAAAGATTCACACCCTAGTAACTAGGATGGTAACTCAGTACGACGGCAGGGATATATGCACATACTATCAGCACACTTCACATTTCAATGAGCATGTCACTTTAAATATAATATATTTACGCGCAAAGAATCCACGTTGCATGTACACGAAATACAGCATAATGTCTATATAAATTATAATGTTACACAGTAATTTTCTCTGTAACGTGGTCCACACTTTGATGGATTTTGAATTTGGTCTGGCAGTGGTTAGTAGCTTTAACTTTCTGAAGTCACGTGTGCAACCAACCCATCCCATCAGCTTGTTACATAGAATTTGTCCTACAGCATTAAACAGGAAACAAACATAGCAAACGAAACAAATTAATCGTAAAAGAGAAAGGGAGTTCCAAATATTTACATAGTAAAGCACACTGCTAGCATAAAATAAATCAGTTTGTGTTCTCACTTGTCATCTGCTATGCCATGCCAGAATAACTGACTACGACAACCTTATTGTGCTTTTCTGTCTTGCACCTGGTCCCCTTTTTCCATGGGTAAAAGAGATAGCATCCACATCCTACACAAATACCAATCAAATTATGCGGTTAAAATGATACTAATAACTAAGTACCACTAGTGATAGCTCCCTACGTACTTCATAATACATCACGCAAGCTCATCAGCCATTATTATAAATTTGGGTGATCAAATAGTGATTGATTGAAAAATAAACTATCAGAAAGAAGTTGAGCATCAATGTTAACATTAACTATCACCATTCCATTACCCTTAATAGCATCCTAAGTCCTAACTTCACCAGCGAAACAGATATAAAGAGATAATTGACTACCCAAATTAAGCTTAAATGACAAATGAGATCGATTAGCCAATGTCTAAGATTACTGGTTAAAGGACTAAAGTACTTGATCATTCGCTAGAAACTCAGAATCATTTAGAACCATAACGATGTAACATTAAACAATTCCTTTTCCGATACTCTCCATAAGTATAAAATACAGAAGGACAGGAAGAGTTTAATATCTTCTCATAGTCAAATAATGATAACAACAATTTTAATAGAGTTCAATAAGCAATTTTCATCTATAGCACAGCACATTGGTGAATATTTCTATTAAACATAGAAGAACAAAAAACAACTTTAATATATATTTTCAACTTGAGAAGTCAATGTTTATCTAGAGGCAACAATAAACAGGAGGGTATGCTGAAGGAAATATAAGGTAACTAACAAGGATTTGACAACCTCAAACTTGTCAAATTAACACAGAAAAATGCATTTTGCATCATTCTTGAAACAACTAGCACTTAGAAGAGCAACTAGTGTCTTCACGTATCATATAAAGTCATTAGGCATTAATCACCACATGACTGCCCCCTTTTGGGCCACTTGCCTATTAGTTAAGTTTAGTAATGCAATGTCTAGAGCAAAGGGATAAGCAATGAAGAACTTACGACACTTTGTCTGCAACATAAAATATTGGAAGTCTTTCTACTCCGGCAGCTCTCCATCTGTGTTTTTCAAAGGATATTTCTTGCTCGGACTCTGACCCAGTTGCAGTTAGAACAAACTGAAATATACAATGTATGTTGCTAATTCACTATCATTGATTCATGATAAAGTTAACATGATATTTTAATTTTGAATGACAAAAGGAAATGCAAAAAAGCATTAAAAACACCAAAAAAAAAAAAAATTCAATGCAGGAGGAAGAAAGAAATAGAAGGGAAATAAACAACATGGTCACTCATACCAGTGGGAAAAGTATAGCCATAATCCCGTAACTCACAAGGGGAGAGAAAAAGAATATGGCCAGAACACAAGGGCTCCCTGTAAGGATATAAGTTACATATTAATGTCAAACATGAAGTGAATCAGAAGATAGAGCATTATATATAATATACAAATTGTGTTTCATGTTCAATATTCTTCAAAAAGATAGAATTTAGAATGAATTTTAAATTTCAACAGCCAAGGAGTCAATTTTACATATGAATTATATGGCATTCTGCTTAATAACTTTCACACTTCACAATGTTAAAATTCCCCAATCCTCATCCATATTCCCTTGGTTATCCTTCCACTAAAAACCCATAACTTTTTTGTCTCTTGCAAGTGTTACAGAGACTGATTAATGATTTACCTTTTACTAGAAAAAAACACACAAAAAAAGGAACTGTTTTTCCTCCAAAGGTTAGTATTACAAGTTGATTTGATCTCATAAAAAACTTCGTACCCCATTGCCCAGAGGCTCTTCGCTATGCGAAGGTATGGGGGAGGGATATTGTACGCAACCTTACCCTTGCATAAACTTTGTACCCCATTGCCCAGAGGCTCTTCGCTATGCGAAGGTATGGGGGAGGAATATTGTACAATAAAAAGATCAACCAATAAAAAGAATCAAAAAGCCACATGATCTAAACATATAAAATTCTCTAGTAGCTAAACAAACAGGTATACTTAATAAAGTTCAAGTAAATAAGTTAATAAAAATAACCTACCAAAACCAGCAAAAAATGGCCAGTAAGATTCAAAGTAGTCCAGCCTTCTGTCAAGAGCCACTTCATTGAAATTCCATTTGTACCTAATAAAAAAGCATATTTTTGAACAAGCATTCAACTGTTAAAGACATCAAGTAAAAAGCATACATGAAGTTATGGAGCACATACTCGAAGCAGTAATATGCATACATCCAGGAAAGGAGTAAGAAGTTGAGCAGCTTCCCTATGTATGGTATGAATCCTGTTGCATAGACCTGCATATAACATCAGAAATTGCTAGTGTAAGGATAAAATGACGGAAAATCAATTTCATTGCATATCAAGGCATGTATATATTACCCTATCAATTTGGAAACTGAAACTACAATGATTTTATTACCTCAAGAAAAAAAACACTCAAAAGGAGTATTGAATAGACCTGCTGTCCTATTCCAATCATGACCCTGAGTTAAGCAAACACACTAGCTGAACCTTTTAGCACTATTTACCCAGTAAGAATTAATAGCAATTAGAAAATGAGAAAAAAAATGAAGTAACTACTATTTAGAACTTTACCCTCCCAAGCCAGATGGTCCTTTTACATGATGAGCATTTTGTAAAGTTGGTGAGTTGTTTTGGCTTGAGCCTTTCTCTACAGTAAACTTAGATCTTCCCATTGCAGCATACCCATACTTCGCAATGTCGTTGTACCTAAAAACATTTGTTAGCAATTCTTATAGGAACAAATCCTATCTTTCAAAGGGAGACTAGTATATTCAGCAAGAAACAGGAAAAGCAAATATAAAAAATAGGAGCAAGAGCTCCCACCTATAGAGCAACCTCCTAGCCTTCCTCTTTCCTCTAAACTATCAAACTCACCCCTACACTTTCAGAACTCTTTCTAATTTGGTTTTGACCACAGAATAAAACTATAGGGCCTTAGCTTTTGGATCCTCAGTTCAATCAGCGGCCACCCTCAAAAGATGTATTGTCCTCAGGGCAGAAGTTTGGGAATTGACCACTGATGCCGGTCTCTTCCCAAGTGACCTCTTCTACTGATTTAGATTTCCAAAGGATCAACCACTCAGTCAGTTTTTCCTAGGACATTGGTATCATTGGAAGCCAAGACTGAGTCAAGCTTGACATAGACCGACAATTTAGGACTGATCCTTTTTGCCACTGAAATCTGCTTATGTGAGTAAAGTTTGACATAAACTCAATCACCAGCGGTGACTTCCCTCCTATTAGTATCAATACTGTTCCTCATAGTATGTTGTGCCCATGATATGATGTATTTCAGCTACTTAAGTGCCTCATATCTATCCCTCACTCAGCATCATAGCTACTATGTCTGCTAAAGTCTCACCAGTGAGACAGCGTGTACTAACTCTGAGGGAGGGAAACCATACACTGCTTCAACAAGAGTAGAACTGATAGTAGAGTGGCTAGTGGTATTGTACCCGTAGTTTTTTCCTATAACTAACCAGATCCCTCCCACACTCACACACTTTCAAAACTCTTGCTAAATGTGTAGGGCCTTGGCTTTGGATCCCTATTTCCATCAAATTCTCATTTAGATGACAAGTGAAACAACATACTAGTTCATGTCCACTTTACGTGTTAGTTTATTGGATATGGAAATCTAAATTTGAGAATACTGCACTTGTTATTGCAATGGGAAAATGATATTAGACTGAAGCATTTTCCTTTAGAGCCAAACACTATTAGGCATTATCGATGCATGTCGAAATTAAGTTGTTTTAGGTATTGAGGGAGGAAATTGAGAGAATGCCCTGGACTACTATGGGATTCATATAGCATTGGTTTTCTATAGTGGTCATAGCAGCCAAAATAGCGCTTTTTTGCATGCTATAGAGGCACTATCATGATATATGAATCAAAAACCCACTTTTACACCTGAAACAACGCTGTTTATTTTTTTTATTTTTTTTTGGATACAATTTTCTCACCCATTTTGTTGCTTCAGAAACATAATAGGATTTGAAACCCTTCTTCCTTGACCACACAAAAGTTATCCATTTTGGCAGTGATTGGACAAGTCACAAAGGATGATACCATTCCGATACCATGTTGAAATTATGGAACTTTAGGTTTTGAGGGAGGAAATCGACAGAAAAGAGACTTAAAATATTGAGAATTAGAATGATTACAATGTGACAGTATATTCTGGTAAAAGCTAAAGCACTAACCCTTATTTATACTAATCATAATCCTAACTAAATAAGGAAAAAAATCATGAGATATTAGGAAAGATGGTAACCAAACCTAAGACATAATGAGGAAATTAAAAAACTAACCATGAAGGATAATCTAGGATATCCTAAAATATGATCAAGATAACATTGGATAGTTTCATATATTCTAAAGATGTATTTAACACCAATGTTGGGAGTCAAACTATAATTTCCAACAAGAATTTCAGCCCAGAATTTAATTTGGATAGAAAAGGCAGTTTATAATATTTATTTGGGGAGGATTGTTTATATGGATATAGAATGGGACTGGAGGGCTATAATATTTTATACTTTTCGGTATTCTTTTGATATCTAGTCCTCTTAAAAGTACTTTGCTAATTTTACCTGGTTGAAGAAATTCCATTACTAAGTATAGAAGACATATACAAATATGAATTAACTTGACAGCAAACATGAACAATGAAGAACAGCCCAACACATACAGCATTAAAATAAAGATGCAGGAAAGAAGATAAAAAAGAAAACATTACCAAATTGTGCTAAGAACTATGCTAAACACGTATAATGGGTAAAACCAAAGCACCTGCAGGAAACAAAAAAAAAGGACAATCATTAAACACGTATCTAAAATGCATTTCATCAAAATGAAAAATTATGCAATACTGAAAATCCATGCGTGTTATAAAGGCAAACAAAATGAACTTGGAGAGCAATGCAACAAAGTACTTTTTACAGTCAATGTGCACTTTAAAAAATAGTATATTTCATACTTACATAAAAGAGCTGAATGAGTGCAAGACGTACGAAAGAATAAAATTTCAAAGTGCCACCTAAGTCACAGAGTTTATGAGAAACAAACTGTGAGCTTTGGTCAGGTAATATCCACCACAATGCAGGGATGACAACCGAGTTTAGGACGAATATACTGCACAAAAATTTAAAAGATGTTGAAATCATTAAACACGTAGATTTTAGATTCATGATTTGTTCAGGACAATCAATCCATGGATGACAAAAATATGTACAATCAGATTCCTTCGAGTCATTATGTCAAAAGTATACATAATCCAATTTCTTTGCCACAAAATTTCATTCACTGTGTTGAAATAAATTGAAGCTAGTTTCACTTCTCCTTCTGCAGACCCTGGCCCCTCCAAAACAATTGTTGGGTTAATCCCTAAAAAAGCTCCTATTTCTTCCATCCATACTTATAAAGAAGCTTGAAATTCATTGGAAAAGTGAAAGGAAAAAGCATAGCATACCTTCCTAAGAAGATGAAACCATTTAAGAGGAAACACTGACCAGTTCGCATCAATAGGTTGTTTGACCTCATACACAGAATAACAACGCGATGAAGGCAACACGCCTCAACCAAACCCTCCAACCATAGAAACCCACCCACCTTCACCTTCGCGCTCACTTCCATTCGCAATCGCAGAACTCTTCACTTCATCACCCACCTTTCCTACCAAGTTTCTTCTTTTTGTTGCTTTCAATCTTCGTGCACACTGACATATACTCTTTTTTCTTTTTCTGAAGAAAAATATTTTTTATCTATAACTATTAATATTCTCTAACCATTAATAAATAATAATGAAAATTATTTAATTTAATGTATATATTTTATTGGACAATTTTATTTTTAATTTTTTTAAATTACATTTTTTGTATTTAACTTTTATTTTTTTATTATTTTAAAAATTTAGAAAGACACCATCTTCTCCTAATATAATTATAATTGTAATCTATACTAAACATTTTGTGAGTTATTATATAACTTTTTAGTTATGGATAATTTTCTTAAAAAACGAATTTTCAAATTTAATTTAAAGATAAAGATAAAAATAATAAATTAAAAGAGATGATTTTGGGTTCATGCCCCGTTGAATAATAAAACATAGATAAAAGGTTAAAAAGATTAAGTATCCAGATAATTAAAAATAATAGTTAGTCAGTTGTGCCATGGGAAATATGACTCCAAAAGATATAAAAGAGAGGATTATTAAAAATACCTAATTTAGAAAATGAAGAATGAAAAAATTACTCATCGTGTTGTATATTTTAATTTATAATATAAAATATATTTTATGATTAGATTGTGTACACATTTGGTTTTAAGTTTTCGTCACTCGTCTGTTTATTTTGTTCGTAGACAAGTTAATCATGTTTTCTATTGCTTTGTAATGGAGTTTAAATTTTTTGCTAGTCCACAAGTTCATGATTTGATTCCAACTTGTATTCAAACTTTGATTATAATTGGAATGATATGAGATTGTTGTTTAAAAAAAAAAAAAATTGCGTACACGTGCAGGCTAATGAAATAACTACTTTTCACGTTACCGTATTTTTATTTATAATACAAAAATATATTTAAAATTGTCATGCATATTAATTTATAATTATATGACAATGTAAAAAATATTTAATTTAAATTCTTTTCTGCATTTTTTTGGGTTTATCATCATAAACTTATCTTTGTACTTGTTAATATATTCAGCTTTATATATGAATTGCTAATCATTTATGAATATTTTAAACTTGAAAAATATTTTCAGATGTTATAATCTTTAAAAAGATACTTAGGGTGAGTTTGATTTTGATTTTGTTTTAGTATTTAAAAACCATTTTATAATAGGTTTTAAAAAAATAATTTTATCTCTCTTGCAGTAAAAAAAATAACTGTCACAACTTTTGCATCCAAACAGAAAAAATCATTTAAAAATTTTGAGAAACTAAAATGCAACTTTTAATTTGAGAAACTAAAAAAGATATACTCTAAATTTATGATACCAAAAAAACTTATTTAAGTCTAACTTTTTTATCTATATGATATCATCTAATTTTCTTTATGTTTTTTAATCTATATGAAACAATTACTGGGATGTCTTACATGCATTTATGCCAATCCTATTAAGGATCGATAATTTATGCAGTTGGGCAGGCCAAGATAATCCTATTAAGCATACTTCTCTGATGTAACAAGTATTTTATTATTTACAACCCTGTTCACCATGGTAAAGCTATGATGCACGCGAAGATACTTACCAAGCGGGTAAAGGAAGAAATGGCTAGGGCCTGTGGATTTTGTTATACCATATATTTCCCAAAAAGATGCCAAGATCATGCGTAGTGCTGAATCTATAAAGCGACTAAAATTTAAAACAATCTATTAAACAATGCATTTGACCTGGAATCTACACATCCTGATTTCCATATTTAGCTCCAACATGCGCAAAATATTGTGGTCAGCTCGAGTTCAAATGGCAGCAGACACTGATAATAACATTGCAATGCTGTCCAGTTCAAAATTTGATGATGAATATTTTCATTTAACTGAGGTACACTATATATAATCAATGTGCAGAAAATTACATTAGCTTTTGTCTCCGGTATGGAGTGTAGATGGGCATGCAAGGCAAGATCAGAAAGCATAATCATCAGGAGGCCAAAAGAACAGTGATAGGAAACTCTCATCCTTCGACCCAGCTGTATCAGGTAAAAAATATGATGGGGAGGGAAATAATCAGTAAATTACAGACGACCTTGGCAAAATCCCTCCCCAGCGCCTCAAGCTCATTTAGAAATGCAAGATGTGATGCAAAGAATATATCATGGCAATCTCATGGATTCTTGCCGTCTAAGAGGAATGCCTTCACCACCATCAAAGCCATCCTCTTCTGAATGCTTAGGAAGTCTAATAGATAAAGATGTTTGTAAACCTGCACATGAAGATATATTAACAAAGTCATATCTGAAGACTTCAAGGCCCTACACGAAAAGTGCATGTGAGCACGAGAGTGTAATCTAAAGTTACATGAAATTGCTACTATAGTAGGATCACTAGATCATACCATCAGCCATATCCTTAGTTTTGTGAAGAAGAAAAGTTCCTGATAGAATGGTCACAAACCCACATATTTCTGTGATAACTTGTGTTGGACTTTGTCTATCCCAGTCCTGGCATCAAATTCAATTATCAATCAATGGTCAACCTTCAAAATATGGCAAAGAGGGGACAGACATTGAATGTGCAAGTAACCATTAAGCTGATGATTTGCACATCAGATTCAAGACATAGTGAGACGAAAATTAAAGATTTGCATCTCCATATGGTTGTTAAGGGAAAGAGCAAAAGAAGTTTCACACCCTATTGAATGTACTCGCAAACAGTTTTCACATCTAGATGTAAATGTCTCAGCAGACACTGGTTTATTCACAAAAACATTCACTTCTCACACTTCATTACAGAGGTATATGCAGGACCTACCAAGAGAATCTTGACTAGCAAATAAAAATAGGTTGACATAGTTATAGGCAACAACCAGCATACAAGTATCATTGAAAAGATTTTGTGGAAACACCAAAACAAAATTATATCAAGCATTTCCTTGACAAACACAGATTATACAATATACAATCTTAAAATTAAAGCAATTAAGCAGGCAGTGTCTAACTATACCAGTTAGGTAACAAAACTTACCTTAAACATAATAACACTAGCCACAATGGTAAATGTTGTGAACATAACATAATATATAGGAGATACCACTGCCGTATTAAAAGTATCCAGTGCCTGATTGCAAAAATGAAAAAAATATATTATCACATGAATTATAAAAAAGAAGGAACTTTTCATCAATCCCAAAAATATAAATGGAGGTGACAATATGTAAAAAGTAAATGCATAATATTAGTAAGTAGCAGAATCATGACAAATCGACATCCAGCACCAAGGAAACATATAGTTTTATCCTAATCCTGCAAATTCAAGTTTGAAGCCATAGAGAAAATGAACTTGTTCTCATAATAAACCACCCAGATACCTAAACCCGAGTTTGTCAAACATGAGAGTCTACATAAACTCGGGGAACATTTGTAGACTCGATTCGTATACTCGTAAATGTGTTACGTAATATAAAAAATAATATTAAAAAACCAATTAATGGCATGTTTGCTCAACATTAAACTTTTAACACAACAATAAATCAACATTTCAACTTCATAATAAAGCAAAGTAAGTAAGTAACAAATAACAATAATAAAGTATGATAGTACAGTACTACAAAAGATCAAACCATTTAAATGACCAAATCATACATAAATTCATACAATCATAAGTAACTAAAGTGAAAACATTCAAAAAAAAGAATTAATTCCTTCAAATCATTTGAGCCTTGGTTAAACACTATCACTGAGTGGTCAATGAGGGGCAAAAATTACATTTGATTTCAAACTCAATGACTCACTTCTCGACTCAACTTTATGCGAATTTACACGAGTTTAACAAATTCACCTGAGTTTATCCATTTAAGTGTTTGATAGTGAGTTAACTTGTTTTCTCTACCTAGACCAGTAAAATCGTAGTAGTCTAAGAGCTAATTCAAGTTTGACAACTATGTCCAAAGTTGCCTTTATGTTCATTTAGATTTAAGAGGAGTGCTAGCAACACAATTATTTCAACACATTCTTTTATTATTGATTAAAATGTATTGGAAACTACAAAATTTCGAGTGGGGGGCTTATTAAATAAGGAATATGACCCACAAATTTGTGATTTTCAATAAATTAGGAATATGACCCACAAATTTGTGATTTTCAATAAATTAGGAATATGACCCAAAAAGTCTTTTTTCATCCCCGAAAATCATGTCTCCAAGGAATTATATTTCCTGGGAATATCATAAATATAAAGACATAATTATACAAAAAACTTTCACCCTTCATAGGAATCTTGGATTTCCAATCCCTCCCACGGGAAACTTAAAAAAAAATTCCCCTACCAAACACCCACCTGCAAGGCATTTGAATATCGATTAACATATCAATTTCAATTGACTAATTTACTGATTCAAGAAAAATCATGGGCTAAGAGATTGTTGCACTCTATCATAAATAATAGAGTAAATTACACTAACCAGCCCTGAGATTTCTTGTAATTACACAAACACCCCCTGCTTTTTTAACCATTACAGTCACCTTCCTTGTAAAGGGTGTTAGTGTAACATGAGAGGGTCCAAGGGTGTTAGTGTAATGTTTTCAAACATAAGGGAGTATTAATGTAATGTTTTCAAACTTAAAGGGGGATTAGGGTAGGAATAAAAAGAGTAGTGTTATGTGTAATTTGAGATAAACTCAGGCGGGTGCGAATGTAATTTGCTCTAAATAATAATGCCAAACATGCAAAATTACAGAAAAACATCTTTATAGCAGAACAGCAAAATATCTTCACCACAATGAGTAATAGATACGGTATTCATCATTTCTACTTTCCAGAATAATGTTTTCCTCACTTTAACTTTGTACTAATAAAAAAATTCCATCTTATGCGCCCCACCCCAAAATAAAGTTACTTTAAAATCAACCACTCATTTTTATTATATTTCTCCTGAAACAAAGTTAGATACATGTTATATTCTCACTCATAAAAGCCACAGTTTCTTGTGTTGGGCCAAAACTACTCAACCTGCACAAATGTGGATTCACTTCAAATGAAGAGCAATTTTGAATTTCCAACAATCTGCATGCCACATAGATGTAACTTAGAACTTAGTTTGAGGGATTTCCCAAAAAAATTAAAAGATGGGGAATTCTTGGCCAACTGACAAACGAGAGTCAAACTTCTGTTTTCCTTGTTGATCTTCTTCCTCATTTAGCGGTCAATTTTCCTATCAAGTTTTGGGGGCTGTCTTTTATTATGTAAAAAGAAACATTTTACATATTTGATTGATACTATTTATTCGTTAAAGAGTGGATATGACATTATGACCAAATCAGTTCTTTATCTTTAAACCAAGGGATAAAATTCTAAATCAATCCCGGTAGTTTACTTAAAGATCACAAGGTCATATGTGATGGTAATATATGTTTGAAGTTAAAAGATTTGAGCAATAAAAAGAATTATGGTTCAAGAAACATATCATGCATAAGTCTGACAAGAAGATAAGTAACCAGCACTTGGACAATTTTATATTCTTCTCAACACAAGCAAGAAAAGATTACATACATAAAATGTTCAAAATAAAAAAAAAATGCATTTAAAAAAGTTGTGAGCATAAATACATGATACTTTCACAGATTTCACTGAATGGTAATGGAAATTCAATCAAACTATTTTCATGTTACATGATACTTGTTGACCAAAAGTAGTGAAGTACATTACAAAACTTGTCGGATGTTTACAAAAACAAGTGCATACTAGTGCATCAAATAAAACAAAGTTCAGGGAACTAACAAGAAAAACTACTGTACCTTATTTAAATAATTCATTTGGGTAAGAACACAAACAAGTACAACTAGAGTGAATGCCCAAGTCTGAGGGTAAATTAGCTGATTCATCCCAGACAGTGTTAACTTTATGACAATTCCAAGAGCCTTAACACTCATAACCTGTCAAAGGAATACCTTACAATACAAATACAGGGGGGAAAATAACAAGGGGAGAACAAATACTATTAGAAAGTCATCAACAACTACATAACGAGACATACCGTTAGAGAACCTACAAGGGAACAAACACCAATATAAACCATTATGTGTGTCTGGCCATAGAGAGGAATGAAGTGGAAGATAAGGATAAAAGTAGCTGTTATAACCATAGCTGCATAAAAGAGAAATGCTGCAGAAAAAAGATTATGTTGTTGGTTAGTTGTTCAATACAATACCTATTGATTACAGACACTGATATATCAAGTAGGAACATGACTACCTGGTTCCATAGCAAGATCCCACACTTCTGAAACAGATTCAATTTCCCGTTCTTGAGGTGCATGCAAAACAATTGTCGTAGATCCCACAACACACAAAACACAACCGAGAATTCCAAAAATATGTAGCCTCTCCCGTAAAATAATATGAGCAAGAGCAGCACTGCAAGCAAACGTCAAAAATCAAAATTTACCAAGAGTCAAGCATCAATTTAAAGCTAAATTTTTTTATCATGCCTGATAATAATGCTAAGAGCACCAAGAGGGGTGACCAATATAGCTGGGGCAAATGCATAAGCTGCAAAATTGGCAATCTCTCCAACAATCACTGTTGAAATTGCAAATGTGTTAGAAATAAGAATAGAAATTTTAATCCACTTAAATATTATACGCAACTCATATCAATAAATTGTATGTGGAAAGTTTGTTAGCATCTTTATACGCCCTTTTTTGTGTCCATGCTGAAGTATTCCCTTGGAAAATGTGTGAAGCAAAAAGGAAAGAAAAGAAAAGGTTAGGATGGTATAAGCTTTAGAAACCTTTTTCTTATTTTTTATTTTGATTTTGTGCAATGCATAAATTTGGATATAAGTAGCAGAAAGATGGATTATACAGGAATGAAGGGGAGAACATACACATGAATGCCCCTCTTTGGATTTGTTAAGGTTCAACATAGAACTCAATCTATAGTCTACAGAAGTATAGTAACTACATTACTTTCTGCACTTGTAAAATAACCATAAACTAAATAAAATATTTATATAAAAAAAAAGAGGCAGGAGCACAAGGGATGCACTTGGAAAAGGAAAAATCCACGATACATTCAATTCATTAGTCATTCCAAAACCAAACAGAATCGTGTATAACTCACTTGTTATCATTCCCACCCACCAAAGCGGCTCATACAAGTAAGAATAACCTCCACTTCCTGTCAGATATAATTTTGGATGGTTAGTCACTATTGCACATGATCAATCAGGGAGACAATGAATCAAAAAATAAAAACTATTAACATTAGGCAACAACTATTTTGTAGATTAAATAAAATAAATTAAAGAAAAGAGACCCATATAAGTAAACAAGCCAATCAGAGGCCGAATCATTAGAGTTAAGCATCCATCTAATTTATAATAAATCAAAGAAAAGATTTCCCTACTGATGAGTTGCTACAAAAAGAAAAAATTAAACTAGCAGACAGTTTATCCACCAAATTTCTAACATTTAAAGCAAGATCTCAAGTCACACAAACTGTATAGATCTCTCATCATTCCATACCAAGGAGCACAAGAAAAGGATAGTTAAAATTGCCAAAAAAACAGTTCGGTGAAAATCTTAAGGATGAGAATCGAGAACACAAAAATGTTCCCTTCCGCCTCATGCCGAGACCTAATATGCTTATTCTACAACTATTTGTCTTGTGGAATGCGACGAGAAGATATAACAGAGAAAAAAAAAGGCCGGCAAAGCAACGCATCGAGTGTAAACTTGAGAGATTTGAGACAGTTGAAAAACTCGTGGCCAAGAGAAGTAAAAGAAAAAACGTCCAGATCCCTAGAAAAATTAAAGCAAACACGGAAAATGAACTGAATACAAAGTAAAAACAAAAAAGTGATCGACGGTGGCGAAGAATGAACGATACCGGCCCTGATTCCACTAGCACCGGCCTTCTTCAAACCCTTCTTTTTGACAATGAAGCTGGCGCCGATGAAGAAGCTAGAAGAGAGAGCGAGGCACAGTCCCTTTATGTTGTCGGAGGACATGCCCTCGCGCCAGCTCGAAGAACTCGAAGAAGTCGCCATGCCGCAAGAACCAAAACCCTAACCCTAGGTGCAGAGTGTGAGATCTTGCCGCGAGAAATGGAAAAAAAATGAAGAATCTATCAGACGATGGAGAGGATACAGGCTGTCACAAAGGGTCTCTCCCTCTGGATCCGAAATGCTTTGCAATTGATTGCGATTGCATATGCATTTGAGAGAGATAAATAATAACCAAAAAAATTTACAGTGACTGAGGTTGTTGATGACTACTACACTCCATTCTTGATTCCATGCTAATCTAAATCTCTTGCCAAATCCCAATCCTCTTCTAGTCTCTCAAACCTCCTTTTTCTTTCTCCTTTATTTATCTATCGTACGATTATTATGAATATCACACTATCTCGTCAAAAGAAAAAATAAATATATATATTATGGTTGCGATGTCATCTCTCGCACAACCAATACCATTCATTTTCGCATCGAAAAATATAAACGTTTATTTTTTATTGGAGAGACCTAATTAGGTCAGAGAATGTTTTAAGGTTTATTAAGAACTTGCTTATAAACTATTCATCAATAGAGTTTGATTAAATTAACACATAATTCTATTTTCAAAAGATTATTAATAATAATAATTTATCTCCATTGATTTTTACGGATTAATTCCGAGTGAAAACTGAAAACAATCATCGGCTGCATAATGGTTTTGCCGTCTTTACTTATTTTAGGATCCAAAATTGTCGATCAAATCTATGTTGTTTTTCGGCGTCGCTTTTTATGTTTAGTAATTAATTGAGTAACGTCCATGGTGAAATGAAGTGGACTTTTGATTTAAATGAGTCAGCTAAAGGCTAAAGGGACAAGGTAACAAGTTTTTGGTGCACCTGTATTTTCTCATGGGTTTAATTGCACTATTGCTTTCATTTTTATTACTAGTAATTACGAAATATCACGTTCATTTTTTATTTTTTTTAGAGGATCATACAACAAATAAACTAATAATGAATTGCCATTTTTGTTATTAATACTAAACACAATTTTGTGAGTTAAGCCTAGTTACAAAAAATGTTATTTTTTAAATGATGATTATAGCAAAATTCACAAACATGTAGACATTGATTAGCTCTAAGTACACCCCAACCGACATGTGTTGTACCTATCCACCATTATTGTTGTGCATTCGATTTATTATTGTTGAGTATGATGGCTTTGCTGTAATTTTTGAAAATGGTATGAAGAGTATGGGAACCAAATTTGTTGAGTTTGTAAAATAGCTTTCAGTCATCTTTTATTTTAGGGGAAGCTTTTAGTCATCTAAAAACATGTTTATTTACTCCATGTAAAAATGTAAAAATGATTGATTGTGTACTAAAAAATATAATATATGGTTAAATTAGTTTTTTTATAATTTATTATTTACGTTTAATTTGATCTTTTAATTTTTTAAAATTTAGTCTTCTAATTTTAAAAATTAATTTAATGTGGTATTGTTGTCTAAAATAAACTCACGGTGTCAACAAATATATATTTTATAATAGTTTTAAACCACCACAAATTTTATCAATTTAAAGAATTAAATGATCAAATTGAATTTGAAAAAATTAAAAGATCAAATTAAATCTAAAAAATAAATTAGAACATCAAAAAACGACTAAAATATATTTTTGACATTTTTATAATTCAAGTGCTACATAATCTTTCAAAAGACCAAAACACATGTATGGTATCGCGTCTAATAGCAAAAGCTACACAAATCAGCTCATCAAATAGCAAAATAAACACAAAAGCTACACAAATTAACTTCAGTGCAATGCTGCCTAAGTAACTTCGATGGTTTGGACATAATTACAATAGACAACTCTTACATGTTTTATGGAAGGAGAAATGAGATGGGAAAGGGTAGCAATCAAGCGAAATGTGTCATGCATAGACAAACATAGAAAGGTCGGGTGAAGGTGATGAAGAAAAGTGGTGATGGTGAGGGAAGAAAATAAAGGGTGGAAGAAAAATAAACTTTTTTTATAAAGAGGAAAAAAAATAATCCAAGATGGAGAGAGAACCTTTCTCAACTAAAGAGTCTATTCCTTTGAAGGGAAATAAATAAGACCCATATTATTATATTATATTTTAATTCAAAACTTTCATCTTAATTCACTTTTTTTTTCATTTTATTCCACCCTCCGACATTAAAAGAATCATTTTTTGAAGAGGGGAAAATCGTTTTAAGGGAGATAACTACTCATTACTACTCTTGATAAACTTTCATATTGTTGTCTTGTAAGAATCAGACCCTCAAAGTTTAGGAAAATGAATATTTTGATATGAACTTTCATGTGGTATGGTATTATTGATTAGTTAAATAAGATGGAATCTCTCTCAACACACAAAAGAACTTAAACTAGTTAGTCTTTAGTCGAGTCAATGATTGTTTGAAGCTCAATATGTTTTTTATGATACAAAGGGCTAAAAGCCCAAAAACAACCAAATTACAGTTGATCCCTAACCATCATGGCTGAAAAGGACAGAGCGCTTTCCACATAATGTAGAAAATCATCAAAAAATAAATTATCATAGTCCAAAGAAAGACCATGTTTTGTGAAACAATCAGCTACATAGTTTGATTCCCTAAGGACAAAATTCCACTCAACCTCATAGGCTTGTCAGGCTAAGAAGTAAACAAATGAGACAATATGGGCTTCCTATTGAGAATGAGAAGTCCTTGATGAGATTAATTCAATGACAAATTCTAGTGAAGCCTTTAGCCAAGACTAGCCTAAGACCATTGAAGATGGCTCATAAATCCGTTTGAGAGGCAAAACAAGAATCCAAAGATGTTATTAAGCTTACGAACACGTTAACGCTCCATACATTGGAAGTGAAGGAACCACAACATCTATTTACATTAAAGGTTTCTTAACGAGAAATTATACTTGTAAAATAAAATATACAACTAAGAGAGAGAATGAGATAAAAGGAAGATAAATTTGAATTTAAAATGTAATAAATGATAAGATGAAAGAGAGAGATAAACACAAAATATAATATATAAATTATTGTACAAATTATTGCACGCGTAGCACTTTTCTTTGGTAATATCCAATAGTTAACAAGATTTACTTTACCTTTTGGATGCCTTAACAGTGTCTCATTCATGTTTAAACTCCATATCTATTTTTATTTATTTTTACATAGAGTGGCTAACACTCAAAATCAAAAGCAAAACTAACAAATAGTTGAAGTATCAGCTTCTAACAAATCCACATCAAATGTTGGCGGGCCAATCAAAGAAGAAAAATCATGTCCCATATATAAGCTAATTTTTTTTGTTGCATTCTCCGAGAATATGACGAAATGAGACACCTTTTGGAGGGGGATCCATAATAAGTATTACTAGATATTTTCAAATAATTAAATTTATATATCTGAATTTAATTTTATATTCTCAACAATCAAGTTTCAATAAAAAAATTTATAAAAATTTAAACAATTAAAATTAGTACATCTGAAAATACTTATTAATTTAATATTTTATTAATGTATTGAAGATAAAATTAGTGAATGAAGAAACCATATAAATTTAAGAATATATTCATGAAGATGAAGATTGATCGATTAAATGCCTATATTGATTGATAGACATGAGTTGAAAATGATGTGTTGTTTAGAGATATATTCACTATTTTACTCCATAGACATGATTGATAGGTCAAGTTTGTTTTCTACTAGGTGATGTAAGGAAAATATGAAGTTTTTGGAAAGTTCACCTTGGTGACGGCGCGTGCGATCGGAAAATAGGAAGTTTATTATTCACTATTATGGTCTTTTACATTTCATGAAGATTAGTACTTTAGTATTTTGTTATTCATTACCTAATGAAAACATACTAGGTTTCAATTATACGAATGTTATGTTATATTAACTTAGTTTTTGTAAAAATAAAAATATTTTTTTGACCCTTAATATTAATTCAATTAGATGATTATCCAATGTAACCGAAAAAATTACATTAATATTGATTTTAAATTATATTATTATTATTATTATTTTATACACGTATACTTTTTTTTAAGAATGAATTAGATTGTATATAATTAGAACTAGTTTAATTTGATAATGAGGTAGAGAGTGTGATGTGACGATCGACTTTTAATTATATACAATCTTTTTTATATAATAGATAAATATAAATATATATTATAATATAATTCATATATTAACAGATATTTGTTTATTGGAATTTTAATTATATAAAAATAAATATTTATGTTAAATACTAATTGTCAAGAAAAGAGATGTGTTTACTGAAAAGTGAGGATAAAAGTAGTAAATAATAACCATTAAACATCATAAAGAATAATGAATTTAAACAGAGAAATAGATATTGATGATTGGGCCTTAGCAAAGAAGCCGAAAGTGTGGGTAAAACTAAAACCCTTTACCTCCTCCAAACAAAACCCTAACTTGTGATTTTGAAGATGAAGGCGAAGAAGCATGCCCACGCTGAAGAGGAGGGAGTTGCTCCGCTTCCTTCACCAACACTATCCGATTCCGACTCTGATTACGAGGTACTCTATCCTCAAGGGTCTGTTAATTCACCTAACTTTGTAACTATACTAATGCTATACACGCGCACTCGCATATTCTGTTTGTAGGACTCTTCAGCCGATGATCACCACGAATCTTCTGTCTCGCTGGATTCTCAATCCCAATCGGAATTAGAAGACGCTTCACCTGAAAATGGTAGCTCCGGCGTTGTAGAATCTGCAGAAAATGAATCATCTCAATACGAGGTGCATCACTTCAATTTTGTTCTTGATAAAATAACTTTAGCATGCTTAGCTAGAAGTGCTATCTTGTTGTTCTATTCGCTTAGCTATAACTAATATGCTTAGAAGCAATCCTTTCAGGACACTGTTAATGAAGAAGACGGTGGAAGTGAGAGCTCTGATCTCCATCTGGAAGGAGCTGAGAGTGACTCCTCCGAGGATGAGGTTGTCATTGTTGTCATCGTCTTCTAATATTTATGATTTGGCTTTGGTTTTGCTGACTTTGTTTTTCCTTTTCATAGGTGGCTCCTCGAAACACCGTGGGAGATGTGCCATTGAAGTGGTATGAGGATGAACCTCATATTGGATACGACATCAAGGGAAAAAAGATTAAGAAAAAGGAAAAGCAAGACAAGTTGGATTCATTTCTTGCAAGTGTTGATGATTCTAAGAATTGGTTAGTTTCATATGTCTGCATTACTTATTTTCTTCATTTCAATTTCCATTATTGCATTCTTTTATTTGGATACTCACATTTGGCATGTTTTCTATAATGTTGAAGCCTAAAATTCGAATCAACATGCTGTTTTTTTTAATCTCCAAAGCAAAAAGCAGACTTACAATAGATAAGGTAAACTGGACAGTTTTCAATACAACAATGAAGAGCTCTTTTAAGAAGCTGGGAAAAATACACATTATTTCTTCTAAACAAGTTCAACCAAATGCACACTAAATATGTCTACCAAAGATCAACAGTGGAAACGTAGGTAGAATCATGCATAAGATTTTTAAACATGAGAGGAAGTGCTCCTGAATAATAACATAGAGTGCTTCTGTAGGATAGAGTGTTCCTCTGACTCAAATCTTAGATACTTACTGAATAGAAATTATTATTATTCAAATGCAAAAACTTTGATCAAGGTTTACATTGACATTTTATATATAGACCAACAGAATCTAATAAATCTGAAAAGATAAAACCCAAACCAACTAAATCTAATAGAAGGTGCTTCTAATCTAAAAATCTAAAAAAATCTGAAAGATAAAGCCAAATCCCTAATTAGGATAAAATTCCTTAATACAAATTCAAATTCCTAAAGATTAACTGAATGGTAAACATCCCAATCTACCATCACTAATAGAGGGTTCTGTTAGAAGAGTTGGTCACATGGAGCATAGTTCAATAACATGAGAGGTAGAGGCAGATTGATAGAAACTCTAGGTAAAACTATTAAAAAGGATTTATAATTAAATGGACTCACTGAATAATTGATTTTGGCCAGAACATAAAGGTGACATTTGGTTTTTGTAGTCATTATTGTTGTAAAGAGTTCAGTTTAATAATAATTATCATTGAAATATTACAACAACAACAACAACGCCTTATCCCACTAGGTGGGGTCGGCTACATGGATCAACTTCTGCCATAATGTTCTATCAAGTACCATACTTCTATCCAAACCATTAATTTCGAGATCCTTTTTTATAACCTCTCTTATAGTCTTTTTGGGTCTTCCTCTGCCTCGAATTGTTTGTCTTCTCTCCATCTGGTCTACTCTCCTCACTACAGAGTCTACCGGTCTTCTCTCTACATGCCCAAACCACCTAAGTCTATTTTCCACCATCTTCTCTACAATAGGCGCTACTCCAACCCTCTCTCTAATAGCTTCGTTTCTAATTTTATCCTGTCGAGTCTTACCACACATCCACCGCAACATCCTCATCTCCGCTACACCGACTTTATTCTCATGTTGGCTCTTGACCGCCCAACATTCTGTTCCGTACAAAATCGCCGGTCTTACTGCAGTCCGATAAAACTTTCCCTTTAGCTTGATCGGTACCTTTGCATCACATAACACCCCCGATGCTTTTCTCCATTTCATCCATCCTGCTTGAATGCGATGATTCACATCCCCTTCAATTTCCCCATCATCCTGTATTACAGACCCAAGATATTTAAACCGTGTGACTTGAGGGATAATATGGTCTCCTATTTTCACCTCTGAGTTAGAAACCCTCCTTCTTTTGTTGAACTTACATTCCATATACTCCGATTTGCTTCTGCTTAGGCGAAAGCCATGTGTTTCTAGAGCTCGTCTCCAAGTTTCCAACCTCTCATTCAACTCCTCCCTCGACTCTCCAAGGAGGACTATGTCATCTGCAAAAAGCATGCATCTCGGCACTATCTCTTGGATTTGTTCCGTGAGGACATCCAGAATTAAGGTAAAAAGGTAGGGGCTAAGGGTTGACCCTTGATGTAAACCAATTGTGATGGGAAAATCATCTGACTCTCCACCCTGTGTCCTAACACTAGTCGATACCCTATCATACATATCTTGGATAGCTCGAATATATGCAACCCTAACCCCTTTCTTCTCTAGAGCTTTCCACAAAATCTCTCTAGGCACTCTATCATACGCTTTCTCCAAGTCAATAAAAATCAAGTGCAAGTCTTGTTGGGCCATGCGATATTGCTCCATCACCCGCCGTAATAAATAAATCGCTTCCATGGTCGACCTTCCCGGCATGAAACCAAATTGATTCTCAGTAACTTGAGTCTCCTTTCTTAATCTCCGTTCGATCACTCTTTCCCATAATTTCATGGTATGACTCATGAGCTTGATTCCCCTATAATTTGCACAATTTTGTATATCCCCCTTGTTCTTATAGATTGGCACTAACGTGCTTCTCCTCCATTCCTCCGGCATGCGTTTTGACCTCATAATTTCGTTAAAGAGTTCGGTGAGCCACTCAAGACCTCTATCTCCAAGAGTTTTCCACACTTCAATAGGTATGTTGTCTGGCCCCACCGCCTTACCATTGACCTTAGATTTCCAAGATAGTCATGACTAGGCTATTTTGTGGTTGTGTTACAAAGGTAGCCTAGTTTGTTTTTGCATGATTCCTGTTGTGATGCTATTGGTTTCCTTTTCTTGTTATTACACATACTTCTGTGGGGGGAATATTCTTGCTAGTTTTATTAATGTTACCTTCCTTCAAGAAAACACCTTTGATTTGTCTGCATTATTATTAAACATTTAAGGCGGAAGATCTATGATGAGTACAATGATGAGGTAGTCGAGTTGACGAAAGATGAAATCAAACTCGTCCGTAGACTGCTCAAGAATCGGGCACCCCATTCTGACTTTGATCCATATCCAGTAAGTATTTGCTTTCTATCTCTTTTTTTGTCCTTTAGGCCACTGATCTTGAGTATGATTTAAATACAATTAGTATGCATAGTTTTGTTCCTTAATTTCATTTCTCCTTTCTAATATTCCAGGATAGTGTTGACTGGTTTAAATGGGAAGATGCCAAACATCCATTGTCTAATGCACCTGAACCAAAAAGAAGGTTTATTCCTTCAAAGTGGGAAGCTAAAAAGGTAACCAGTACTTCATTTACTAGTGTGGAAATGATTCAGGCTATACGATGAAAGCAAATTGGTTTTTCTAATCACTCATACACTTCCATGATTCTACAGGTTGTACAGTATGTTAGAGCAATCCGTCAGGGATTAATCACTTTCGACAAGCCAAAAGAGGAAGATGGTCCATATCACTTGTGGGGAGATGATTCTGGTTCAACAGAAAGAGCAAATCATTTGGCTTACATTCCTGCCCCAAAGCAGAAATTACCTGGTATTAAATTTTGGAGTTCCAAAATTTACCAATAGATAATATGGGTTTTGCCTTTGACTTTGATATATCTTCAATGTTAATAATTTAATTTTGCTTCTTAGGCCATGATGAGTCATATAATCCTCCTCTAGAGTACATTCCAACCCAAGAAGAGATCAATTCTTATCAATTGATGTTTGAGGAAGACCGCCCCAAGTTTATTCCAAAAAGGTACCGTGTTTTCAGGGCAAACATTTGTGCTGCTCCCATTGTATACAGTTGAACTAATAAATATGACTTGATCAGGTTTGCATCTATGAGGAGCATTCCTGCATATGAGAATGCTATGAAAGACTGCTTTGAACGGTGTTTGGATTTGTACTTGTGCCCTCGAGTTCGGAAAAAACGCGTGAGTGAAATATCTATATCGAAGAACTAATTTGCAAAATTCTTAATTCCTTGCTGACTTATATATGTGTGTGTGTGTATAATATAATATAATATAACTGGTTTAATTCATTTACTTCTTCTTTTCTTTCTGTGGTCTAGCTCAATATTGATCCTGAATCTTTAAAGCCAAAGCTTCCAAGTCGAAAAGAGCTTAAGCCTTATCCCACAACTTGCTATATCGAGTATAAAGGCCATGAAGATGCTGTTACATCAATTTCACTCGAAGCTTCAGGACAATGGATGGCTTCAGGTATGAATATTGATAACATATCTTTTGGTTTCAATTAAGGTGGGATGGAGATGGGTCCCTTATTTTCTGTTATCTGCAAAGGTTCACGTGATGGAACTGTCCGTATCTGGGAGGTTGAAACTGGCAGATGTCTTAGGCGGTGGGAGGTTGGTGAATCTGTTAGCTGTGTTGCTTGGAATCCTCTGCCTGATATTCATCTTTTGGCCGTTTCTGTGTAAGTCAAATTTTATTTTCTATAAAGGTTCATATATTTTTTGTTCTATATATTCTTAAATGTCTCCTCCTTTAATGTGTGTGTGTGTGTGTGTGTGTGTATATATATATATATATATATATATGGCTGGATTGTGAAAATAAATCTAGGGTAAATCTTTCTTTGATTTAGGGGCCAAGATGTACTTCTACTTAACACTTGTTTGGGGGATGAAGAAGAGCAGAAACGGATTAAGGAGCTTCTCTGGGTTGACTCGTCTACAGCATCAGATGACTCTGGTTAGTGTTGTTGTCACTTCTTTGGTTTTAATCTAAACATTCAAAAGAAGGCTCCAAGATATCCCAACTCTCATTTTGGCCTATGAATCCCTAACTAAACTTTTAATTGAAGGGGGAAAATTCAGCTCAAATTGTAAAACCTAACTGGTCATGATGGGTGGATATTGACTTGCTATTTGCATCAATGTTGATGATTTTTTATGGCCCATGCTGGTGGTTCTGTTATTTTCTAACTATGCTTGTGTTTGCAGGCAACAAAGCACCTAGTGTAAGCTGGCTTAAAGATGATAAACATATGGGTTTAAGGTTAAGGCACTTTAAGGTATTTCCATATTTGTCTCCATTTCTTTTTCAGTTTGCTTGTTGATTGAAGTTTTCTTGTTCAATTAAATGTTAGCGGGTGTGTCTATGCAGACTGTTACTGCTGTAGAATGGCACCGGAAAGGTGACTACTTTTCGACAGTGATGCCAGCAGATATCCTTTGAGTGTTTCCTCTGGGCAATTGATGCATACCTCATTATTCATTGGTTTATTTCTTGACAACAATGATTGCATTGTCATTGTCTCAGTAATAATGATTGTTTATGAAAATATTATCTTTTTAAGATTTTTTTGCTATTCTTTTGAAATTTATTTGCTTCTTGTTGGGTGTATGCCCATAAATATGCACATGCTTTCATTACACACACATTTCTGCAATATACCTTGATGTTTGTCTTATTTTGTTCAACACAGCACGAGCCATGGCTGGCTTTTGACATGTTTATAAATATAACCATGTAGACTTGAGATGTTATTTGTCATGTGCCATTAATGGCTGTGTTTTGTGTGTGGGTACTTTATCCAAGGAACTGACTGTAAACAAACTGTACTAAACTAGTTCTCGATTGCCAACTTTTTAGCTGATTTGTTATCTTAAGTGGATGAAATGAAACTTAAAGGTATAAGATGTTAAACTGGGGGTTGGGCTGCGTTTTTCCTTTACAATTTCTTTACGTGAATCAAGAGCAGTTCTGATACACCAGTTATCCAAAAAGCTTACGCAAAGACTTCCATTCAAATTACATGGACTTGCTGTTAGGTCAACCTTCCATCCATCCCGTTCCATCTTCTTTGTTTGTACCAAAAAGAGTGTTCGTGTGTATGATTTACTGAAGACCAAGATCATAAAAAAGCTTGATACTGGGCTTCGTGAAGCTTCATCCATTGCAGTTCATCCTGGAGGTATGGTTATTGTTATTATGAAAATTATATTGTAATCTGTTTCTCTTCTACTCATTAATACAGAAAATTATTCATCATAATTGTTTCCGTACACATTGCATGCAGGTGATAATTTAATTGTGGGTAGCAAAGAGGGGAAGATGTGTTGGTTTGACATGGACCTTTCATCTAAACCATATAAAATTCTTAAGTAAGTCTTTCTATTTTATCTGCTAATTGAAAGCAATGTCAAACTCGTTACATTCTTTTCTGTCAGAGTGGTTCTCTGCTTATATTATACAGTATGGGCTACAGAGCTCTCTGAATGGAGGAGGAAATCATTTTCCTTAAGGAAGAAACAATAAGAAGTTGATTGATTGAAAGCGAGACCTGTGGGAGGTTCTATATGTTCTGTTAAACTATTCCTTGTTATTTTTGTCATTTACCAATTTTTTGTATGATCGTGCTGATAAGCACCCAAGTACTTGGGGAACACGCCCTTAAAAGCTAGCTGTTTGGGGGGGGGGGGGGGGCTTAAATACCCCCCCAAGCATCACCTCATAATACCCAAGTCCCTCTCATAGCACAACCCATGAGAGCTGACATCTTGGCTGCTCACACTTATGACACTTCTCTCATCTTTCTCGTTGGTCAGAACACTCCATCAGTCAGAACCCTACATAGATAGTCCTTTTTGAGACACCAATAACCTTGCTTTGATACCAGTTGATACAAATTGTATCAGAATTAAAAAAAAAAACTCACAGTAGTACACAGAGGCAGAGAGGGGGAAAACCTGTTATTTTGTAATGACTACTGATAATTCAACAGTCTCAATCCTCTCTTCCACAATGAGGTTTCCCAAAAATCTATATCACTGCAGTATCCGCACTGCTATTTATAGCAACTAACTCCTAACTGACCCATGTAACTGTCTAACTAATTTATCTTCATTCTTTTAAAAGAATAAACTAACAGGGAGCAGAGAACATAAAAAATAACTATGGTTTGTTTGTATGTTATTGGTTAATTGGTTAATGAGCTATTAATTATTTGACAACAATTTGATAAGAAACCTCATTTTCTGTATTTTAATGTCATGACCTGGATTATTTTTAATAATTTGATTACATTGCAGGTGTCACCCAAAAGATATCAACAATGTCATCTTTCATCGCTCGTATCCCTTATTTGCTTCATGTTCAGATGACTGCACTGCATATGTTTTTCATGGAATGGTTTATTCTGATCTCAATCAAAATCCTCTTATTGTTCCTTTAGAAATTCTACGAGGTCATACCAATTCAAATGGGAGAGGTGAGACTTCAGCTGCTATGATGTCATTTATTGGTGTTGATAAATGTTGAGATCTAATTTTGTGCAAATTTTAGTTTAGATCAACTTAAAAAATAAATGAGTAAAGCATTTTACCTATCAAATCACTTTAGGATAGTAGGATCAAATGAGTCAAGATGTTGGATTTGTTTATATTGACATAGCCTTGTCTACAAAGGAAAAAAACAAGTCAAGCATTTGAAGTTTATCTATAAAATCAGTTTAGGATAGTTAGTTAGTAAGTAGGATCAAAAGATCCAAAATATAGGATTTGTTTATAATGACAATCGTGTCTACAGAGGAATGGGATATAGACGGGATGCTACTTGCTGCTTTGGTGCTCATTTATTTTTGTCCTTATAGGTTTGTGTTTAGATGATTGATTCATTAGCATAGCCAATGAAAGGAAAAAATATACATGTTAATGATTAGACCGACCTTCCTATTAAATGAATCTGCCTTCATGGATAAGTTAGAGTTCACCCATACACCGTGTGGTCTTTGTAGATGTAATTTGTTCACATGATTACCGTTATTTGATCAGCCAACCTTGAGAATGTCTTCAATGTGTTTGTCCTCCATTATACTTTTCCATTATACTTTTTATTCTTTATTTGATAATGCATTTGAAAATAATTACATATGCTAAATACTTGGAATTTGTCTGCATTGCAGGGATACTGGACTGTAAATTTCACCCGAGACAGCCATGGTTATTTACGGCTGGTGCTGATAAACTGATTAAACTTTACTGTCATTAATATAAATATGGATATACATGCATGTGATAGGCGGATAACATCTAAGAAGGTGGCTTGCAACTTCATGACCAATTTTGTTCCCCAATTCTTAAATAGATAGCACTGCAAACCGAAATGAAGGGCAACGGAGTAGTGAGTTTCTTGCTCTGGTTTTATGGATTGTTGTTTTGTTTTCCACACATCATTCCTGAAATTCACATCCACTAAACTTTGCTTGCTGTGGAAATAGAACTACAATTTTGATGTAATATGTTTAGCTATGAGAAGCTCATTATTTTAAGGCATCCAGCGGATGCATCTTTTTGGACATTGAATGTGGCATTCTGCATGGTTGTATTTATTACAGATAACATCAAGTAACGCACTTTACCGTTTCTTTGAGTAATGTTAAATGTTACGAAATATGGTCGTTTGAAAAAATTGATGAATCACATGCCATAATCTAATTAGTTATTAAAAAAAATTGTTAATTAGTGGAAATGTTAAGATATGTTTTTCGTACTTATAAAATACTCAGTTTCCTTTTAGTCCTTTCAAAAGTTTCTGTTCGTTTTTTTCTCTCTGTAAAATTAGAACGTGATTTTTGGCTTGGAGTTAGGTTCGATTTTAACCCAATTTATGTAGCGGTGGGTTGTGCAACATGTGTCACTCCCTTTGTTTCAACAAGCTCCTTCTTTGTTTCCACCCTAATCTTTGCCATGGCTGTTTGAGAGGAGAGTTGCTGAAGAGAATGATAACAGTGTGATTTTGACTTCACAGCCACCACGCAAGGCAGCGTAACAATGACAGAGACTGTCGACCGTGGTCATTGAGAGCAAAAAATAGTTAATAGTGACCAATCCCATCCCTAACACCAAGAGCCCTCATTGATCCTCCTCCTCCTTGCTCGCAACTGTTGTTGCAGAACTCCACTTTGCATTTTGCAGATATTCAAGTTTCGAAGATGACGACCATTGCAGAACTCAAGGAGGTAAGGAGGCGTGTTCAGTGAAATGCCTCACAAGGGGCTTGTAAAAATTTCATGGCAAATTGACTAAACTTTAGTGCTAATCTCTGTTTTTTTTAGCATTTTTATCTCAAATTTTATTGCATCCACCATGACACAAATTAGGTGTGCCGTGGTTAGTGAAGGTGGTGGTGCTTCGTGGTGGTTGTTATGGTGTTTGGTGATGGAGGTGGTTGAGCTATGTTGTGATTTGGAATGTTGCTACAAAATTTCAATATGGGTAGGATTTTTGTAATCTATTTTTATTTTTTGTCCTACAATTTGTGACAGTTTTTAATCATCAGAAATTGTGTTGATTTTGTTAAAAAAAAATTTATAATTTGTGACGATTTTAAACTTCAAAAAATTATATTTTAAAATTTAAATTGAAAATAATATCACATAGGTTTGGATTTGTTCAAATTTAATTCTGAGCCAAAAAATAATATTATAATTTTGCGAGGACAAAAATCATGAATTTTTTTTAGGGGTTGAAAACAAACTTTGAGTATTTTGTTGGGACGATAAAATATTTTAACCTAACGGAAAACATGGGCGGTCCAATTCGTGCTACAATTTCATTTCTTTATGCCCTTTTTATTATATCAATAACTAAGTTTGCAGTTTCAGCCTTGTAGTGAGGCTTCCCGGAAAAAAAAATGTACCCAATTATTTTGTCTATTAAGATTCATAGAGTGGAGAAGTTATAAAGTTCATTTAGTGGTGAAGGAAAAGAAAAAATATCATAGGTTTGAATCTTTCTGCTAATCAATATTTGTCGATAAAAAATAATAATTAGGTATTGTCAAGTAATTATGCTAGTATTTTTTAATTTAATACACACATGGCCAAATAATGCTTCTTACTTCAGCTGTACAGAAAATTAGCAAAACATATCAAGACAGCATTATTAATTATGCTAGCAAAACATCACGAGATTCAGTAGAATTGTGCTTATGAAAGAGGTCAATGACTAAGTTTAGGTAGATGGAGATAGTAGACTGAAGTACAGGGAATTAATTTTGGTATCAAGTAATTGCAAAAAATGTAGTGCAACTTAATTAAGGTCCGTGGACAATGTTACATTTTTCTTTTCGTAAATTCATACCATTCTTAATTTCTCAGCGATAGTTATATCAACGAATATCCTTTTCCCATTTGGAGTTTGTTTTCTCCTTGATTATTGCTTTAGTGTAATATAAGCCGGAATAGAGTGGATGAACTGTGTAACTGACTGATCACACTTCATTTTGATTCAAGGATATCTATAAGGGGAGAAACGAAAGGGCAAAACTTAATATTCTTTGAGAAAACCAAATTAACAGGGATGGAGTAGCTATAGAACAACCAAAAAATGACCTTTTTTTTTGTAGATTCTTGGTGAACGTCTTCTTCCATGACTAATGGGCTATTGGTTATCTAGCAACAAGTGGTATAAGAAACCTCACTTTCTGCATCTTAATAAATTGATTATATTGTAGGTGTCATACAAGAGATGTGATCTTTGACCGTTAATATCCGTTGTTTGCTTCATGTTCAGATGATTGCACTGCTTGTGTTTTTCTCGGAATGGTTCATTTCTGATCTCAATCAAACTCCTCTTAGTGCTCCCTTGGAAATTCTGTCTAAGAGGTCACACGAATTCAAATGGGAAAGGTGATACTTGTCTCGTTTATGATTTTGTCCTCTTTTGGTGCTCCAATGCACTTCTAAACTTTAATAGGAATATAATTTGGACCAAAAGCTTTACCTTTGTCCATACTTTTAAGGGTCTCTTTAACCTCTCCAATCCAAATTCTATAATTATAACCCAAATTTCATTCTTCCTCTTACGTTTCTAGTCCTTCCATTATCTTTGTCCATAATTGAAAGGGATATAAAAATAATTCCCACATTTTAGTTAGACGAAAAGGATATGATTGAGATGTTTTTTAAAATTAAAAAACTTAATTGAAGCGTTTAAAAATTTAGAGGCTAATTTAAAATATTTTAGAAATTAATTTGGTAATTAAGTCATAGTTAAATTATAAAATTAGAGCATATAACCACAACTAATATATATTTTAAGATAAATGATATCAATACAATATGAGTAGTATAAATTGTTTAAAAATATATTTGACATTAATTTGAGCTTAGATGACCTAAAATATAACCCAAACTCACTCTCAAAATACATCAAGACAAATTTCTTAAATAGCAACATAAAAAATCCTCTCAAGTTGATTGATGAAACGAAACAAGTCATAAACAAACACTCTTATTATTTAATGATACCATTTCTTTCATTTTGACATGAAAATTTAATAAAGAGTCATTTAAAAGATCAATTATTTAAAATGTAATCAATAAAATTAAATGATAGTATTAATTAGTTAAATTTACACAGGAAAAAATGATAGAGTGATGAGGCCTTAACTTAACTCGGAATGTGTCTTGTGTAATCGAATTAGGTATTGTTTCTGAGTATGGGAAATCCGAGTCTCTCATCTCTCTTGTTGGTCTTACTCTGCATCATCTCTCTCATCCTTGCCTTGGCTCAGGCAGATTCAGATTCTCATTTCGAAGGCTTTGAAGCCGAAGACGACGATGACGACTTGGAAGACTCTTCCATCCATCCAGCCTCTCTCCGATCACCCCCCCTCTCCGACCCTACTCCCACTCCCCAGCCTCCACCTTCGGATCTCCCCAAATTCCCTCCCTTCGATTTTTGGGACGACGATGAATTCGAAGGCGTCCCCGTGGAACACTCCTCCCCCGAGCCTCCCTCCGATCCCAAATCCCCCGAAAACGCCACCACCACTCAAACCCCTCCAACCCCCAACCCTCCTCGCTCCTTCTCCGTGGAGATCATCTGCGGAAGCTTTCTTATCATGTTCGCAATCAATTACTTCTCCGGGAAGCGCGAGAACGAGAACATCGCGCTGTCGTGGGCGGCGCAGTTCGCGGCGAAGGATTCGATCTTCGAGAAGAATTTCAGCCTCTTGTGGATCGGCGACGGTGTAGACGAGGAGGAAGCGCCACTGCTGCTGAAGGAAGGCCAGACGACGTTCAAGTACTACGCGAGCGGGAGAAGGTACTGCCAGGGGTTGCTTGCCACTCTGGAGTTGAAGAGCAGGCACGATCTCATCGCCAGGATCTACAACATGATCGTTCCTTGCAGGGACGAGATCGCCTTCGAGGTCTACATGAACGACGACGCCATGGATCATGTCGTTTTCGCCATGGCCAAGAAGAAGGTCGCCAAGGCCATGCACAAGGATGTCACGGATTTGCAGAGGTTCGGTACCCTTCTCTCGGCTCCCTCTGCCACTGCCACTGCCACTGCCACTGCCCGTAAGTGGGTCGCTGATGACCTCGCTGTCATTTCTGAGTCCAAGGAGGTCGCTAATGATTTGATCACCGATGCCGTCATTGATCAGGTTCCCCATTAGTCATTAATCTTTTATTTCTCTTTGCTCACCGTTGATAATTTTATATCAAGAGCTAGAGCAATCATTAGCCTTTCTTGCTGCTAGGCTGCAAATGCGTTAGATATATCCTATAGGTCAAGTTGATACATAGCTTGAGTGGAGATATAAGGTTGGTCTAAGGGAGATAGGTGGGGGGAGTCCCAGGTTTGAATCCCTTCGCTAACAAAAACTAACAACGAACATTTGTCAATAAAAAAAGGTGATAGCCTAAGTTTCAAGTTTCAAGGTTGTTGAGATTATGAGGAAAGGATAATGAGAAGAGATACTTTGTATAATATTCTGTTATGTAATCAAATCTAGTAGACTGTATTTTATATTTGTATTCATGTGTATATAAAAACTTATTTATACTAATCATTTTCCTAATCAATTAGGGAAACAGATAATGAGATAAAGAAATATGGTCACCAATCCTACGAGATAATGGAAAATAGGAAAACTAATCCTAAAGGATAATTTAAGATATTCTAAGATATGATATTCTAATACTCCCCCTTCAAGCTAAAGCTTACTAAGAAATGTCAGTGGGGGGATTCAAACCCGCGGCCTCCCCTCCCCACCCCCCACTAAGCCAACCTTATCTCCCAAAGCTGGTTTCTTTAGGGAAGTTTTGAGGCTGTGGCCAAGTTATTTTCTCTGATCCTAGTGTATGATTTGAACCAAAGAGGGAAGATCTGAGTAGAGGGCAATCATGGGTCAACATGAGGAGAGAGAAAATGAACCAAATAGTGGGAAAAAAAACTAAATAAGGAGCCATGAACCTGGAAACTGATGAGCCATTGGCAGATTCAGGATGAGGTAGCGCCACATCAAGCATGAGTCAGATAGAACAAAATTTGCCATGAGGCATTCCTATGTGTAGCAGAGGATTGCACATCAAGCATGAGTCAGATAGACCAAAGTCGAACATGATGCATTGCCACGTGTGATGGAGGACTGCGATGCATGGAAAACCATGTATGCCCAATAATAGCATGTGAGAGTGCATCTTAACTTTGATGGTCCTAAGATTTTGCGGACTAATAAATTGACATATAGCAGTTTTGATGGCAGTGATGTTGCTGGAAAAAAATTTCCTGGTAGTGGCGTCAATTGCAGAAGGCTGAAACATGTCAGAAACTTAAGAGGCTGGAACTCAAGCTCAGAGGCGGAATCTTTCTGAAACAGGCCAAAAGTGCTCCATGGTGGAGATTTAAACGCAGAAAGAAACTCGGAGACCAGAATTTATCTGAAATACGCTATAAAATGCATGACAGGTGATTATTTCTTGTAGAAAACTTGGAGCTAGAATTTGTTTGAAACATGCTGGAAAAAATGCACAGTGGAGGATATCAAAATCTTGAGAGAAACAAGGGTCATGAAATTGTGTGAAACACGGTAGTAAATTCACGTCAGAGGAGAGTTCTGGAGAGAAACACAAGTGTTAGGGCACATCAAGGATATTACAACGGTGGACAAAACCTGTGAAAGAGATGGTCAGAATGAAGAACACAACCAAGACATGGCAATGGTGCCCAAATGTCAGAGAAGAAACACAGCAAGTGAGACAATTCATTTGAAGGAAGAATCATGAAAATAAAGTAAAACACTAAATTTTAGGGGGCTATGTAGCAGGGTAGTTACAGAACAGGTCATAGATGATGGTTCCGCTTTGATACTGTGTTAAAATTATGGAGTTTTAAGTATTGAGGGAAAGAATAGAAAGAATAATGGCTTTGTGTAGTATTCTATTATGAAATGAAATATATTGCAGTGCATTGGTGTGCTTTATAAATCATTAAGCACTAATCCTTATTTATAATAACCACAATCCTAACTAATTAGGGAAACAAATTATAAGATAAGGAAATACTCAGTGCAATCCTTAAGAGATAATGGGAAGTAGGGAAACTAATCCTAAAAAATATTCTAATACAAGTTATTATAAGATGTTTTCATATATTTTAACAAAGGTCATATAGACTTGTAGATTTGTTATCTCTTGTTAAATTGTCATATTTTGGTTAATTGTGTCACTTGTAGAGATCTTGAGATGGGGTGTGTTAAACTTAAAACAGTACTATGACTGATAATAGTTGTATATTGAGGAGCATTATTTATCGTGTTCAACACTTCACGTGGTTGTTTCTCTGATATAAGTTGGCACCCTCCTTGGTTCTTCTTGTTCTTTACATTGATTGCTAGTGCGTATTAGTGACATTTTTTTGATGCCATATATGATTATATGTGAACTGACCATGCACAAGTGTTTTAATTTGCTGGAAAAGTAGCTTCGTTACATTTGGTTTCATTTAATGCGTGCAATCATATTCAGGACTACGTGATGTTTCAAGTTTGCTATGGTAAATATTGGTCATATTTCATCTGCACAATTTCACACCCTGTCAAAGTTGAAGTTTATTTATTGCACTCAAAAATGGCTATTATTGATATACTGCAGGTTTTTGGTGAGAAAGCTTTTGAGAAATTTGGAAAAGGTTTAATTTCATTGCATTTCTCCGACCAGCACCCTGGTATACACAAAAAGATATTGTTGTTCAAGTTTGTGCTTCCAGCTGCTAAGGACATGGCTGATATGACTCGACTGGTGGCTCTTGTTCCGTATTATATTGACTTGATCGGACGATACAAATTAAGTTCTCAGGTGGGGAAGTCATGTTACCAAGTATGCTTGACTTGTAATTTATGAACTTTTTATGAATGATCCTTAATTGATTTGTGTTGATAATTCAGGCTCGGTCTAAAACAGAGGCTGCACGACAAAAGGCTGCTCTAGAAGCACAGAAAGAACTCCGAAATGCGCAGCAAGAAGCCATGCAGAGAAGAAAAGCAGAGAGGAAAAAGATGGTGGAGGAGGCTGAGGCAAAGCTCAGTGCAGAGGCTGTTCGAAAGAAAGAAGCAAAAGAGCGTGCTCGTCAAATGAAGAAGGCAATGCCAAGGATGAAAATGTCTCGTGGTGCCTAATTCTTGAATTGATGATTCGTTCGCCTGTAGAATTGAAGGCCTTACCCACCCCAGCGTACGTTGTATTGTAGTTGGCCTTTTGTAGAATTTACGGCAATGTACGTTTTTAGTTGGCATTTCATCCTAACTAGCTAGATGGGTGTGACCACGTCTTAGGGGGATTTTGAATGTACCAAAATTTCCATTTTAGAGCTCTTGATAACAAGTTAAATCTCTTTATTCTAGCTTCCATGTGACAGTTCTGTATTCCCATTTTCTTTTTTCATCGTGCTGTGACAAATGTCTAATGACCTTGCTTTTGAATTTTTTGAACTCTATTTTCATATTTTTAGTGATGGTGAAAGAGAGGATTTTTTTTTTGGAAGTAATTTAATGATTTTATAAGATGGTCTTAGAATATATTTTTCTTTTGGAAAAAAGGAGGAAACCCCCTAAGGAACAACAAAAAAGTGTGAAGAAACACGCTAGAAAAAATGTCCACCGAAACGGCGTTATACAAGAAAAATGGAATAAGCTCAAAAACTCTTATCTATCCCTCTAGGGAATGATAAAATCTGACTAATTCATCTGCAACTTGATTCGCCTCACAGGTATATACCCAAATAGACCTTCCTCCTAACCTCTTGAAAGAAGTAATATTTTGCACCAAAGAAAAGCACGAATGAGAATCAACACATGCATCCATTAGATTTTCCTCTCATCCTTATTTTCTTTGAACATAGGATAGTGTAGTATCAAAACATCATTTTCAGCCAATATTTTTAAGTTTAAGTCTTATATATACATCTGAGTTCAATATTTAGAAAATTTGTTTACTGCTCATAATAATTTTATGCATGTTTGATGGTAGACTTGCGACAACACAAAATTCAATGCTACTTCCCATAGTTCTGAAAACGTAGGTTAAGATTGCCCAAACTACCATACAAACATACTCTTAAAAAAATTACCTCTTGTTACACGATGTGTGTGACCTCATACCAAATCATAACTAAACAACACTCGTATAAAAAAAACGCACGTGTCAAATGTGGCGCAGCAACAATTCCCGACCAAGCTGACATGATTTTTCTTTTCTTTTGCTAGATTGAAATCACTTATTATCTTGAACCAAAAAAAATCATTTATTATATATATATTGAAATAAATGGGCATGTCTTTGTTTTTTAAATTAAAAGAGACAGAAGGAGACGCGGTGGGATTAATGGATGGGCCACGTTTTGCCCTTATCAAAATGACGCGGAGACATATTTTTATTTTATAATTTTTCAGTTTAAAATCTAAAAAAGCAAATCTAGGTTATTGATGTACCTTTTTCATTTTTTTTTTTAATTTGAATCCATCACAGAACTTAATTGATGAATTTAACTACAAATATTAGAAGCTCCATAGCGCTGCCAACAACTTATGACATGGTATTATATGTTTTGTGTGACATGTTGGTAATTTTGTAGCTGCATTTTCATCCTGGTTTAGTGGAATTCCAACACCGGAGGCAAATGTCATACTTGAGATTGATTTCATGCACACAAGGATGTACGTAAACAATGAGCTTCGAGATATTTTCAGAATTTCTGAAACTCATCTTTCATCAATCCAAAACTGTAAGATTCCGTTTGCTCGCAAACAAATTAATCGACTCACCCATTGCTTCACAAGGGAATCTAAATTTCATGTCAGTTTGCATTTTATAATTACATTCCAAATTATATTGATTCTCTTTTATTGAATGAAATGATCTGAAGTTTCTGTCAAAAAAAGAAACTATAATTTATTCGTAAGTCACAAGTATATTAAATGTACTATTTTTTTTTCATCATGACACTAATTTAAGTCTAATAAAAAATGTTTAAATTTTATATATGTGCTTATTTCAATTTAAGTAAAAAATAATAATACTAGTATTTTATATAAAAGAACATTATGTTTTTTTATATATAATAATTGTTTTTAATTTGATTTTTATGTATTAAAATATTTTATGTAATTTAAAATATTATAATAATAACAATCAATATAGACAATGTTAAAAAATTATTTTTCAATGCAAATATAACGTTGTTTTAATTTTCGAGGCATTACTTTATTATCATAAAATCTTTAAATAACGTGATATAGTTTTTCGAGATTTGTTTCAAATAAGCTGTTTCCCATGGACAATATTAAATCGAGAGGGGCCATGGTGGAACAATGAGTAGTTGTTGAGATTGATGAGGTGTGAACAGATAATCTCCTTTTTCCTTTATCTGTCTAAGCTTCAATTCTGCCTTTATATAAGCTCAGTGTAAGGTTGGTTGCCACAACACAATTACACACGAATTTCCTTAGTTAGGCATTGCTTTAATTTGCAAGTGTGTGAGATGGGAAAAATGGAACCTCTACCTTTGCTTTCACTAAACCACGTTTCTTTTGTATGTAAGAGTGTGAGTGAGTCTGTGAAATTCTACCAGGATGTCCTTGGATTTGTGCTCATCAAGAGGCCATCTTCTTTCAAATTTGAAGGGGCTTGGTAAGTCAATTCTCTTTCATTTTCCAAAACTTCTTTTAGCTACATCAAACAAATTACCTGCCATTCTACTTGCTTAACTTCTACACTCGCTAGGCACTTTCCTTTAGATGCGTTTCATATAATTGAAAATGCAAGGACTACAACAAGAATCAGTCAAAACTTTACATTACAACATCCATATTTCATTATTACAATTTTAATATCAACACATCTATCAACATTTTTTTAGTTTGAGTGATATCAGATTTGATGTTTTTTAAGTAAGAATTTATATTTGAGTTTTTTAATTAAAAAAATGTAATTAAAAAAAGAAATTTTAGTAAAAATAATCAATCAGTAAAATTAATAGTTCTCAGTATAATGATAACAAAATATAAAACGTGCACCACACCTACTCTTCTCATCCAGCTGGTCTAAACTTCCAATCATAATAATTAGGATAAGATGCATAGGTGGACACCTGAAACAAAAGTATAAATGTACATAGATCATATTATATGTGGTAAAATATGAAAAAAAAAATATAAACAACATTAAATAAATATTTATGATATATAGTTGCTTATTAATTGGTCCATGTCTAAAGTTAACGACACGAATGAATGAATGTTGTTTAGGTTATTCAATTATGGCATTGGCATTCACCTGCTAGAGTCAGAAAAGGTTCCGGTGGAAAAAAGAGAGATCAACCCGAAAGAAAATCATATATCGTTTCAATGCTCAGACATGAAAGTTATAATGCAGAAACTGGATGCAATGAAGATTGAGTATGTGAGAGCAGTTGTGGAAGAGGGTGGAATTAAAGTTGATCAGCTCTTCTTTCATGACCCAGATGGATATATGATAGAAATATGCAACTGCCAAAATCTCCCTGTGCTTCCCATTTCCTCATGCCCTCTAAAGCAGCTCGCAGCAGGGGAAGCTACTACATTGAACATTAACTGCTTTGCAGACGAATCTGTGTCTATGCTGATGATGGACAATTTGGTGATGGATATGTTGAAGATTTCAATATAATTAAGGCTTTTTATCCAACGAGAGGAAAGGGAGAAATAAACGGTAACAGTAAAAAAAAAAAAACATTAGAATAAATAGTTATTTTTATCTTTAAACGTGTAGAATGCTTATAAATTTATTTTTAAAAATGAAAATTCAAATTTTAATGTACGATAAATTTATTTATCCATGAAATTATGTCCGTTATCGTTAATGAAAAAACTTACGTGACACATTCATGATCAAATTTGTCCGTGTTCTCCATATCAGGAACAAAAATAACTATTAACTCAAAATATAGTTTAATTTTCATCTTTTTTTTAATTGTTGTAAGTATAACATTACAATCAACACTTAAAAAAAAATAGAAAAACAAATATAAGTTAGACCAAACATAATAATAATTAATAAGCATAATTTGACTTGTGAAATTTCTATTGTGACAATATTAGATAGTGACAAAATCAAGTTGAGTCTCATTTTTTTTATAAGGATTAACTTAATGATTATGCATTTTTATCTGAGTTTCATATTTTGGATAAGGTATTGTCATATTAAAAAAATTAGAACAATATTGCTTTTTTATTTTTTTAAGTATTTATTGTAATGTTATACTTGTAACTATTAAAAAAGAGAGAAGAGATAAAAATTAAATTATATTTTGAATAAATAGTTATTTTCATCCATCCATGAATATGTAAGACACGGATAAAGTTGTCCCCTTAATGTATCATGTAAACTCATTAACCTTAACGAAAAGAAGTTAACACATGCATGAATGAACTTGTCCTACTTTTTAACTTTTGTAGACTAAAATTTAAATTTTTATTTTTCGAGAATAAATTTATCAACATTCTGCACAACCAAAAACAAAAATGATTATTTATCCTAAATCTTTTCAAAATGAAAATCTATTGTTTAGTAATAAGAGTGTAATCTAATAGTAATTGTGCCAACTGCATACCATTTCTTTTATTTATTTTTTCTTTTTTAATTTCGAATTCCCATTTGTTTATAGGGACGTAAGTTCTTTGGATTTCATCTTGATTGTTTAATTATAAAGAGAGCAATATTTTTCATTTTTAAACTTTAATAAAATGAGGTTGGAATGCATGCCTTTTAAAATTAAATTTAAAACAAATAATTATTTCAATTTTTCAGTGATTATTTGTTTTTTAAGATCACGGGCCATTTGAAAGAGATTAGCTTTTTTGTTTTTTTAAGGATAGAGATTAGCTAGGATATGTAGCCTGTTTTCTTGAATGTCAGGAGGTCCATCTTTGCAACCGTTAAACTGTTCTTCAATTTCATGTCCATTCTGATCATAAGATAGTACTATAATTGTTAGAATCAAATCCTCTCATCTTCAAATTGTTCATGATAAGGGCATGTATAGATTTTATATATTTATCTCATCATGTCACATGATTCTCCCAAAATAATTATTTGTAACTTGCATCCACCACAGAATACACAGAAACCAAAACTGTTTTTAAAAAGGGGTACACATCATCAATAATTACTGGTTAGCTTACTAGAGTGACTTAACTTAAATTTATTTGATTTTAAAGGTTTCTTAAAGAACGTAAAATTTCAGTCCTTTCAAAATACTCTTTTTTTCCCTTTAAAATAACAACACTAACTTGTATTTTTTTTCCTAATTTTTTTTATTAAAAATAAAAAGAAGTTATTAAATAAAAAAAAGATTGATCGTAACAATATAGGTATTAGTACAACAGTATCAAAGTAACTGTTAAAAATCATCAAACATGTGAACTAATCAGAATAAAATTATTTGAACTTAACGAGTAATCTTAAATTGAAATCTTAAATTAAAATAAAAAATTAACTGCTAAAGGATACATTCACAATATCAACTAGTTTGAATTCGACTGGGTTGACTTAAGACCCAAGAAAAAAATTATGAGTAAATAAAAGAATTTGCTTATAAATGATAATTTTATTGTACTAATATACTTCAAAAAAAATTATTATAAAATTATATTTAAAAATAAATTTTAAATAAAATAATGATAATTTTAATAAACTATTTTATGAGTAAATAAAAGATTTTATTTTTAAATTTTTTTTAGGCCTCTCAAGTTCGTGAGACCCCTTAAATTGGATTTAGATGATTATATGTTAATCGATTTGTTAACTAACTTATAAATGAATTTGAATTTTCTGTTTTCTTTGTCCCCTTTCTCTCGAGCTGCTGCTTATTTAATATGAAAAGACACACAAGAAAGTGAATTCTACATAGACCACTTCGAGTCACAGCAAAATCTTTCTTTTATCATAGAGCAATGTGTACATAGTTTCTACATACATATGTTAAGAGTTACCACTTGAACTCCTTCCCAGTTACCTATCTTCTATATGTGAAAAAAGATTATTTTACAAGTTTATAAATATTAGGGGAAGAGAGGCATTCCGTGTCTCTCTAAAAATTTTAAATAATAAAAAAAAAAGTTGATTTGAAATTTAGATGAAAAATTTAAAAAAGTGATTTAAGAATAAAATTATCCAATAAAATGTGTATACCAAAGGAATAATTATTTTTATTAATAGTTATAGATAATATTGGACGTTAAATAAAATATTAAATTATAATTTCAATCCCCTATATTTTTTTAATATGTAAATTTGATTCATTGAACAAACGTTGATTTTGATGTAACATATTAGTGTTGACTTGAAACTTATGATCCTTTGTTCTTACACAAAATAATTAATCACTAAGATTCTTGTTTTATTTAGTTAATTATATTAATATTATTTTTATGTATCATTAGTAAAAAGTTATTAATTTTTCTTCAAATTATCAAAATTTATAAATTAAAAAATATTTAATATATAAATCATTTTAATTTCATTTTATATCATTTATATATTTCTATTTTACTAATTTATAATTAAATTTCATAAATTAATTACAAAAAAAAAATTGTAAATTAATTTTAATATCCATATTCTAAAAAAAAGAAATGTTTGAAATTGTCAATCTCCTTTGGCAATAACAACAAAAACATCAGCAATGGACCATATTCTTGGCAGCGACTTTTGAGAAGGGTTGATAATAGCTCGATCTTGGTTAGCCAGGCGATAGCCGATAACAATCTCGTTTCTTGTACGACCCCTAATCATTATATCATAGAAACACACTTCTTCCTTGTCAAATAAATACAACTCTGCTGCTTTCGTACACATCTCGTTCCCCTGCCATAAGTCAACCTATATGTAATTTTACCATAGAAATTTCTTCAGAATAAAGCAATAATAATAAGTTCAACCCACTGATACCTCCTCTGCAAATAATTCCTCAAGAACACGGTTAATTTGCTTGTCTTCTGCCACCATTGCTAGTGCCATGCTAACCAGCTCATTAGATAACACATAATCACTGATTCTTGACACAGACACTAGATTTCTAGTCCTAGAATCTAAAATTTCACTAATTATAATTGATTTAACTGAAGCTTGCTGCATGTCACGGATCCAAGAGTTGTGAGAGAACCCAGTGTCTTTGTATGGTAGACGTTTTGACTACCACAACATGAGACAATAGTCAGTGATGTGAACATGATAACCTTAATTTCAAATGCAACAAAACTGGATACCTGTATGTCCCGAATGAGTAGAAGGGTAGCTAGGGACCTTGAGTCAGAGTGAGCTACAGAGTCCTCCACTGACTCATCTGCAAGAATAAGGATCTGTCCTCTTGTAGTTAGTATACAGTTGAATAAAACTTTATTTTACTTTGCTTGACTGCCTTTAATCTAGCTAGAGATATTTTATTACACTTAATCCTATTTCAACACTTTGCTCGTAAGTTTACTTGGGTACAATAATGTTTAAAATTGAGCAAAGTATTAGAATGTGAGAAACGAGACAAGGAGAAACGCGAATGAAATACAATCTAAAGCTTTTGCAGAGTTTTAGAAAGATCTTGGGACAAAAAATGGAAAATGAAAGATATATAAGCTTGCCATATTTGGCAATTTGGTCTTTAACAGACCCAACCTCACCTACTAAAATAAGACTTTTGCGTTGCTCATAATTATTTTTTGACAGCATGGATATTTTATCCCATCCACAAACCTTGTGGTGGAAATCATTCTAACCGAATCATTTTTTCTAGCTAAAATTGTAAATTTGGTCCCCCTAGTTGTCTCCAATTTCGATTTTAGTCCACATTTAAATTTATTCACGAATTTAATCTCCATTTTATGTCCAATCCCGTAAATTTGGTCCCCAAAGCCAGATTTGGATGTTGACGGTTTACCACATGTCACCTTCTGATTGGACTATTCCAAACCTTTATGCAAAAAACATTTTTGAACCATCTTCTTGATCTCTCTCTCTCTCTAGACAAATGTACCAAAGAAAGACACAGCTGGAGCTCATCCTCCTCCACCTCGACACCTACGTCAGCTCCGTCGGGAAGCACACGCAGACGTTGTGGGTGTACGAGAACGACGAGATGGTGCACCGCACCGTCTCCTACATCCTCGGCCTCTACAAGATCTTCGACGAGATCCTCGTCAACGCCACCAACAACAAGCAACACGACCCGTCCATGGATGCCCTCAAGGTCACCATCAACGCCGAGGCCAATACCATCTCCGTCTTCAACAATGGCGACGGTGTTCCCGTGGAGATCCACCAGGAAGATAAGGTCTACGTCCCTGAACTCATCTTCGGCCACCTCCTTACTAGCAACAACTACAATGATAAGGTCTACGTCTTCAACAATGACAACGAGAAGAAGACTACCGGCGGACGAAACAGTTATGGTGCCAAGCTCACTAACATCTTCTCCACAGAGTTTGTCATCGAAACCGCCAATGGAAAGCGTAAGAAGAAGTATAAACAGGTCTTCATTTTCTCCCTGAAAGTTTGTTTTGTGTCTTTGTGTTTAATTGAACAGTTCTAGGGTTTTCAAGTCATTTAATTGGAGTATTTCTCAATTGAGTGATTGTTGTTTTAGGGGTTGATACGACACGCAGATCCTTTATGGTCCAATCACAACGTGACACATAACAGTCAATGTTCGTTTGTAACAATCAATGTCTAAATCTAGGCTTGAGGATCAAATTTACGGGATTGGACATAAATGAGAGACTAAATTTGTGAATAAATTTAAAGGGAGACTAAAATCGAAATTGGAGACAACCAGGGGGACCAAATTTGCAATTTTTCCTTTTTTCTATTCTTGAAAGGAGAAAGGATATTGCTAAAATTATACAAATGGGATAGAAGTATACTCAATCAGCTATCCAAAATTCTTATTGAATTAATTTGCATAAATATGATCATCTATTAATGTCCAGCTTTACCTTTTAGTTATTTATGACACCAGCCTCTAATATTCACATGGTGCATAAGAGCTAGAGGATTCCTTCCTCAAGGCACATCGATTCATTTCATACCTGAAATGCAATAATATGAAGAGAAAAAGATTCAAAACTTACAGAATCAAAAGTCTCCAGTGGAAGACCCTCCAGGTGCCGCCTAATCACAGCATTACCCTCCCTATGGACAAGTTTTATGTTCTCTAACTCAGAAACATCAAGTCCACCATCAACAAGCTTCTTTTCTCTTTCCTTTTCAGGAACCTCATTGAACATCCAAAGTTCTGAACCAGGAGCCAAGAGTGCCTCTAAAACCTATGAAACAACAACGATTAAGGAAATCTTAGAGGATAACGAAGCTAGAGTCAAGTTGCATATTAGTAGGAGATGAATCTATTAGATTAAAGCTATGTGTGACTATTTACCATTATTACATAATCCCATAGAGATTATTGGATGCAGTTTCTGCGTATATGTTCACTGCTGTCATTCTGATCTTTCCTTTTTTATATTTGGTGATTTTCTGATGTTTCCATAAACAATTGTAATTAATACATTAAACCTAATTAATTAGACCAGCAGGCATTAATAGATGCTGTTTCTTCTTGGTTGAAATACAATAAATTCAATGCATTTAAGTAGAGATTATTGGATGTAATAAAAGTGTTGTTCTGATGTTTCCATAAACAGCACACTAAACCTAACTAGTGTTTTATATTTAAATTTATAATAAATAATTTATATTATGATATAAGGTTATTTTTAAAATTCATGTTACCTAGTCTCTCTTTTCTTTTGTTGTCCGTTAAAATTTAGTATTCACTCCCATAGAATATGATTGGTTGTACAGCAATACAATAAGGCTTCATTTTTAAGTTTGGTAATTACTTCGTGGTCACAAATGAAATAATCCTTGATGCATATCTGTATCCATGTTTTAGTTTACACCAAAAAAGCAGTCTGTCTATTTTTTAACTGTTTTGAAAACTTATTCTCTACAACCGGTTTTGGAGTAGAAAATTAGGAACACAAATTTTTTTGTTTCCTTTAACCTATATTCGTGGATTCCCTACTCTCACTTCAAACCACCATCACCACCCGGACCTCAGCTGCAATCAGAGAACATTTGTAAGCTTTCAGAATTTAATTTTCAAAACAATATTCATAAAACAGGTTTTTTTTGGATATTTTTAGTCTGTGAAATAGTTCTATGAAATAATTTTTTGTTTAAAAAAATAAAAAGAATCAAACAGGCCACTAGATTCTGGAAATTGACTCCATAAACCTGTTAACACAATTAAGACAAATTTAGTTGGGAAAGATGGCTATGGATAATGAAGATATGAACACCGACAGAAGCTCCATAGGCAACCCTGTTAATGCTGGATTTGGTGGTATCAATAGGGATCAGCGTGGCAACTGGATCACTGGTTATGATTCGGAAGCTGTGGTTACACTACTAGCTTGAATGCTGACCTCCTTGCAATCAATTTTGGTATGATTTTGTGTTGGAATTTGGGTCACAGAACCATCGTTCGTGAATCTAATTCCAAGATTGCTTTGAATTTAATCATGAAAGGTGTGGACTCAACGCATCCTTATGCTCCTGTTGTTCAGAAGATTGAAGCTCTTTGTCATCAAGCTTGGTCCCTTTCCTTCATCCATACTTATAGGGAGGGGAACAAATGTGCAGGTTAGTTAGCTATAGCTGGAGGCACCCTGGATTCTCCTCTCACTGTTTGGGACCATTGTCCCACCTGCTATTTAAGTTTACCCTTTTAGCTGATGCTTTAGGCATTGGGACCCCTAGAGGGAAAACTTAGTTTGTTAGCTTCTTGTTTCCTGTTTCTGTTTAATCTTTCTGAATGATAAAAAAATAAAATCACCAGCTTGAAGGGGTTTGAAACCCCCTGGAGGCCCCTTGTGGCCAAGGCATGGCCACCATAGCTGAGAATAGTACCACAACCAAAGGGTGTAGCCATGTTGGGACACATGATGATCTTAGCAAAAAGAATACCAGCTCCTTGGTTCTTGTTAAGCGTATAGAAAGATATTAAAGAAGAGAATTGGTTCTTTCTAAACATCAATAGGATGGTGCATGATACCAGCGTCACTTGTAAAAAAAAAGTAAGGATACATAAGACCATAATATAGCGTAGGCAATTTAGAGAATTACCATGATCATATCATCAATATCACGACGCCAGCCACAAAACAATATCTTGTCAGGATACTTAGGTGGATCATGTATCCTTGAACAAAGTCCCTTATGTACCTGTCCAAGATATTTAACATTAAAAACAGCATGTAATACACACATAGAGAGAGATAGACGTGTTTGTGCATGCGTTTCTGATGGCAGGAATTTATCATGAGTCACCTACTATCATTAATTTAATAAATCCAAGACAATGTGCAACATATACTAGATTCTAAGCACCAAATCAGTATATTTTCCAATAAAGCAATCATACGTGGACACAGTTCAGCAAGAGAAGCTAGAACGGAAAGATAACCTCTGGAAGAGGACCTGGTGCGTAAGTGTCATCATCCTCAGCTATGACAAGGACTTCATCCCCATCTCTCAGGACATAACTATCATCTGGGTTGATGATAATCATGCCCCCATCTGCAGCAACCTTAACTCCACAAGGTATTGCATCAGGAAATGAAATTAATACATCTTTGAAAAAGAGACCATCCAGTTCAGGCCACCTTTTGATGTAAAACTCCGCATTCTCAAATCCCAAAATATCCTCCCATATCTGGCCAATAGAGGAAGCAAACGAACAAAACACTGAGTCACACGATGGAAAGGTACATGGAAACCAAATGCAACAGAGGAGTGATAAAATCCATAAAGTTTGAGACACTTTTAAGAACAGAAAAAATGGTAGTCAGTTTCTGTATGTAGGTAACAGACTATATATTACGATTGAAAATAGTTCATGCAGAAATTCATCTAGTAAGAGTCAGGGTTCATGAGGCATTCTGTATGTGACTTAGTAAACACACAGTAGCTATTATAAACACTAAGAATACATGAAGAAAAAGGGAGCAACACTTCATGAGGGTGGGTGGAAGATATCATCTCAAGGACTGACCTATCAATTTCAGTAATGCTTACGAGAAGGATTGAGTTATTTGACAAACCTGTGCAAGGCCAGGCTGTAGAGCACACTGAATCATCAAACGTCCAATTACATCATGTGCAACAACTGTTTCAATGAGTTCTCCGCCAACAAGTTTCACCAGAGGTTCGTTGTCAAGGTCACTCATCTCCACAACAACATGACCCCCTAAGCCCTCCCTTACACCTGTTAGGCTAAGAACAACTCTCAAAGCACGTGCATCACTCTGGAGATAGAGATTTGAGAAAAACATTGACTATGACGAAGTTACTATGGAAGAGTTAGACAACAATAACAATTAACAAAGGAATAATGAGTTAGGTAAATGACCTGATCTGCATTTTCATCTGAAGCTAATACAATGATTGCACGTGCCTTAGAAACTGAAACCTGTGAACAAATAATAATTAAATTTGAGAATGTAGAAAATAGGTAAACAACTCAAAACCCACTTTCCCCACATAATATGATTCAGAGATTATATAAAAAGGTATCATTTCCCTTGAAAGTAGAACAAAGAGTCAAAGATACCCCATCAATACCTTCTTTAGGTCAGCCAGTATAAGAGGACTGCCACTTCTACAAATTACGGATGTTCCCATGAAATCAAATTCCAACTTTGCTATGTCCATTTCCATTTCCTCCTTTTCTTTTTCTGCAAGCACCACAATAACACCACCACCAATACTCTTATTTGCTATTGCTAACTGCTTCAAAAGTGAGCCCTGCAATCAAGCATCACGTATCAGCTTCTTTTCTTCTTGTGAAGAAAAATAATTGATGCAAATCAGATGCACAGAACTCATGCAGAGGAGCTATCAGATAAAACAAATTCCCCAACATGACAGCCAACATCATATTCCATGTGAAATATCAAAAACTCAAAAAAGTCCATGGGGAACTGACGAGGAGATTACCAATTTGTCACTCCAACCAAGAATGAGTATGTGGTTTTTTTCAATCACTTCACTCTTCCCTTTTCTGAGAGAATCTACCTTCTCTGATATAGCATCTGAAACTAGCCCAAGCATCATAGCAAATATCAACATACCACCTGAACTAATTGAGACAGAGACAATCCTCTGCCCGGTTCCTTCTGTTTCAGCATGATTTCCTGAGTCAGCTACATAAGTCCAAGAATGCCAAAGTGCCTCAGCAAGGCTACCACCAGTCACCGCATACAAGGCTAAACCACCAAAGCCTATAAGAAATAGAGTTGCAAAGAGAAGGGCGAGCAGCTTTGCATAAGGATATATGGAGAAAAACACATCTACCATATAAGCAACCCTCTTCTTCAACGGTACATCCTCCTTGTTATTGTTTGTTCTCCTCAAGAAATTTACTATTTGAGGAAGGTAATCAAGATATTTGTACAACATAAAAGGTAAAATGAGGGTGACCACCACAATATACAAAGCAACTGTTCTACTGTCAGCGTTCAGGATATAAGAAAATGAACCATCAACTTTTTGTAAAGATGTCCTTTCATTGCCAGGACAAAAGTCAATTTGGCAGCACAGGTTAAGTTTCTCATCCTGCAACCAAAGAAATTGATAAAGAATCTATCCAGCAAGTTAATCACCATATTAATTTGTTGAATTAGAAGCTTACCTCCAGTTTTGTGAGCTTATATTGTAGATAAGCGGAATGGGGTACAAAAACAATAGAAGCAATAAAAAGCTGCAACAAAAAAGGGTTCAGATGACTGAGAATGAAATATTCAAAGAAATTGTATCGTCTCGTAGAAGAGCAAACAAAAGGGATCTAACTTAAGTATGATAATTGCAAAAGAGTAAGTAATGGTAGACAGAAAAGCCCAATAGGAACTATGTCCCACAAAAATGTTGATACCCTTTTGTAGAACATAGTATAAGTAGTTTTTGGTTTGGTGAGAGAATCCAATTGCAAAAGTTAAGAGAGAGACAGAGAGAATATATATATATATATATATATATATATATATATATATATATATATATATATGTATGTATGTATGTATGTATGTATGTATGTATAACCAAGTAAGTAAGTAACCAGATACAAGATCGGAGAGCGCTGATGGTGTTGAGGTCTGGTGACTTGTGAAGAGAGTGGCGACGAGGATGTGGAAGGAGGAGGAGGAGGTGGTGGTGGCGGTGGTGGAACAAGTGAGGGTTTGGGAAGGTTGAGGTTGTGGGGTTTGAAAGATGTTTTTTTTTTCTTGGTGGTGGTGCCAAGAAAAGAAGGGTAGTTCCATTGCTCGTCGGAGTCAGAGACAGAGACAGAGAAATGGGTGTGTTTTGGATTTGGAATTGTCTTGCTCCTCTTTAAGGGTGGCTTCCTTAGACTCAGATTCGGAAATTCCTCATTGCTCTTTCGCATTCTGCACTGAGCTGAGTTGAGTTGAGACAGATTCCCTTTGTGTTTGTGGGGCTCTCTCTCAGATGCTGAGGGATGGGTCCTGAGTGAGTTGAGTGGGATCTACAAAGAAAGAGAATGTGTTGTGTGTGCTGAATTCTATTCTATTGTTGTTGGAAAGTTGAAACAGAAGAAGAACAACCTCTGCTTCTGTGTTTTAAGAATGTAGTCTTTTTCACTTTTTCTGTCATGTTGACGTGGAATGGATACTCACCCAATCAACCTTTCTTCAAATTTCAGTTTTTTTTCTGTTTCTACCTTCAAAATGATTCCCATCAACAACAGGAGGATTACTTGCCTTCTTAAGTAGGACAAAATGTTGAAGATTACTACATGGTTAGAAAAAGAAAAGAAAAATCTTTAATATTGATTTTAGGACATTACTTTAAGTGGACCAATATTATAAATGGTCCAAAATGAAGCATAACTCTGAATGTTAGATTAGTCTTATTTCATAGATCAAATTTACATCTTTTGCATCTCAAAATCGATATTTTTTCTTTATCTTCAGATGAACTTTTATTTTGAAGCCATAATGAAAAGTGAATCTTATAGATTGTGAAAAGAGGTTTAGGAAACGTGGACTGGAATGCAAATTGGGATGGGGTGGCGTAGTCAGAGAAAAGGGGATTGGATGAGTTTGTTGAGAATCTTATAATTTTTTTCATAATTTCTTCGCTACAAATGGATCCAAGTTCAATCAGAAAATAAGAAGAAAAAAAAACATTTGATTGTGAATAGATTTGGAATTTAATTAGTGTGAAGATTTATTAATTGTTTCGTGAGAAGCATTGGATTTGATTAGAGTTATGGAGAATGGATGATGTTGATGTTGATGTTGTTTTGCCTCCTTCAGAAGTGAAGTGTCTTATTGCTGGATTGAAGAAGCAAATTTAAGATGGTGACGTTGCTGCATCTTTGGTTGTTGTGGCAGAGAAATGTTATGGTAAAATATACCCCTCAGATCAAAATAGATCACTGGGTCCACTCTAGAATTCACATATATTTATACGCACAAACAAATAAGCCATAGTCTTTTTCTACATGGTACGGAAATTATATACGGAGACAATGCACGGTTTTATAAAAGAAAATGATATTGAAGCAAATTATCATAAAAAATTTAATTAATTTTTTATTTCCTTAACTTTTTAAAAATTTAGTTTTTATAATTTCTGAACATTTGTTTCACCGTTTAAGGTCTCTCAACAATTTTTTCATTAATATTTTTAATCTCTAAATTTTTGTTTAATTGATAATATTTCTAAAATTTTAGAATTTTAATTTTTAATTCCTAAACAAGATTTTAAATCTATTATTTTCATTTATTTAATGAGATCTCAAAAATTATAAAAAAAAAATATTTAAGGACTAAAAACTTTAATAAAAAAGTTTAATGACATTCATTTGTCAAACAAAAATTTAGAAACTAAAAATTAACTTTCAAAAAAATTTAGAAACTAAAATATTAATTAAAAAGATAAAGATCGTTTGTGTCAAATATGATTAAATGTTGTTTAAATGTTAATTGGTGAAATGATATTGTAATCTTTTAAAATTACTATATAAATAATTATTAATCATCACTTATATCAAATGACATGAATGTTGTAAAAAGATTTAACACGTAGAGTGTGTGACTTATGGTAAATCCTATGATATTCTCTTTAATTTTTTTTACTGAAAAAAAATTAATATAAATATTTTTTTTATAAAAAATATGATATAAATGTTAACTAAATAGTAATTGACGAATTACACAAAGGGCTCATATTTATATGGTTCCCACTCAAGTTTTTAATTTATATTTAATCGAATTAAATAAATGCATATATGTATCAATCTTCAGCACTAAAGTTTTTTTATAAAAAAAAAACATTTTTTTTTATTTTGACGTTACAATGCTAATTAAATAACAATGGAATAATTGACCTTATTGTTAAAGTTATGTATAAAAATAGTAATTTTTTAAAAGATAAACATTTAAACAATTATAAAGAAGAAGAAAAACTTAGCCTTCCCTTTATAAGATTTTTGAATCCATCATTGATTTTAGGTAAAATAAGGTGATTTATCACTGGACCACTTAAAACTTCTTCACAATGGATTGATCCAAAGGTTTAGGAAATAAAAATTAAATGTGAAAAAAAAATTAAGAACTAAAAATTTAATTAAAAAAATATTGATCAACTTCATCTTTTTATCAAGCGACTTTAAAGAATTGATGATAATTGGCAAAAATAGGGATCAATTGTGGCAAATATGATGAAATGCTACTTAAATGTTAATTGATGAACTAATATTCTAGTTTTTTTAATTACTATATAAATGTTATACACGTATAAATATTTGAATTACTAATCACCAAAACACTTTTATCAAATGATATAAATATTGTCAATAGAGTCCAACTTACTTGATCAAATGGAATAAATAACTTATTCTAATTCTTATGGATAAAAAATGATATAAATGTTTTTTTATAAAAAAAATGATACAAATGTTAATTAAATAGTAATTGACAAATTACATAAAGACTTATATTTATAAGTATCAATGGTTCGCACTTAAGTTTTTAATCTATACTTAATCGAATTAAATGCATGTATATGTATCAATCTTCAGCACTAAAGTTTTAAATTTTAATCATTTTTATTTTGTTTTGATGTTGCGATGCTAATTAAATAACGAGAAAAAATATATACATTAATTTGTGATTAAATAATAATTTAAAATTATTTTACACATAAATATTAAACTCTTAAGTGACAATGAAATAATTGACCTTTTTTTTAACCAGAAGAATTTGCCTTATTACTACGTTATCTTTTTCGGAAATCCATATCTTATTTTTTATGACTAATCCATTTTTTTTTAAAAAGAATCCCTATCCTTTTTTGAAGCATGGTTTTTGTATATTTCGGCCACCAATTCGTAGTTACATTTTTATCCCTAATTTTTAAGCGATATTATGGTTTGGGTGAAGTGTTTGAGAAGGAAAAATTCTCGCAGGTCTATTACCTTAATTTTTAAAATAATAAGAATAATTGGCAATTAATGTAGTTTTGTTTATATTTTCAATATTTTGGTAACTGAAATGAAAGACAATGGTGTCCATAAACACAAGTGCTGCCCCGCTATAGCGCTGTCCGCACTATTATTCTGATAAAATTTATTGGATTATAATATAAAGAAATGTAATTACTATATGTAGACATAAAAAAAGTTATAAATTAGCAATACATCTGCAACAAAGGTATTGTCGCGTCTGTCACATTTTTATTTTGCATTTTTCGCTAAAATTAAATTTTTTTATCTTATTTTTGAGTTATAATATAAAAATGTAATTATTATATATATATATATATATAAGTTATAAATATAAGGTAAACTATATATAATAGGTTTAATTAAGTCTTTTATTTTTTTTAAATAAATTAAATTTGATTTCTTTATTTTTAAAGGTTTCAACTTGATCTCGTAAAATGAATTTTATTTGTTTTTATTTCATTCGCTTAGCTTCACACATTTTTTAAAAATACAGTGAGATTTGGTATAAAATATGACTAGATTGAATGATTTTTTTAAAAAATAAAAACTTAATTGAAACTTTTTTAAGAGGGATGAAATTAAATATGTTTTAAAAGATAAGGACCTAATTAAAACTTTTAAAAATAAAAGAATCAAATTAAACCTAATTAAACAATTTCTTGATTTCTTTCTTAGTAATTTATTCACAATAATACTTCTAACTATCTATTTTATGTTAAATTAGTTGATACTTGTGATTCTTCTATGGGATATCTAATAGTTTTGTTTTTCAAAATGTTAAGGATAAATAATATAACCAACTATTATTTAAAAACAATCATATTCTCCTGTGCACTATCTTTTGTTTCTATTTTTTATTTTAACAGTCCAGTTCTCTTTGTTTTTAATTTCAATTTAAATCAAATAATTATAAAAGCTAAAGAAACTACTCAGGTTTGTTCGAATATAACTGAATTAAGAACAGAAAAGAAACATTTTTTAAATAATTGAATTAAAAACAAAGATATAGAATTTTTTATTTTAAAAAATATAACCGTTATATTTTCAAGTTGACTCGAAGTAAAATAATATCAAAATCTAAATTCCTCCCACAATCAAAATTTTTACAAAATCGAATAGGATTTAATACCGATAATTTGAAATGTAGTTAATTTTGGATAAGATAAATGATAAAATCTAAATTCAAAATTTGAAATTTTTGTTAGAAATAAAAATCAAAATTTTAAATTTTTAAATAAAAATAAAAAATTAATTCTTAAAAGTTGATTTAAAATTATGTTGTGTTTCAATTTTTTTCCCTTTTAATTTTGTGGGATTGATTGTTATTTCTATAATTGTGAAACTCAACCCACTTTGACCTCATCGATCATTCAATTGGGATCTATTGGCCTAATGAAATCGGTTTCATAGTTGGATCGATCACACGATTCAATTGATCTATGATGATCCAACCAAATTCAGCAAGTTAGGTACCAGATCCTGATTGGACCGATCAGACACCCAACTGATTTTACAAAAATAATGGATGACCTCTACGATGTCGTCTTGATGTATCATGATTATCGATTGTTATTTTGAATTTTAGAATATATATGAACTTTTTCATACTCAAATAATGTTAGTTATATACTTATTATAATAAATACATATATAATTTTAAATTTTGATATATACTAGATTAAATGAGTCAATTACAGATTTATCGGTACAACCATTTACTCGCTATTTTGATCATGTTAATGATGGAGCTAAATTTGACAATTATTGTTGGTTCAATTCTTTATGGAGGTTCAGTATTATTTAATTATAATTTTAATAATATAAGTATGCATAATTAAATAAACTAAGATTGGACACATAACTAATAAATGATGTTTTTTCGGCTGAATAAGAACATAATAAGATCTTGTTAAAAACAAAAAAAAAATGTTTTCTTTATAAATTAAAATATCACATTTTTGCTAAATATGCATAATGATACAACATGTACGGGAGGAAGGGTGTAAGGGGTGTCAAGAACATAGAGAGAAAAAAGGAAGCTATGGAGTATAGAGACTAGAGAGGGACAACGAGAAGGCTAAAAAAAAAAAATAAGAATGGGAGTAATGTGAGGATAAAAAAAAAAGTGAAAGCAACTACTAATAAGTTAGTGAAAAGGGAAACGAAATCCAAGTAAGTGTGCGCAATTGTTTTTTTTTTTTTATCAATTTCATTTTATATATTTTTTTCTATTTTATCGTTTAATTAATAGATGCAGTTAAAAAAAGTAAGAAATAATAATAAAATTGAGAGACATAGATATATAAGAAAATGTGAAGACTAAAAACCAAGCTTCAAAATTGTATTATTATCACACATATCCATTAACAAAACTACAAATAGCGTGTGGCTAACGCCAAGTGACCAATTCCAATTGTGTTTTTCTCAATCCAAACAAACAGTTTCTAGTTTCTGGGCTATAGTACTAGGGTTTCTTCTTCTCTTCTCTTCCTCCGCTAACACATACAGTAGTACTTTTCTGCAACTTAATCTATTCTCACCAGATCAATCCAAACAGTTTTGTTCATGAGAATTAGCTCTCTCTAACCTAACTTGTTTCTTCTATATTTTAGGATGCGCTTGCTTCTATATTGTTGATCATGAACCGTCACGACCAATTTCAGAAACGTATCCTTTTCTTAATTCACCTTAAACGGATAACATTTTTGTTCGTCTTCATCGCATTGCTGTAATTTTGCAACATTCTCTTCAACTTGTATTCCAATTCCGATTCTCTACTGTCAGGAAATCATGCAGCCACGGCTTTTTTTTTTTTTTTTTTATGAGCAACCACAAACAAACTCTAAATTCACAATTCATAGTAAATGAAAGACACTTTTAGATTTTTATTTATTTATTTGGTATCATCCTAATTGGGGCCATAACATTTGGTCCCAAGTATCTCGAACAAGATTTAGTCGCACTTAAAACATTTCACTCCTCCTTAAGAGTGTATTATGTGGGATTGAACCCAGATCCTTTTCCACAGATTGTAGTCACGCAGAGTCAAACCATACGTAATGTTAATTAAATAAATAAAATATCTTCATCTATAAGAAAAGCTCCTAAATTACAAAAGATAAAAATAACTTCAAATTACATAAATAACTCCTATTAATTAGCATCAATTCTTTTCTCCCCTTCTTTTTTTGGAGATAGCTCTGTAATGGTTGCTTGAACTTAACAATCTGAAGTAAATCTGATGATGTGGGTAGATATAGGTTTCAGTGAATCGGGGCGATTTTATTTGGCTTTTCTCTTTCAGATATTTATGTTTTATCTATTCTATACTTAACTATGTGATATAGCTCAATCTCTCTCTAAAGGAACTACAGATCATAGTCAGCATCAGAACAAGGAAGATGTGGTATGTCCACTTTCTAACTCTTTCTATGAATGTGTGTGCCTTTCTCTGTTTTTCCTTCTAAATTCCATCTTTGATTCTTTCATCCCTTCAGTAAATAAGTATTGCAAATCTTTGCTAATGAAATGTCATAGTGTTGTTGGGACTGCAAAATACATTGTTTACGCACGATAACTCTTATTCTGCGTAAGAAAAACTCTAAATTGCAGTTTGGTACTTAGCATTAAGATACTCGCTGGAATTAATGAGCCAAACTTGAAACTCCCTCCTCTTTAAAGTCAAATGGATAATAAATGAAGGTGGTGAGAGTGTATAGAGGCAGAAGAATTATACTAAGGATTTTTAACGTGAAAAAAACTTCCTTGTGTGTAAGGAAAAATCTCCGGGTATCATTGGTCTTGCTCCAAGTGTTAGATATTAATTAGAAAATTAATAATAACAAGTTTCTAAGCTTATAATTATGAGTCTTATAATTGTGCAATTTTCTATTTAAAAGTTGTAAGTTACTAAGTCAAGGTTGTGAGTTACGAAGTCTTGTAATTTTCCATTAGCATTTAGTATCTTGGAATAAGGTATTAAGCATTTATGTGATTAGTCAAATGGTCACTCTATTCTAGCATAAATAGGGGATCATACTCTTGTATTTGGTGTGGCAAAGAAATAAAATCTTAGTCTTCCAACACCAAGACCCTAATGCTTGGGCCTTGAAGTCAAATTATTTACTACGATGCATAATCTCTGGGTATTTGTTTATAACAAGTGTATAGTAGCACTTCTAGTTCAGTATACCCTTCCTGACATATATCTAAAGGGCCGAGCTTGTATCTAAATGGCTAGATGTGTACATTGACCTAAATATAAGGAATTGTTTCTATCTTTTCTTAATGGCTAGATGTCTTATGATGTCTTCATATTCACTATTTTTTTTATAATGTTTCTGCAGGTTTCTATAAAAGATTGTATCTCACCGGACTTGACATCATTTGCGACCTCCTCTGGAGATGTTGCTGCTGGTTTCACAGGTGAGGCAGATCAAGAGTCAGCTGAAGATCTTGTGTTTATCCTACACCTAACTGTTATTCCTCCTAAGGAAAGATGACAAAATAGTTCCTGGTCCACATCAAATGCTGTTGATAATGATATTGATGTATCTGTCTTAGAAGTTGCTCTATATTTACAACTAACTAGGCAAAGACTGCTTAATACTAACTGCAATTACGACCACATCTGAAAATAATGTTTCACTTTCTTGTATCTTGAGCTTTTGACATTTGATTTTTAACCTATCCAAAAGCTCATGGAAATTGATTGAATTAAAATGGAGGTATATGGATATTTGGTTCAGACTTAAATTTACTAATCTATGGAAGTTATACAAAACCTAAAATTTAGATGGAGGCATTATTTTGCTTTGCATAAGCAGAGGGTATAAGAAGGATCTGATACTGTATCTAAGCAATAGTCTAACACTGTAATGATTTATAATACACAGATTCAAACAAATATTTTTTCATTTGAATATTTTTGATAGCATATATTTTATCAGCTAACTTGGAGTGTTTAAACTTTTGAGCATTGCGTTGTGTAATCAAATTTATGCCCTTTTGTTATTAGTGGGTCTCTCTATGGCACTTTTGTTGATCATCAATCTTGATTCTTGCCTTTCATAGACTGAATATTTTCAACAATCAGGTGTGCATGAATCAGAAGCCCTGTCTTGTTATTCATCAGTCTCAACTTCTGTTGGCGTGCAAAGCAAAACTGTCAAGGGTTCTGTAATTGCCAAAAATAATCCTAAATCTTCTGGTTTAATGAAGCCAAACAAGTTAAAGTCTACACATAGAAATGGGATTTTAACCAGCACGATATCTGAGACTGTGGCTGATACAGGAAAAGATATCAAAATTCTAAACAAGGTAATCAATTGGAAGATTATGATGTTTCAGATTGCTTATGTTACCACGAGGTAGCACTTGTTTATTTATTCATTTTGTGGGATGGTAGAATTGTTGCATTGATGAATACTTAGAAAGGTATTATTGTCCTTGTTTCATTGATACCCGCTTCACTTGTTTGAGATGATTTGTAACGGAAAATTTTCTCCTCGGCCCTGTTTGTCACCTCTAGTATCTGTTTTTTACTTTTATTTATTTCATTTATTTAATATACTTATCCAAATGAGAAATGGATAAAAAGTTGCATATTCTGAACTTTGTTTCAAGTGTTTTATATCTTCACTATAACTGCTGTAGAACTATGATGTTTTGATCATGTGAATGTTTTGTTTTGCAGGCTCCTCATTTGCGTTCTAATTTTCCAGCAGCCACTGCTCCAAATACATATCACCAAATAGGAAAATTTTCATCATTAGCCAACCCAACATGCCATGTTTCCCCCCCCACAAACCACAGGCCAAATACCTCTACTAACTACAGACCAACTGGGAGAGTGTCTAATGTAAATGATCGAGTTTTGTTGGGTGACAACAAATTCAGGAGTGGACAATCTGAAATGTCAATGGAGATGACTCGGGGTCCTCGGGGTCATTACAACAATTTTCTTCTACAACCATCACTTGTTAAGGATGCACTTGCAATCACAATATGTAGAGACGAATATAACCTTTCAGATTTCCAAACTGAATACGAAATTGCTAAATTTTATGTGATTAAATCTTTCAATGAAGATGACGTTCATAAGAGTGTTAAATATAATGTTTGGACAAGTACTCCAAATGGAAATAAGAAGTTGAACGCCGCATTCCTTGATGCAGAAGCTAAATTGAGACAGACAGGGACTAAGTGTCCAGTTTTCCTCTTCTTCTCGGTGAGTTCAAATCTTTGTTCATAAGTGGTCTCTCTCTCTCTCTTTTCCCTCAAAAGTGTAACAAGAAAACAGGAACTTCTTTATTGAAATTTTAGATATTGACATTTTGTTAGAGGTATCTATTCTTCTATATTATTTTATTCTCTTTCTTGAGGTTAAATTGCCTTCAAAGTTCAAAAGCTCATTATAAAAACATTAACATCAGTTTATGTTTCCTTTTATATTGATGTCCAATAATTGGCAAAAGTATAATGTTTTCTTAAATTGTCTGATTAAAATGCCAAAAACATTTATTCTATTCCAAATTATAATAGGAATATCTTTGATTTTAGGTTTATTTGTCATTCTCAATGATATCAGCTACTATATTTTTAGAATTGGGAGTTCTTGTCCTTAACTCATTATTTCTGAATATTCATAGATCCTAGATGTATTTTGTTGTGAAATCAGGTTAATGCTAGCAGACAGTTTGTTGGAGTGGCTGAGATGCTTGGACCGGTGGACTTTAAAAACGACATGAACTTTTGGAAACTTGATAAGTACAACGGTTTCTTCCCAATTAAGTGGCACATAATAAAAGATGTTCCCAACAATCAGTTTGTGCATATCATCCTTCCAAGCAATGAGAACAAGCCTGTAACTTACACTAGGGACACACAAGAGGTAATTCTTAACTTGATGGCATTAAAGTGCACCCATGTCTGCTTTTATAGAGACGGAAAAAGTAGTCGTTGCATAACCATTTGAATAGATTGTGCTGAATTTGGGCTGCCCCTGAATTATATATTGTGATTAAATAGAATTAGGATTGTTTTTTTGCACAGATAGAATTGGGATTGTAATTGCTATAAATATTGTTAGAGTTATTGACTTGATGTTTTTTAGACGTGATTTATAATTAAATTTGTAATTATCTGGCTTGCAGATTGGATTGAAGGAGGGCCTGGAGATGCTGAATATTTTTAGAAGTTATACAGCTAAGACATCTCTATTGGATGATTTTGACTTCTATGAGAGGCGAGAAAAGTTATTTCGTTCCCAGAGGAGTACTAAGCACAAGCATGCAAGGCCGGAACAGGAAGTATATGGCAATGACAATTATCAAGTAAGGTCCATTGTCTACAATAATCCTTACTTATTTCTGCAATTGGAACGTAGAAGATATGTGATTTGCCATAAGTACACACAACTGGAATATTGTAATGCTAGGATGTTATATTAGTCATTAGATCCTCCCTCTTGCATGCTCTAAAAACATTTATCTTTTTTGTGCGTTCTTATATTGAGTTTTGCCTTTTAATTTTCTGCAGAACACTGTCAAAGCCAGAGAGAAGAAAATGGAGATGCAATCGAGTGGTACCAAGCAAGGTACTCTCATCAAACATACCAAAAACCTTTCTCTCAACAACTCTGGATTTAGATAGCAAGATTGGGAGAGGAGAAAAAGAGAGCCCGATATTTATTTCTACACGTATGTAGGCATTTAAGAGTTGCAGACGCAATTGCAGTTTGGTTTGTTTAGAGCTTCTGAAGCACACGCACGCTTCCTTTTTGATTTGTGTGATATGCCGATAAGATGACCACGACAACACATTTTAAGTTTGACCAATTATTTTTATATTACTCAATGAGTTGATGTTTGCCATTGGCAAATGAGGAGGTATTTGATAGTATGGTTCGATGTCTCCAATATTTCCGTATAACTCATTGGCTTTGGTCTGTATTTACTATTTTGTTTCACGTGGATGAGCGCCCAGTTCCATAGTTGTGTTTTGTTTGGTTGATTTCCTTTTGTTGATTATTCGATTGCATTATTTTCTTAGTTTACCAATGATAAATACTACACGTTGTTTATTTTTCTCTCAAGAATTTGCAAAAATAATAAAATTTATTGATTTTATTCTTTTTAATTTCTTTAAATAATAAAGACAAATGTTAATTAGTGTCCTAGTTTAAGGAATTAAAAGAAAAAAATATTTAATATAAAAATCATAAGAGAAAGTAAAATTAAATTATGAGCGCAATCTTATGCATCCTAGTATCAGAAAAAATTACCCCTAAATCAAATGGGTTCAGCAAATCTTATTGGTAGCAAAATAAAAATCTAATTGGAATGAGATTATTTGGGGTTGAGAATTTACTTACAAAATTTAATGGGAAAACCTATCCTACTCTTTTATAGGTTATAGTGGGGTAAAATATGGTTTTAGTTCTTATATTGAAGCTTGTTTTTAATTTTCAAACTTTTGTTCATAAATAAATTGAAAGAAATGATTCCTAAGAGTTTAACATAGAGGTAAAAGTTGTTATACTTACACCATAATTAAAAAACAATTAACAAATGAATATCATCGTTTTTTTTTAACAATGTAAATCCTAGTTTGTAATTGAATGACTTATATTTATGTATTCAATTGGTGAGAAGTGAGAAGCGACATTATAAACTTTAAAATTATTTTTGGTATGGTGAGAAAGCATTAGGCGCCTTGTGTAGTTGAGTTGAGCTGAAAGAAAATTGAGAGAAAATTCAATTCAATGACAGAGAATCTGAAGCATACGGTGGATTTGGAATGCAGTGATAATAACATTAATAGGCCGTCAAAGATATCAATAATCGAGTATCCCATTGACAGTGACATTGACGAAGAAGAAGAAATGATCAAAAACCCTAGGAATGGCATTCAACGCTATTTGGTTGCTATCGAGTATATTGGGACTCGCTTCTCCGGTTCTCAGAAGCAGCTCAATGTCCGCACCGTCGTCGGGGTTCTTGAGGTAACATAAGTTACAACTTCGGATCACCATTTCCATCCATAATTACAATCTAACCAAATCAAAATCTCTTGTTGTATTGTAGGAAGCTTTTTCTAAATTTGTTGGCCAACCAGTCTCTGTGTCTTGTTCAAGTCGAACTGTGCGTATCACAAACAATTTTCACAAACAATTTACAATATATGACAAATGTTAATCAACTGTGCAATGCAATGGAAGTGCAGGACGCTGGAGTGCATGCCTTGTCAAATGTTTGTCATGTCGATATTCAACGCATCAGCAAAAGGAGGCCTGGTGAAGTGGTTCGTTACTTACTTAACTTGATAATATATGCTCATGCAGTCATGCTCATCTTGTCTTGTAATTGTATAAATGCAGTTAACTCCTCATGAACCTGCTGTCGTTGGAAGAGCTGTAAACCATTTCTTACAGGTGCTTTCCATCTGTGTGGATTCTTAATATTTTTAAATAGAATGATTTTCAACTTTATAATGTATTGCAGGAGGATTAATTAATTGTTGAATTCTTAAACAAGCAAAATTGGAATTGCAGTTCTGAAAACCCAATCTGTTTCTCAAATTCCATTTATTAGCTGATGTCACTTGAGTATATTGTCTGTGCTCAAAAGCTCTAACAGATTTTCTTTCTGGGCAATTTGATTTGATTTATTTTAGAAGCAAGACAGTGACTTAATGGTTATTGATGTTCGATGTGTTCCATCTGATTTTCATGCAAGATTTAAAGCACAAGAGCGCATGTGAGTACTCAAGAATCTAAATTTTTCTTCTAAAAGACTAAACATACATTGATTATCAATTGTCATGTTGTATATAACATCACTGGCTTTTGTAAAGTTCTATTTGATGAAAGGTTGTCATTCTTAGCTGATATTTGTTGGATTATTAATGGAGGACTTATTTGGTCCATGAAATTGAGGTTTTTCCTAGATTTTCTGAATCTAGCTACTTTTCAGTGCATTGCCGTAGAACTTTTTTGTTTTGTTTTATTTATGATCATTTGCAGTAATTGATATTTATTTGGAACTACACTATTCAGATACTTCTATCGGTTGCTGTCTGGGCCAGAGCCTTTGTCGACCTTCGAGAAAGATCGAGCATGGCATGTACCTGAGGAGCTTAGTCTTCCAGCTATGCAAGTTAGTTAACAGCTCCTTATATTTACTAGATTGTCAATCCTCCAGCTATTCAAGTTATTGATGATATCCATGCAGGAAGCATGCAGAGTTCTTGTTGGATTCCATGATTTTAGTTCCTTCAGGGCAGCTGGTTGTCAGGTCTTTTTTCTTCAATATTCCAAACAATAATTCATAAAATTCTAATTAATAAGGAGTTTTACACTTGTACCCAAATTGGAACCTTGTTTGCAATCCAGCTCTCTCTACATTCCTCTAAGGGAGGATAGGTACTGCACAGTATGCAGTGATTTATTTGACAAGCTTCACAATTATGAAGTAGCAGTTATGATTGAATTTTCATTTAAAGGATTTATTTAGTTTAATGCTCTATATACATTCTTTCTAAGTGTTTTTAGCATTTTTCCCCCCTTCAAAATCATCATTCCTGTGTTGATGTTCTACAACATCTCATGTAAAGTCTCTTTGAACTATCCATGGCATATGATAATGTAGAATTGCTCCATTCCAGGCAAAGTCACCAATTAGAACTCTGGATGAACTCAGTGTCAATGAGGTAATTGAAAGTCCATATTTTCCATCTCTAATGGATAGAGAACAACATAATAAAGTCAGTGGTGATCTTCGTAGCTGCCCCAACAACTCTGAAACTGACATTCCTCCTACTTCTAATCCTAGCATTGATAAAGTAATGGCATCAAGTCAAGATGTAGGATTTGGCAAAAGAAGGCGACATCGTTGCCTGGTGGTAACAGCACGTGCACGTGCTTTTCTTTACCATCAGGTTGGGTATCTTCCTGTTAATTGAGGCCACGAAGTTTCTATGTTTTGCGCTGTGATTTAGTCCTGGATGTTCAATCCAATCTGTTCTGAATACAGATGCTAATTCATTTCAGGTTAGACTACTTGTTGGTGTTCTCAAGGCTGTTGGCACTGGAAACTTAACAATTCCGGACGGTACTCATACCATTCATCTCTATTCACGTGTGTTATGATATTTATATTCACAAACGTTTGATTTTGTTTGGGGTTAAAAAATTTGTTTCATGATGCACTTTTCAGTTGAAAGAATTTTGAATGCGAGGACTGTTACGGCCGCAAGTCCAATGGCCCCGGCATGTGGTCTCTACCTAGGAGAGGTGAAATATGATCTGCCTACCACATAGTAGATATTTCAGGGTCTCTCTCGGAAACACTAATGCATTCAATCCAATGGACTGGATTTTTTTATATTTCCTTCCAAGTCCACCAGCAGAGGATTAATTTTGTCCCTTGTATCTCTATTAATTTTCGTTTAACATTACTCGGACTCCCATCATTACTTTTTCTTTTACTTTTAAAAAATAAAAAGAATCTTCTGCAAACTGTACATCTTTTTGTAAAAAATTTAAGAAACGCACATACCATCACATTTCCACGTCCAATTTGTACCAATAGCGCAAAAGTTAGTATTAGATGCATCTAAATGATGCGCATTCATTTTCACTGATGAGCAACTAAACACACAAAGATTATCCCTGTTCTTAAAAAAATGCAACTAAGCACACAAGTGAAAATGATTTCAACTTTAATATTTGCCAACAGAGCTTCAAGAGTTCGAGCAAATTAGCTTGATGGTGTTTGTCTAATCAAGCCATTGGCTAGCCTTTCCAAATTAGGAGATTACCATTATCAAGCCTAAGTAAAATCTTTTCACTTATGCTTCTTATAATATTAATTATATGTGTTACAAGAACAAAAAAGAAATTAATGATGATAAAATTAATTTTGTAAAATTATTATACTCTTTTATCTATTTATTTATTTTTATCTATGTAAAATAATCTAAGATAATAATTATAATGGAGCAAAGAGAGTATCATTTTCTTTTTGAGGAAGTCTATGTAATTTGTTGTGTTTGAAGTAAATACATCTTTTCTCCAAGCTAGTTAAACAGTTTAATACATTGTTTTTTGTTTAAAAATAATAAAAAAATGACGATCAATGGTTAACATTTTGCTCGAACAAGAGATTGACAAAAAGATTACAGGATAGCATTAAGCAGTAGAATTTAGTTTACTCGTTTGACAAATAGCATAATTGGATTTTGATATGTAGCTTAATGCAAAATCAAGTAGTTTCTAACGAAACTTGACCACTTGAGCTATGACGGCAAGTGGCAGGTTACTTTTACTTTCATAATTTTTTAAGTAGAACTGGTTTGAAGCACAAATTCTTCTGTTACAAAATCTGCTGTTGTTATCAAGAAACTGAGAACTATAATACACCATATAATAACGAAGGGACATCAACTAAAATATTAATGACATAGGCTGCTAGGAAGTGTAGTGAACTGATAAAGATAAAAAGCTACTCCATGAAAGTCCTTATAGCAGCGTGAATTGAACTAGTCCGAGCAGAATTTGTCTTCCGTATTAGTGAGTGTGGTCCACTCCAGACAGACTGACTATTTTGGGGGAAGAGAATTCCACATAAACTTGAAAGCTTGGGGTTTTCACTATATAAGCTCTCAAGGAGCTTACCTTTTTGCTGTTTATCTTGTGACCCCTACAAACAGGTTGAACTATTAAATACACTTATCAACTGCAAATATGCAAATAATCATACTGGCAAGTTAATGTAACTGCATTCTAGGATGTGATTTCCAGCTTGACGGGTTACGTCAATACTGATCAAACAGTGAGGGAAATACCTTGGGTTTCTTCTGTTGCGGGACTGCCACAGCTTGTCCTTCTTGTTGCTTTGTTCTATATTCATCATGTAGAGCGGTTGCATCACCAACATTTGATTTCTCTGCCAAGGTTCCACCATGTTTTAAAGTTTCATTCATCTCTCTCTTCTGACTGTTCATTTCAATCTCTTCCTCATCTTCTTCCTCTTCATTCTCCTCCTCCTCCTCCTCCTCCTCCTCCTCCCCCTCCTCCTCCTCCTCCTCCCCTTCCTCTAGGCCATGATCATCATTGTCATCATCATTATCAACATCAATGCTTGGATGCTTTCTCTCAGAAGGGCTACACTGCTTCTCACTAATCTCCATCTTTGCCACCTCTCCTTTCTCTTCATCAACATCTCCATCAGTGCCGATAGATTCATCTATATTTGATGACGAATCCTCACCACCGGGACTCTCTACTTGTATTGATTCCTTAAAACAAGGCAGTAAAAAATTATTTAAGTCATTGTCCACTTATTATACATGCTAGCCAATGCTCGGATTTAATAATGTAGATGCTTAGATTTCTTCAATGCTTGTACTATGACCCTCATTTTATGTCTGGGATTCAGATGTTACCAAAGGTAATAATGGAAATCAAACAGGAGAATATCACCTTCATGCCACATAAAAAACATTGATTTATGATAACTGGCATAATAAATTGCACCAAGGCAAGAGATATAAAGCCCAGCCCAACTATATTCTTTTCAATCATTTTCTAAATAAGTTACAGCATAATAACCATGAAGAAAATATCAAATCAGAAAAATATATAATAAGTAAATCTGTTGCAGTCCCATCATTTCAGTTAGGAATTTTACCAGTGAGACATGATATATATACCCTAAAACTGCCTCAAAAAATTGCCAGACATCTATCCAAAAGATAAAGTGTAGGCAACAAGCCATTAAAATACCTCATTAGCATGCTTATCACCACTAGATCCAAAATTGCCTCTAGCAATTCGAGCATTCTCTTCCCGTTCCTTCCTACGTCGCTTTAGAACACAAATAGCACATAAACAATCATGTTTATGGTGTCTTCTGCAAAATGAAAAAAAATTCAATGAACCATTATCCATTAACAATTCTAATCATCAATACAGTGGAAACTTAAAGGAGGGGGGAGAAGAGTTAATAGCAAGGTATCCCATGTCATGAACTCATCATTATTGATATCTGTTTTAGAATTACATTTACAAATGAACCAAAAGATACATTTTACAGAACTTATCCAAAGGAAATGCAACTCCCAAAGTAAACAAAAGCTTCTCTTCTCCTCTATCCTACTTAAGATTTATAAACCACCTTTGAGAAAGATACACTATCAGACAGAATCAAATTTCCATGAATAAGTATTAGTCTACAATTACAATCTACTTGTAAACTTATATTGTTCACTTAACCATAATACACAATGAACATTATCAACAAGTGATTTCATTCAGTTTACATGATAGCAACACAGTCATTTCCATTGTATGAACAATTAATACGTAAGGAATTATAATATAATAAATAGGGGGTTTAAATTGCAGTTTGGGAATACACACCCATGACGCTTTTTTGTCTTCTGCTTCAATTGACCACCCTTCCCTGCTTTTCCATCACCAGACAGTGCAATGTCTTCTGCTGAAGTCCTCTCTGTATGTGATTCATAATGAAAGCATACACCCATATTGCTATCAGAATACCACAGTAAAGTATTTTACATAAAATGAAAATCATCTGTTTTCAGAAGATTATGTATGCAAAGTAATGTTTTACATTCGTGGGGTACAGTTATGATAAGTTAAGATAAGATATTTGGTTGCTTCAGAAGGAGCTTCCCAGATTGTCTCCAATATATTTGGATACCTAATATCGAATGCTGAGTGGAACAATCTGGGATGAGATGAATGTAATTAAATAAAAGTATCATACTGTTGTTTGGATATTTTACAATGGAATGGAGGACAGCTTCCACTCCATTGTATGGGAAGTAATTGGAATGGTTAGTGGATTAGGAAACAATACCCCATACCCCTCAAATTTGGAGGAAGTAAAAAGAAGTATTGAATAGATTCCATTGGGTTTTATTCCATTCATCCTATGTTAAACAATACATAGGGTCTAGTAAAATATTAAGACAATAGTCAAGATGAAATAGAACTAATTATCATTTATTGCTTAACTAAAATTTCTCCATTTAAAAATTATAATATCTATCATTTATTGCCTCCCTCACTCCTCACCCTGTCCACAGAAAAAAACAAAAATATAAAAGAGGGACACAGAGAAAGACAGGCAGAGAAAAAAACTACACATCAACTAAGCCTACTCAAGCTTTTTCTTCAAGCAGAAGATTCATCTAAAAAACATTTGTATAACAAAAAAAAAAATATTACAAATGAAAGTATAGATACAAATTTCCAGACATACTTCATGCAAAACAACAAATCCTGAGAAAACAGAGACAAGAGTTACATAGCTAAATGCTTTATATCTTTCATCCTTGCAATTTGCAAAGGAAAAGGGAAGGATTGTATTTTAATATATATAAATATACATAGATGTCTCACCCTTGGTCCCTTTTGATTGTTCACTGTATAGCCCAGCTGCAGCCCAGTACTTCATAAAGTTTTTCTTTACTCGCCTCATAAGATCCAAGATATAGTCACCCTTATTGTTATACTTGTAACAGTTGTCCCAAATGTATTGAACATCCTTAAATACATCCTCTGAATTCATATACTTTTCATTCTTTTCAAGATTGTTGCATATAGTTCCAAAATCCATTGGTGTGTCTATGATATCGAAATAGTCCTGGTTCCAGACAGCATTATGACATTAGACACAAGTAATCATTTCAAGAAAATGGTTCCATGTTTTATGATAAATCGATGGAAAAAAGTTAGTTACTTACAGGAATTCCCAGAGCTTCAGGATTGACAGGAACATTGAAGGGTTCAGCTGCATCCATTTTCATTACCTTCCTTATAACCTGTGTAGAACAAAGCAAAAATGTATTATTATAATTGATTGATAATGGAATGCTTGGAAATAGCAAAGAAAATGAAAGGTCCAACAGACCACTAAGGAAGCATCCAATTCCTGCTTATTATTATGTTGAGTGGAAGCTGAGAATGTCTGGTGGTTTGATGAAGACTTAATTTTGATGCTAGCAGCTCTCTTAGACAGAGTACTGAGTTTCATATCAGGCAACAAATTTGCACTATCTTCCATTCTCTCAGTATCGCTTTGTGTGGGAGTGGGAGCATCAGATGAGGTGGGTTGGGAGTCCAGTAATTTAGGTGTCTTGAGCTTCACCTTAACACGCCCAATAGCAGCCTTATCAACAGAACCATCAGGATTTATGTTGGCAACATTGTAATTATGCTGCTGATCCGTCCCCGTCGAAGAAGGTGTGTCAACTTCCATTCCAGAGTGATCTTTATCATCCAACCCAGAGGTTTCTTCTTCCTTAGAATTAGCATTAGCACTACTGCTTCCATGGTTAGTGGTGCCTTTTGCCTTCCCTTTCTTATGCCCACGCTTGCGTTTCATCTTCTAACAAAATACGACCTTGCTCTAAAACAAAGTTAAGTAAATAAATCACCACACTCTGTATTTCAAGGACATTAACGAATTAAAAACTTAAACAAAGTACTAAGCACAAAAAAAAGTGTGCTTTTTTAATGTTTCCCAAGGACAAGTCCATGGTTTGAATGGAAAAAGTGATAGTTTTAGCTAAATGAAATTATGGAGTAAAACAATTAAAAGATTAAATATTTGCAGAGAAGGGAACAATTTGAAATTACACACACAGTTGAGCAAAGGAATGAAAATTGGATTGAGAGGAAAGGGATGAGATTGTTCTGTTCTGTTGACTCTCTCTGGCTCCGGCAAGTGACCACGGTGACTCTCTCCGGCGTTCAGTTTGAAGACGACGACGACCACGACGCCGCCATGGAATTGCAATGGATCCCTTCCCTTCTTCACTTCCGCTATCTTCTCAACTTCTAAACGCTTTGTTTCATTAGGATCTACTCTCGCCCTTTCCCTATACACACTAAGGGTGAAAGAGGAAGTGACCAAATTTAAGATCCATTGCATGGTTTGGTTTAATTCAATTTTTATAATTTTTATTTTTGAAATCTAATTCAATTTAATTTAATTTATTTATAAATGATTTGATTCGATTTAGGACAATCTTTAACTTATTTAAATTTGACATTTTTTGTTGTAATTGTTATTTTTTTATACATGATTCATTCAAATATTCAATACAGATATAATAATACAAATTAAAATAAAATATTCTTCAACAAGACTCATTATAATAGTTACTCTAAATCATAGTTATTTCTTATAAACTAATTTCTTGTAACCAAATTTGTTGAAACAAATAAACAAAATATGATTCATTCATATTGTAAACATGAAAAAAAAATATGAAAGTAATACGTTAACACGTTCCAACACTGCTCGTCTCAATATTGGCCAAACCATTCCAGAAATTTAAACACAACCCATTAAGACAAAAATTAATTGATATTTTATACAAATATAACAAATGAAATAAGAGATTACACGCCTCGTTCATTCTTTCCTGCTTCATTTATTTCCTTACCCGTCATTAACATTTTGTTTAACATATCTAAGCCAATTTCGGGCTTCAACGGTAATGGGGCTCAAGGAACGACCAAATGAATATAGAATCTTACCCACTATACCAAGTGCAAACTCAACGATGCATTAGATACAAGAATGACCAATATATCTCTAGTCATAAATAAAAAAATATAATATTTAGATACTTTCACTAATTCATAATATCATCCTCCAAATACCTATCTAACTCATTTTTTTTTTTTGCACCTCACCCTATCTTTTCTTCATTTTCATTCTAAATTCATTTTTTTAGTTTTTAATATATATATATATAGATATATAATAAATTTTATATTTTAATTATGGGTTCACAGATTAGGTTAACTGTTAATGAATCTATAAATCTAAACTCATGACTCAACCTGTACATGAACAGTTATGATCAATTTGATTTGATTTTGATCCAAATACATATATGACTCAACTTAAATTGTTCGGATCGATTTGGGTCAATTTAGATTAGCATGTGACCTGTACTTGTGAACATCCCTAATCAAGATATTATATTTTTTAATATTTTTCTTAAGTTATAAAAAAATTTAATTAAATACCAATAGATTTTATTGAATTACTTAAGAAATCTTAATATTTTTTATTAAATATCATAAGACTTATTTTTTTTTATTTAAAGAAAAGTCTTTTAAAATTGTTTGAAATTTTAATTGAATACACATCCTTAATTCTGCGTTGAAAAATATGTTTAATGATTATGTAAAAAAAACTATAAAAACATACCATAAAAATGTGCAAGGCCTTAACCAGTTGAGGATGTGATTATAGTCAAATTACATGGTTTATTCAAAAGAGAAAGACAAAATTGAGTATTATCCAAAAAAATGAGGCATTCAAGAAGGCAAATTATCCTAACTCTGACAATTAACCGAGAATTCATCGAAGGAAAAATCAACTATCTTGGTGTCTATGATGTTACTGTTATGGTAATTTTATTTTGTCCTGACAGTACTCTAGTGAAATTGCAACATGTTCCCAGTTCCCAAGCCTTTAGGAATGGGCCCAAAGAAGAAGGTGTTAAGTTGAGAGATACATATATTAAAGTCCATCACTTATTTAATTGGTGGGTGATGCTAGGTGCACAAGTAGTATTGCTTCTGCACCCAACAATCATTTATAATTTCCTAAATGTCCCTGCACCTTTCCTCTTAGTTTTTAAGTTTATGTTTAAGGTTTTTTTCATTTACGGTTCGCTTGGTTCGCTTTCTTCTTTGCTTTCTCCTTTTGGTGTTGGTTTTTCAACAAAAGGTGCCGCTTCGGTGGTGGTAAAAGTGTTACAGGTCGACGATGGTTGGTTCGTCGTTGGAGGTACACCAGGTACACGGTGTTGTTGGGTGAGTGACTTGATTCGTATGGGTAATTTCAACATATGGATCAAGTTGATCCGTATAAAACTTACGGATCAACTTATAATAAAAAAAAAATTAAATTATGACAAATAAGTTTATTTTAAAATTTTAAATACCTCTCCATTCCACACAATAACTGCAACATGGTCACCATAGTTAGTCAGCACTACTGGGTCACGCAAACCACCTCTTGAAAATCCCTCAGCATCATTAACAGTTTATTCACCATGTGCATGTACGTCTTCAGTAAGCACAAGATCATCCTCAGCAATAAGGGCAACTTCCCGTTGCCTACGTGCAGATGTTGTAGGTCTTTGTCGTTAGGGAACATCATCTGAATCATGATGATCCTCTCTCCCCAGGGTTCTACCTATAATCCTGCCTAAGACACGATCTAACCCTCTAGTTCTAACCATAATCTGCAAATTTTTACAAACATGCATTTTTTGGTCAAATTCAATATTTACTATTAAAATAAACATAAACAACTACAAAATTTATAACTACAAATAATATATGACTATTTTTCATTGAAATAAAATAACACCATTTATAACTATTTCATAACAACATATATGACTACATAATTAAAACATAAAATTCATAAATAAAATAACAACTACATAATTAAATTATATATGACTATTTTTAATTGAAATAAAATAACAACAGTTCAAACTATTTCATAACACCATATATGACTAAATAATTAAAACACAAAATACATAAATAAAATAACAACTATATAATTAAATAACATATGACTATTTTCATTGAAATAACTTAAACATAAACAACTACAAAATTCATTTATTTACTATTAAAATTTAAAACTATTTCATAACACCATGCAATCATACATATTATTTTTTAAAACATAAACAATACCTATTTTTAAAACAAAACTAACAAATAAAATACCTAATTAAAAACATTTTTAAAAAATTAAATATCTATTTTTCAACTTGATCCGTATGAGTAAAGCGGATCCTATTGCTAACATGGATCATCTTGATCCATACGGCAGCCAACGAAGGAGAAGAAACTCCAACGACACAGCCAAGGAAAATGACATGACGGCGCACGGAAGAAGAATGGAGGGGGGCTCGTACGGAACACGTGAAAAGAAAGGATGGATGCACAACTTTTAAATTTAGAATCAGGGCATGTTTGTCCATTCACGTTAAATGTTGGGTGCACCAGCAATAATACTGGGTGCACCTAGCATCACCCTTAATTGGTTAATCCCACTTATACACCACTCCATGGAGCCCAATCCAATCGCATGCAGTGCAGCTTCCGTTTCATGATGAACAAAACAAAAGTGTAAAACAATCTATTTAAATCTTAATCCTATTTTGGTTGAAGATAAAATAAATGTCCAAGCCAACCGAAAATGGTAAATTTAATTAACATTTCTTATGATCATTTTTTTATAATATTCTTATATTTTTTCTATCAGTAATACAGGAGTACACAGCAAGCAGATAATTAATGCAAATCATGTTATATACTAGAATCTTTTGTTTAATTTTATTTTGATAGTTTTATACATTTTTCTTTCTTTCTTTGTAGGATTGGTTTGTTTAATCAACTATCGTATTATATGTATCGAATGTACCAATAACAACGGTTAATATAAATAGTAATGACTTGTATTTCTTAATTAAGTTGTCAATGAGTTGAATGAGGTATTGTGTATGGAATAAAAAAATGTTGGGTGAAAAATACTTACCTTAAATGCGCTCACGACCTTGGCAAAGATTAATCACAGCTTCGAGTGATAGATACTTGTACTAGTACCACGATAAGAAAAAAAAATGGTATGGAACGTTTTACAAAGTTAATTTATTTTTAATAAAAGTTAAAAAAAGAAAAAAGTAATAAAATAATGTGAAACTTGCATGAAGGGAGAGTGGAGTTGGGGTGTGATGATGATCTGAACAAGCAGGTGAAAAACAGCCCATGAACGTGACAGAGATCATAAAATATAGTACAGCACAGCCTGCCCTCCACGTTCACCAATTTAACTAATTATAGTCTCTTGTTTGGACTATGTAGAATTTATTTTCTTTGTTGTAAAAGTCAAGGTTGCTTAAGATGATGACATTTATGCTTCAATCTATTTTTCAACATTTTCTTTAGGGCGCTTTCTTGTCACGGGGCCATCTTCTTTTGTCAAAAACCATGTCTTACATGCAAATCGCCAACACTTTTCTTTTCTTCAACCGACCCTTTAGCTGTTATGCTTTAAAACAGTGTGTATGTATGTGATTTCAAATAACTCAGAATTTGTACACTTATTCTTTGGATTACTTCAAATGCAAGTACTGAGAGAACTTGAGGAATAAGGAGCCCACAATTTACCCCTTCATCCGTGTCAAACTGGGCAATAATTATGGATGGTAGTTCATACAATGTCGTCTTAAACCAATTGATTGTAACACAGTAAAGTGAAAGTGATGTTTGCATCTATTTTCCCCCCTATTCTCCTCAAATTCATCTCTTTCTTACCTTTTTCTTTGGAGGGGGGTTGCTAAGATAGTTACAGATAAGCTTTCATATATATTCCTCAGACAGTTTGATTGTCTCGTTGACAAAAGATGTTTACTCAATGCTTTTTCTTTTAATAATTTTTTTTGTTAATTATTGCTTCATTCTTTTCAGTAATTAGTTTGAGTTTTGGGGATGAATGATTAACATAAAACTTAGCTAGTAGATGGTAATTAATAGTCTCGGCTTTTGACATCAAGTGATAAAAGCTATGGTTTTCCTTTAACCAGGTTATTTTTGGCCAATATATAAAAGTGGTCTACATCACCACTTTATTTCTTTTTCCCCATAAAATCATTTCTTTCTTCACTTGAATCATGAATGTTCTACTGCTGCTTAGCTGTAGGATGTCAAACTTTCTTTCTCCCGCTCCTTTTTGATAATTATTTATTATATAATAATCATTACTACTATTTTACTTGTGTGTGTTGTATTCATTTTTTTTTTTCTGGGTTTCTTTTCTTGTGTAATGTTTGAGTTGGTATTTGCACGATATTGCAGCAGCCTTTTTCTCTTCTTTTCATGTCTTTTAATCACTGGAGATTTTATGAGATTATGAAAGATTCATAGTGCAATCTTTCTCATGATTAAATTTGAATGGCTATGTTGGAAGAGAGGGAATTCTATACATCAATGCTATCTATCTATCTATCATCAAAGAGAGATTTTAGGCTTTAATCCTCAAAGAGGTGCCTCCAGTCTGTTTCTTGTCTTTAATATTTCCCCCCACTTCCAAACCTCGTGCGTATCTCCTTTTATTCGGTGCATTACCGTATATAAGTATGTGTTTATCATGAAAATTGTCGTTTAATTTTCAAATGCATATAATTATTAGATTCATACATATCAAAGGAATGTTGTCATTTCTAATAGTAGTTGGAAATTATTGCTTGCACTTGTCCCACCAAGAGTCACTATTCACGTGATTTAAAGTCTTGGATTAACTACAACAACCTAGATGAAATCCAGCCTTAAATATGACTACTTTTAGTTTTAAAAGTAGTAATTGAAAATTCTTGCTCTGGCTCTCCGGACAGCAAGGCCCATTCTTTTTTTATTTCTTAAAGTTTGCTTCTTCTGACAAGGTATAGTATTCAATAAGTTAGGCATCAGGATCATCGACATGGGAACATAAATAGAAAAGTGTACCAATAGGATTATCATACACCTTTGTCTTTACATTTTCTATTGGTATAAAGCTAACCGTTCTGAGCATCATGTTTGTGTGAAGCATAATAGCATAAATAAACAAGTGTGCTCTTGTCTCAGAAGATGTCAGTTAAGAAATTGGAACAACACACTTCAAGGTGATCCCTTGTCACAAAGACAAATTGAAAGGTAAGTTTATTCCCTTGAGTTAATTTGATTTATTTCTGTTTACCTACTGCACAATGACACTTAGTCTATTGACATGGATGGGCATTGTGCCAATCTTCCTCTTACTGTCTCAATGACATTTCCAAATGCTTTAATATTACAACCTGTTCTGTTGCATTTTCGGGGTAATTTCAACTCTTTGCATCGTTCTTAAATGGTTTTTAAGAGCTGCTGTTTTGAATTTATCATGTCCTTCGAAACTAATCAATTTGTCTGGCCTTTATGCAATTTGTTTTCATGAGGTAAAATTTCTTTTCAATATCATTATTATTACAAGATTCTACTAGGCCATACATGTGCTTGTAGCATTTAATATAATTACCTCAGGCTAGCCATTTTTTTTCATTAAACTTATTTACTTGAAGTATTCATCTAATTGTGCCTTTTAAGACTTCTCATGGTTACTTCTATTAGCCCAGTGTCAATGACTTGCTATAAATACCTTTAAAATTGACCAGTTAGTTGTTAGATTAGATTTACACAAGTGGTTTTCATTTCTCTCCATTCTTTCTTGTTTTGAGTCATCTCATATCTGTGTAGATGCTAAATAATGCATTAACTGTTGCGAAGATTGGATGCCAGATTCATACATATAATTGGCCTTACAAGAGGATCTCCTGATATTGTTGTTTGACATTTAGTCTTAAGCCGTATGGTTATACTGTGCTTGGTGATGTTTGAATCTTCCCTTTGATGATTTTAATTGTGGAATAGAATGTTTTGATGTTACTGTGCATGTTAAAAAAAATTCCCATTTCTACCTTGAACTTGTCTATTTAGTGGACTACGTACTGATGCTTTCTGTTTTTCACTTGTTTCAGGATAGAATTTCTCAACTAAGTTGGCTTCCATGATGATGCTTAAGGTTATTTTCAGGCAATGATAAAAAATTTATCTCTTTAGAAGGACAAAACAAAAGTTGAGAAGGAAAAGTATTAGTGACATAGATAGATAGGTAGCATGAGCGATGAAAGATCAAAGCCATGGAACATATATCCATCCTCAAACACTGGTCCATCACAAACAGGAACAGGAGTTGATGAGGAAGCTCCATGGAAAAGCTTAGGGACATCTATGAGTGCTATTTCTTTTGGTTTTGTTGCCACGGCCATTTTGATTTCAATGTTTCTTATAATGGCCATATTTGAACATTTGTTCAAACCCACGCCACCAGAATCTATGCTGCGACGTTATCAGATTCAGGACCAACCAGGAAAACAAGGAAATGCACAATCAGTAAGTCTCTCTCTTCATAATTTGTTAGCTAGCTTTTATTCACTGTTTCATCTCTCTCTGCATGGGATAATTAACCCGTGTTAGTTAACAAGTACTAGAAAATAATAATTATTCACTTTCACCAAGGCTTACAATTGAATGGGGATAAATAATGTTATTTAAAGCTTCAAAATTTTAAAATAAAGGAGAATAACCTGCAGGCCACCCAGAAAACAAAACATGTTTGACCATAACAATACAAAAAGTGAGAGCATTATAGTAGTATTTTGGAAAGTTATGGTGGTTGAATCAGAAAAGTTGACTTACACTAGTTATGCGATTCATGTTTTAACAATATTTACTTGTTGTACGTGACAGGTTCCAGCATCTAATTATGCATCTGATTTCTCAGTCTTAATGCCAGGGCAGCAGTATCCTACATACATCGCCCAACCTGCCCCTCTGCTGCCTTCTCAAAGGGAAGGGGTTTATTGGCCTTCTCATGAACATCATTTTGTATTTAATTAATTAATTAATTTGCGCTATTTTTTCTAACATCTCTGTATACACATACTCAGAGACCAGATCAGACCACCCACTTGTGTCTATTTTATACATATATTTTTGTATTATTTATGTGTCAATACTAAAGTCTCATGTTTTCTTCAGTGAAATAGGAAGTTGGTATGTTTTAAGAAAATGCTGACTTCGCTTCTCTTTCTCCTCCCATTAGATCAAACCACACTTAGGATGAACCATGAAACAAGTGTGTTTTGGTTTTGGCCTTAATTAGAATGGAAGTGGCTGATTAGTGATTAGTGATTAGTGTAAGTATAACGAGCGGCATTCTTCCGTTCATGGTACCTCTCATCAGTCATCATGAAAGGAGAGTGATGTCAAATGTGGTGAGCCTATACATTGATATAAACCGCCACAACTATAACTTGCAAATTGTAACTACCAACTAACTCATCACGAGGAAACAACTAACTACTAAGGCTGTGTTTAGTAATTTAGTTACATTTAGAGGAATGGTTGCACATGTAACGAGAAAAAAAATGTAAAAGAAAAAATTGTGCTTTGGTCAAACGATTGTTTTAGATTTTATTTCACCAAAAATCATATACACACTAACAACAATACCCCATCTCTTCTTTGCTAAAATTAATGTCAAGACCATCTATATATCTATCTATTTATTATAATATATTAAACCTAAAGAATGAGTTTATTCTAGGAATATAACTTTCTCATAAATAAAATTGCTTGTGTAACTTTAATAAAGTCTTTAAGTATTTTTTTGTCTTTTTCAATTCTCTTTTTTTTCATTAAGCATTAAGCACGCAAGTCATGGATATAATTACATTATTTGTAGAATCCTTAACTCATGGTTTTTTTTTTTTTTCCACTAACCTAAGTGATTGGTGCTATTTAATCTTATCCTTAACTCTTCTATCAAGTTATATTTTCCTCTTTCTTAGTATTTAACTGTATGAAAGAATAATTCGAACAAACAAACTATATTCAAATCCTTTAAAACATGTTCTTCATGAGTTTCTCTTAAAAGAAACTCCTTTCATTAAATAAAATGCGATCATGTGATGTTTGTTTTCATCTTATGATGTGAATTATATAAATGTTTTCTTAATATTATATATTTTTGAATTTTTGTATTTGGTAGTGATAGCTCAGAAATAATGATTTTTTAGAAAATAATATATATCACCAAAAATACAATTAAACCAATTATTTTGTGGCATACAACTTATATCCAAAATCTTACTAAAAGAGCTTTTAGGATATTATTTCTATGACATGCCTGCCAAAATATTTTGGACGTAACTATCACTTTGTTTGCAGTTATAAAAGTAAAGAAACAAGCAGCAAACAATGAAATGTCACATAACAAGTAATATACAAACTTGGTCCTAAAAGAATATTAGTGCATGTTTGGAAATTAGGTGTATTTTTGTTTTTATTTATTGGATTTGTATTAAAATACACGCACAACATTTCTAACTTCAATTCAAACATTCACGGATGAAAATGGAAAATTGACTTAGAGTCCCACTCTCATCTTTAATACTATTTTCTTTATCATCATCCGTGTTCGCCCATCCTCTTCCCCATTAAAAAAGTTATGCTTGAGAACTTGCTAACTAAAATCAGTAATGAGAATGATTAAGATAACATAATTTCTCAACGTATTAAATTTATATATATATATTAATGTTTACACCATAATTTGTCAAGGTGATCCTATCCAAACACGATAAGTAATTAATTGGCCAGAGTGGAATTGATTTCTAATAGTAAATTTCAACAAGTCATGGTATTGGACTGTAAAAGTCAACATTACAAGGGGAAAGCCACTGCACACCTTGAGTAACTTACACTTGCCCCTATCTCTCTCTGCAAGAAGGCCTCCCTGATTAGCAAAACGAAAGCCAATTTTCTTGAAGACAATTGATAGCTAGTAGTACCCTCTACCTTCTTTCTTATTTCCCGACCTACCACACCTTAAAAATGAACACTTGTTTGCTGGAGGCAAGGAATCAGCTATTGATCATCCAACATCTCTTCATCTGGTAATACCATGGTCAACAAAGAATACTTAACCCGGAGAGAAATCTTGCCCTTATCAACAACAAGCTTTGCTCCAGAGACAACCCAATAGCCAGGAGACTCTTGTGGTCCTCTGGTCATCTCAGTTGTGTCAACAAATTTGAGAAGCTTAGGAGCTTGCACAGGAACAGGAGGGCCACCCGGATAGACAGCAGAATTTATATTAACATCTGCTGGTCGCGGAGGTGGCTTCTGAAATGTTGTCGTGAAATGTTGGCTGATTAAAGTGGATATGAGTCCTGACTTGGCTCCCAACTTGGGCGACCCCTCCCACTCAGGATGCTTCACTGCTTTAGCTCCCAACACAGTTGAGAATCGAAGTCTTAAGAAGAGTATATTTTTTATGCCATAATTCTCAACTTGCAATTGTGCTCCGGTTACTATTGAAAGATCCTCCTCAGATTCCACCGGAGCAGTGCACACATGAGAGAAATTCTTCCATTGAACCTTCTCATAAAATCTCCTATCATAAGACTTCCGCCGAACATTTTCATTTGGATCATCTTCAAGCTGGAAGATTTTTGGAAGTGATGAAAGGTGTTGCAAATGGACAGCTAGCCGATTGCTTTTCTTACCTTCAAGATAAAGACGGAGACCAGTCACTGGCCTCTTACCTACATCAACCTGTTATAACATGACAAGTATTCCTGGCTTCAGCACAGAGGTTATAAATTACTCATAGGGTTTTTCTAGTGTGTTCCGATGGCATGTGTTAAGAAGAATTAAAGATATCCTATTAAATGCTTCTAATTACTTAACTGCTTTTTTAATAAAAAAATATTTTGTGTTCTTAACATGTGCCCATGAGCACATATTAGAAACACCACTACCAATATCATGAGTTACGGATGCTTTCAAAAACTTACATGTGGTGGACTATTAAAACAAAGAAACTATAGTATATTAAACTCACCTGAGTTCCACCCAAAAACAAAATGAAATAGAGAATCAATGACCACAAACAATAAAACGTCTAAGTTTAAAAAATTTTGAATTGATGAATGTAAACAATAAAATATACTGAGCATTTTAGTCTATACCACACTATGAAGCACTAATACTTTAATTTGCTTCATGTATCCATAACCCTGCCTATCCAATACCAATACTCTTGAATACTTCACCTATACATAACTGTGAAGTATCAAAGCCTTTAAAAAAATGAAAATCCAATACAACTACTGGATTGCTTGAAAAAAATAAGAAGAAAAAATGAAATGAACTTCTCCATAAGTTATAATTAGCTTAGGCATAAGCCTTTAAATGAAGGAATGAGATTCATACTATTTCAATTTGTAAACAATAGAGAGTGAATTATGATGACAATGGTTTATAGTTTTTATTTTTTTTAGTAATGTGCTAGAAGTATGTTCTTAATTTGAATTACAATTATATATGTATATTATGTTTTATGAACTTATATATATATATATATATATATATATATATATACACGTATTATATCCTATATTCCGGAAACAGCCTCTTTGCATATGCAAGGGTAAGGCTGCGTACAACATCCCTCCCCCATACCTTCGCATAGCGAAGAGCCTCTGGGCAATGGGGTACGAAGTTTTTTTTTTTTTTATTATTATATCCTATATATTTTACAATAATGGTATCACAATATTGGATACACATCCTATCGGATACACGTATTGTATTTGTACAACATATTACCACACGAACAAGAAAGATGCATCTTTTTTTTGCAAGACTAGGTTCCACTACATGCTAACAAAAATAAATCCTAAAAGCTTCTTCACTCAAAATTTCCTCACACATATTTTTCCTTATTGGATGGTCCTACTAAATGACAAACCAAAAGACATGAATGTGATTAGTTACGACCCATAGAGGCACAACCAATGAATACCTAGATATCCAGGACCAAGAACAAAATTTCACCTGTGTGGTGTTAACATAAAGCTTTGGGCCCATGAAGCTAAACTGTAAAGATGCAGAACTCCTTTGCTTCCGTTGTGGACCAAGAGGAAGGTCACTGAATACAGGTGCCCACTGCCTTGGCAGCTGGAATTCCAAGAATTGGTGGAGCTCTTCAATCGGTGGTTTATCTGCATAATGGACAATTGTTATAGACAAATACCGAAAGGAAATGTTATTTAGATAGGATGTATGCAAATAAAAATAGCAATTTTGCTCACATCGTAAATAAAGGTTTATGGCATGGCTCAAGAATCCACTCCCTGGCACTCCATTCAATAGAGACGTAATTGGAATGAAGGACATTGAGATCACATCAGGCTCTGACTGAACAGTTTGCAACCACTCATTATGGGATATATTTCTGTCCTCCCTCCCACCCCTCCTCTTGCAAATGCTTACAATATCCTGCTATAAAAAATAATTTAAGGAAAACTGCGGATTGTAAATATAAATATTAAAAATATTGTCAAGGTTAAATATTTTAAGCACACCTCCTTATGTGAATAAGAACTTGATGGACTAATATTAGCAAATGTTAGCCTCTGCTCCCTGATTCTGAACTGAAGGGAAGCAAAACTGGTTAGCTACTTTCAAGTTTCAACCCAATGAAAATTCACAAGAATGAACATTGTAATAGAACAAGATCAGAACATAGAAAGATAAAGGAATGCTTATTAACAGAAATGATCTCTGGGTCTGTATCAATGGAATACAAGATCAGAGATGAAGGATTGAAGATACAAAGATAGTGCAGAATAGTATATTCACTAACCCTCCAACTCCAAGTATTCAAGAGACCTTTGAACTCTCCCCTAACTTCCTCTCTCATTTAATCAGCCACTCTCAATTAATAAAATCTATGATCCACTGTAACTTTTTTTTTAATGGCCCAGATTGTAGTATACCTCATAGTTCATGCAGATATCCTTTCTTTTGTTCTGACAATGTTTAATCAAAATATATACGGGACAGTGAGCTTTGGTACTGACATTAAATGCATGAAATATCAAAGCAAAATACAGTAAAAGACTCGATCAAATCTCAGAACCATCCATTCTTAAGAAACCATATTCTGATGTTTTAATGAAATAGCAAAATATATACATAGCAGGATAAATAAAGATTGGTCCCTGAGCTCAAAATTCTTCACAAACCTTGTCATCAGGGAAAACTTGATCAGAAGCAATGCTATAGTGGCCATTGGCATCTAGAAACCTCCTATCTGCTATCTCTTTCAATTTTTTCTGAACATCAGCAGGTTGGAGAGTTGATGAGTGCTGCTGCTTCAAATATATTACATCTTTTCCACCCATTTTCATACCAACAATTATATGGGTACCAAAGGTATCAATAAACCTGAAAATTGTGAATAGGAACAGTTGGCCAGAGTCTCAAACCAAAAATACAGTAAAAAGATAAATGAGTAGAGTTAACCCTAATACAATTAAATAATTTTTAAGACAGTCAATTTAAGTTGCATCTCAACATGATTGTGAAGAAAGATTATAGATCCAAATCAGTCCTAATTTGATTTGAACTTAGAACCATAATACCATTTGTGAAGTTTTATATTCAAAATTTAAATGCAAATAAGCAACCAAAACCAGAGAACAAACATGCCAAAATAGGTTTATATCACATGATATTGGCTATAATTGGCATACATCAACAATGAAATCCCTTTTGTTGTTGCTGTTGTTGTTGTTATTTATAAGCCCATATCATTTTTTTCAATAAAAAGAACATTGATCGGCAAAGAAAAGTTCAATAAAAATTATATAATTAAGTCAACCTAATGAAATTGAATCTCATTGAAAAAATACTCGGATATGTAACCACATAATGACATAAATGTGTTTTTACAATTATCTCCCTGGATACAGGTGAAACTCAAATCATTAACCTCATTCATATTTCATACAGTCATTCTAACAAATTTTCTACCACGTGAATGTCATATAGGGGTGAAGATAGAAATCTCAAATATAATCCTGGGGATAAAACAACAGTAATATGTTGGAGAACCTCCACTTATTCTTCATTAAGGATTTATATCTACTTAATTATCATTAAAGGTCATTTGTATCCTTTTGATATGAAAAATCAGTTATAGAACCTCAATCATTAAGAAGCTAGAAATCAGAAGGTATCCATAATTCCAAGAACTGACCGAGATGTCAAAACTAGAATGTAGAGTGACAATATTTCATTTGACAAGAAAATTGGAAATAATATCACCATTTGGTCAAGATTACATTAACAAAGCTCAATTCACCTTGCTAATGCAGGTGGGTCCCATGATGATGGTACAGCTTTTTTAACGTGGTCACTGAGGACCATCTGAGACTTCTCTAATGCAACAGTGTAAAGTGTAATTAACACCCCATCAAAAGCAAGGGACTTCGTATGGGCTGCATCTCTTTGCCAACTCCCAGAAAATTCAAACATTGTATTGAAAAGACCTGAGGGAATCTTGCCAGTCAAAGATAACTCCTGATTGAATTGCTCTGACATCTGAAAACATTTAAAAGGAGCAAACAGTCAGTGAAAGGGAGATGATGCATGCATTACTTAATACTTAAAACTGTTGACAAAAAGAAAATTCATTACCACTGAAACAACAAATTATAAACAAAAGAAACATTTTGTCTGTCCCTTAAAGCATTCAGAAATATAATTATTTAAAAGCCTTTAGAAACCTAATAACAGATTCATAATTCTAAGATGATTTGGCTACTTAGTGATACATCATACATATATGACACTAAGTGGTTATGGCATGCGACATGCTTTTGCAGCTTGTAGTGGCTATTTACAGATAACCTACCGAGGAAGGATTATTAACAGAAATCAAACAGCCTGATCCTACTAGTTGAGACAACCCTTCATTGACTTTGGACAGCTGGTGTTATTATAGCCAAGCAACCAGGACACGTCATACTGAAAACACATTTCAGCAACAAATGACCAGATGGAGCGAGTTCCAAACAAAACACAAGAAATGAGAAGGGGGATTCTTTATGGGCTGAGCTGTTTTCCTTCATCATATATCATGGTTTTGAACACATACAGTAAAGTTTTGACAGTAATGACAAAGCCACTTTGGAAAGATGTGGCTAGAGTAATGACCTTCCCACATTTCAGTAAATTCAAAACTGAATTTCCACGATACGTGATTAGGTTGTTAATGCATCTATCCAATCCATCTATTATATACTAAAGATGAAAAGTGCATTGCAATAAGGAGATCAAAAGCAAAACACTAAAAATGAAAGGAAACGGGTAAAATGATGCACGACAATGTTCATAATTTATTTCTAAGTAACAGCCAAAATTTTCATTCAAGCAAATACATGATTCCAGAATTCAGCTCCTGAAGAAAAACAGGAAAGCTTACCTGTTGAAAAGACAGAACATCAGACCTGAACCGTGTGCGTTCCCCTTTATCACATTTTATTGATTTGGAAACATTTGGTATTGAAACTCCACCAGGTAGTACCACCTCTCTTACATCATTTTCATCTATCTCAATTAAACGTGAATTTATGGAATCTCCTTTACAATACTTAAGCCTTATATCAAGTGATATATCATAACCACGGCCGATGGACCCAATTGCAATCTCGGCAGCCTTACGAGCAGGAACTTTAAGTGCCATGTCTTAGCACATCACTCTTAACTGAAATGAAAACCAAACCCCACAGTTCAGCCTTCTTAAGCAGCTATTTAAGTCAATTTAACTTAGAACATTAGGAACTTGGTTAACACACATATAAATCAATTCACCATTTAAAACACACAAAACATGTATATAAATGATTACTGGGAAGGTAACTTGGAAAAAAACTGACAGATTCATCTCAAAACGGACAAAGGAGAAATTTTCAAGACAGACTAGGCAGTATTAAAGCATTTACTCCTTTATGCCAAGCCAAAAAAAAAAAAGTAATAATAAATCCCGCAATGATTCAACTCTGCATACTGCCCCACTAATGAAAAAACTTGGCTAGAATTCAGGCATTTCATGCCCCGCCCACCCCAGAGCCAGAGCTAAGTATGTAGTGTGCGTTATAACAAACAAATGCATTCTTAGTCAAAACTTCTAAAAAACATAACAATAATAATAATCATAATTACGGTGCAAGATGAGCTTATCACAGACTCGGAAATGGGGGCCGCCACCCAATCACTAATCGCAGATCAGGATAGGCAGTAGCAGGAATTTTAAAACCCTAAAAGTAAAAATTCGATTTTTCGGGGGGAATTTAGATGAAGAGAGAGAAGAGAGAGAGAAGCAGAGATGAATGGGAACTGGAAGAGTAGTGGACTAACATAACATAACATAAACTTAAGAGTAATTTTAAATTTTAAATTTTTAACTATTGATAATTGATCGAGTAGTGAGAGCAATAATAGCATTCAAGATTACAGTTTGGATTTGGAAGATGGGATTCACAAACTTTAGGCCACCGTTATCCCATAACATTGTCTGTGCTTTTTGACTTGGTACAAAATTATAAAGATAAAATTATAAATTTGGTTTCTTTATCCTTCTCAAAATTTCATTTTAATCCTCTTATAATTTAGTTTATTGACAATCTTATTATTTCAGTCCCAAACCCCGAAATAGGACGTTGTTATAGGTTTACGTGTCTTTATTAGACGTTGATTGTCATGTCGTGATTTTATTGAAGATTGACGTTAATTAGGTGTACAAAATTAATGTTCAATAAACGCGTAACACGTGACGGTCAAATAACCAATAAAAATGTAATATGTGGTGATCAATATCCAATAAAAATGTAACACATCACGGTCAAAGTTGACAAATAGTCATCAATATCTAATTTCAGGGTTGGAGACTGAAATAATGGAATCACAAAAAATTGAGAAATTAAATTATAAGAGAACCAAAATTATAAATTTGGAACAAATAAAGAGACCAAATTTACAATTCTAGCAATAATAATTGCACTTTTGGTGTAATTTGCAAATTATGATCGTTAAGGCATAGTGAAGTATTTTGAAGAGTAATGACAGATTATTTTATAAATTTCACTTTGACAACATCCATTAACTTACTTAAATTTGTTGGAAAAAAAAGTTTGATCCCCCGTATATAATCCACTCTTAGAAATAAAAAAATTCTATGAATTTTAAAAGATGATTGAGGATGCTTTTTAAGATTTTTTAAAAGATTTTTATAATTATAATTTTATATTTCAGATTTTAATGAATTTATAAAATATAAATTCATAAGATTTTAAAGAACTTTATGAATTTTTAAGATTTTAAAGAATTCTGTAAATTTTTTAAAAAAATATTTAAAATTATTGATAAAGATTCATGAATTTTGTCCATCAAATATTTTAAATAAAATTTATCTTATGCAAAAAAAAATAAATATATTCCATAACAAATCAATTTTCCATATTATATTTACAAGCACAAGTTCATTCTCCTTCAATTATGTTAATTGTATAAAAATTATATATCACTGTTAGTAGTATGGATGCTTATAGTCATTCATATAATAATGATCAGATCAAATAAAAAACATATCCTATAAGTGTTTCAAACCTCATTTATATATTTATATATACTTATACATGAGTCAAGTTCTCATGTTTCTTAAAACTATATATTTATTGTGTTCATATATATTCGCGTTCTAAGCATGTAATCAAGATTCTCCTCAAATTCAAAGAATTGAAAATTTTTCTTATAACACATGCTTCAAGACAAGTTGACAAGTGGTCGAAAGAGTAAAAAAATTATAAATATTTACTGTTTTCAATCAAAAGATAAGGAGTTATGTGTGATGAAAAAAAAGATATCAATTTACAGGAAAAGACAAAAAGTCTCGTGAAATCAGGGTTTGGATGATTGCTTGATGTGTGTTTTTTCATAAAAAAATTTATGAAATTCATTAAAATTCATCCTAAGAAAGAATTAATTAAAATTTGTATATTTTTAAATATCAAAAGACTTTTTTAAAGTAGTAGGAAATATTAATTGAATATCATAAGACTTATTTCTATTATTTAAAAATCTTAATTGAATATTTTTTTACAAAAAATTCTTTTGAAATACTTTAAGATCCTAATTAAATACACATCCTTATTATAAGAAGAAAAAAAATTTATGTATTAACAGTATAAAAGATCTTAGTCATTTAATCACAAATTTATGATTGGATGATAATCTAAAACTGTTATATATATATATATATATATATATATATATATATATATATATATATATATATATATATATATTAAACTCTAATTATAATGGTTATAAAAATATTATTTCATAATTTTTCCTATAATTATTTTTTAGTGTTTCATAAAAAAATTAGTATTAAATAAAACAATAAATGTGTTTAATATTTTAAAAAATACACTTAGGTGCCTTTGACATAGCTGAAAGTGAGTGATGAAAGGGAGCTATGCAATGAAATGAGTTGAAAGTGAGAATTACACGTGTTGGGTAGGAATTTAATTAGTTTTGGAAGAATAATCATTCAACCTTTCACATTTTAAGCAGCACATCCAATTAATTGGTCTCATAATTCCACATCATATTCAAGTAACACATTTTACTTGAATGGTATAATTTTAAACAACCTTAGCCACACTTTTATACTTTTGTTTTATTATGCTAACTTTGTTTCAATTAGAATTTTAGTTCTATTATAAGCAACAAAATATTTTTTAATCCCAACAATTATTGCTTGTAGAAATAATCAATTTTAATTTTAAGAAATTTAATATGATACTAGATCTCTTTCAGTGATTAAAAAGACTAAACGAAATCTTAAAATAAGCAATTCATTAAATAACTCACCTTCAATCTTCAATATGCTATTACAAGATAGTCAAATAATATATGAAAATATATACTACTAAAATAAGCTATCGTACTAAATAAGTTTACTTCTGATAAAATTAATTTATAAACTCTTAAAGCAACTTGCCAAATACACTCGTATAAAAAAATCAAAAATAAATGGAACTAAGTTTTGTAAAGAAATCAATTTAATGCAAAAGAAAAAACTACAAACAATATAAGTGACTTAACATTTAGTTAAAATATAAACAAATAGACACTAAATTATGATAAAAGTGATTATCATCTCTATAAATATATTTATTTCATGGCTTGTTCTTATAAATAATTTTTTCCTCGGTTTTATTAATTTGTATTATAAAATTTGTTTTTATGATTCCAGTCATTGTTGATGATGACATGATATATTTGACACATATATGATTTTTTTTTAAAAAAATAAGGAGTAAAATGAATATTTTTCAATATAATAAAGATTTATATAAAAAAATTATAATTTTATAAGGTGTGAAAAAATATACAGAAACTAAAAGTGTAAAATATCTTTTATAAGAATTAAAACTAAAATCATAAAATAAATGTATTATGATGAGAATTAAAAATATATTTATGCCTTATCAAAATTATACGTGTCATAAGTAAAAAAGAGAATAAAATAGAATAAATATTTTTAAGTTGTTGATAATTATGAGAAATTAATGATTAATAATATAAATTTTAGGATAAATATTCAATTTTATTCTTGAAAGTGTCAAATGCGAAAAATGTCATCCTTAAAAAATAATATTGTTTAGTTCCTGATGTGAAAAAAATGATGACATATTAATTCTTCTGTTAACTCATCAACGTTAACGTTAAATTTTATGCATATGTGACACATATAATGGTGATGTGACAACATTTGATATTTGTAACTTTGTGATGAGTCACTTGGAACTAATTTATCGACAAAATATAATATCTTTAGAGATGGCAAAATATAATATCTTTATAATCTCTAGTAAAATACAAAAGGTCACATTTTTTCACCCACCTTTATTAGAGTGAGAGAAAGTCTTTGTCTTTTCTTCTTTCTGTCAAGAGTGAGAGACAGGACTCTCACAACCTCCATAGCCATCATGGCAAAACTTTTTTATTGCATCATTTGAAGACAAAGACAAACCTATGTCATATACACCACATGAAAGGTAAAGTAACTAATCCAATGTCACTAAAATACAACTCGATGACAAATAAGTCCTTCAATAATAATACTTAATGTTAATGTCGTCCATGAACAATACCTCTAACTACCAATATAGTCCACACAATTAATTGACCAAAACCCAAAATATGGAACCCGTTGAAATATCCACCAACTAATAACTTACATTACAATTTTATTCACTTACAACACCCTTAAACCAACCACAAGTAACAAACCACCACCAACATACATCTCAGAAAAACTAAGTATTTTATAATATTTAGCTCTTTATGCAACTCGTCAATCTTCACTTTAATTTCTTCTATTCACTTTTTTTTAATAGGATACACCCATTCAAAACAATCATAGCTTACATCATCTTGCACATCAAATCACAGCTTCTAAATTCAGTCAGTGCATAAATTTTTCATGACACAAAGCAAAGCTACAACAAATAACATCTTATGACATAAATGAAACCAACCTTTGACAAAGGACAAGTGTAGAACATCCTTCTCGTTATTTTTTTCGAGGTTCAAATAACCTAATCGTTACATTCCTTATAACACTCATTGCATCCACTACTATTGGAAGACTCAAAATCACAATGGCTGTCAATAATTTTACACTTTCGTTTTGCTTCCACTAAACCTAGATGCTAACTTTCCACCCATTTGATATCAACCCATAAAGTTTGATACAAGTCATTGATCAAACAAGAGAAAAGATAGTCGTTTGGGAGAAGATGTGTGTAGATTGATTCGTTAGGAAAAAGAGAAAGAAGATTATACAAAGGAAGAGAGAGAGGAAGTAGTTGCTGGCAATCAATGATCACAAATAAAGGGTTACATTAAAAAAAAAAGATAATATTTAAAATCAACAAAATAACCCATCGTATTCATTAACTGTTGTGATGAGTTAACGAAAGAACTAATACATCACCATTTTCTCAAATTTGAGACTAAAAAATATTTTTGATATTTCAGGAATGAGATTGTTAGCACTTAACACTTTCAAAGACAAAATTGAATATTTACTTTAAATTTATATTATTAATCTTTCATATATACCAAAATTAAACATTAGGGTTTAACTTTTTTTATATAAAAAAAGTCTTAAGATTAATGATCTGAAAAGATTAGTAAATTGGGTGATAGTATAATAGATTTTTAAGCCAAAATGGCTGAAAATTAAACTTTAAACAAAGAGTGACCTGGAAAATAAATTTGTAAACGAGTGATATTATATACAGCTTTTTAAGCCAGAATGAATGAAAAATTGTAATACGCACGAGTTTTGGACTGTGGTTTGATCCGTCCCATCTCATATCCAGATGTAGTTCCGTATGAAAGCTGCAAATGGTCCCTCAAAATTCTTCATTTTTATTAAAATAGAAAACGACCTTGTACCGACCAAGCAAATGTAGCAGTCCATAAACAAGGCTAACAGTGCTTGTATAAAAATATCCATGTCTATCAACTACTTCCTCCGTTTCTTCTTTTTATTTGGTCATTATGTGTAAAGATAAAAAAATACAATGATTTTAATAAAATTATGGTGGAATTCCTTATTTTTACTTTACAATAAATATATGAATAAATTAATCAAAAATTATAAGACGAGTAAAGGTATAATTAACAAAATAATAATTAATGAGATGGTGAACTTTGTAAGCTATAAATAAATAGAAACAATTTTTTAAAAAAGAAATCCAAGGATTAAAAAGGAAGAGATAGTAGTATTTTATAGCAATGAGCAGTTAATGAATCTGCAAGGCAACGAATATTGAGGGTGGAGTGGTGTGGGGAAGCGACATGAATTGAATGTCTCTAACACATGACATGTGAGTTTCTGATGAATGACTTTCAGTAAAAACCCGTAGGTAGAAAATAAAAAATTCCTCTGGCTTCTGGCTTCTCAAAATGAATGAATTGAAATCCAGCTCTATTATCTATAGTCAAATATGAATTAATTATAGCTGCTACCTACCTTCCCAATGAATGGGTATTCGAGGATTAGCGGCGATGATGACAGCAGCAGCCGGAGATCCATGGATCATGAGGGAGAGAGATTTGGAGTCATACTGGGAAGGAGTGCTTCAGTGTCTTCTTCATCTCAGTTTCAGAGGGCTTTCTCAATGACAAGATCTTCATCGGTTTCAGAAAGATACCGCAGGATCCACGACCAGGAGGACACGCCAATAACAACATCACCTTCTATTGCCTCTAAGAAGAAGCAGAGAGGAGGCGCCAATAAGATCCTCAAAGCCTGTAAGCGCCTCCTTCGACTCTAGCTCTGCTTTCGGAGGATCCTCAAATATTTTACCATGTACCACTTTACTACTTTTCAATATTCATTCATCCATCCACCAAAACTGTATTAATTTATGCCTACTTTTTATTGGAAATTATCAATCAAAACATTCGGTTTGATAGCAAGATCTGTCGTATTCAAGGTGTCTCACGACTCATATATACATGGAATCACCATAACAATCATTACTGGTAGAGATGTACATCTCTGGTTGGATAGTGGTGAAATCACTAATGAGTAATGACTTTTGCTTTCTTGAATTTTTTAACTAGAAAAAAATGTAAATTTTTATGAGACCTAAATAGACAAACCAACAAATTGCTAAAGACATAATGAAGTCTAAATATTTTCATTGCTTTGCTTTGTATTCGAATTTCGGCTTCAGATTTCTATTGTTAATTTATTTCAAAGGTTTTTTTTTTTTTTTTGATTAGTGTTTATTTGCTAAAAACAAAGTTTTGGTTTGTTGGTGTTTTGATGGATATGGATGTGAAGTGGTCTGATTCACTGTACGTTGGTAGAACAATAAGGAGGATTCCCCCGGTCTGAGTGAGGGAGCACAAATCTGTATTTTTTTTCTTTCTTTTTCTTTAATTGATTATGAGGATTTTTAACTGTTAGAAATTGAGATATATAAATCAAAATAAATAGGGATAATTTTTTAGCCGCTGACTAACGCACCATTACCTAACTGGTGATAGAAAAATTTCTAATATATCACGAATCCAATGAATTTTTTTTATTAGATCCCAAAGCAAATTTAAAAACTTATTAGAAATTTTAAACATATTTGAGCTCAAAAAGTATAAATCCGTGTTAAATGTATCACACAGGTAGGAATTAAAGAGATCTAATCCAATTGATTGAATTTGATGCATGAATATTATAAATTCCTTAGTACGTAGATTACTACAAATAAAAAAAAATAACAAAATAGAGAGAAAGGGATATAATTACAGTGGCTCCAATTACGTACGGTTTCTTTTGAAACTGTATAAAATTATTAAGGTGGCTTTTGAATAAAAATTCTTCAAATATTCATAACAAAATTTAGAGATTTAATTTTGCTTGGTCAGAAGATGATGTCCGTTTATAATTTGTCATTTAAATGTTAGAGAGGAATCAAAATTGGCGATGAATAAGGTGAGAGGGAAGGGAAGGGAGCGGGAATAATGGTTGGTGTGTGTTTGAGAATGAAAGGAGAGACAGATTCTTTGGCAGAAATAGGAAATAGAAAATTGGTCCTCTGATCTAATATTTCTTTCTATATCCTCTGCTCTGCTCTGAATGCAATGAAATAATAATGGGGGACGAGTCGCCCAGAAACAAAGTGAAGTTCCTATGCAGCTACGGCGGGAAGGTCCTTCCAAGACCCTCCGATGGACTCCTAAGGTATGTTGGAGGCGAGACTCGTGTGGTTTCTGTCCCTCGTGAGATCACATTTCCCGGTATGTGTATGTATGTATGTGTATTCGAGAGAAATGTTACGTTAATATGTTATGTGATGTTGAATGTTTGATTTGTCAGAGCTAATGAAGAAGGTGAGTAGCATGGTGGAGGGAGTCGGAGATATGGTTCTAAAATACCAGCTGATACCAGAAGATCTGGACGCATTGGTGTCGGTGAGAACAGAGGAAGATGTGAAGCACATGATCGAGGAGCACGATCGGCACCATACTGGAGCCTTACTCCGTGCATTCCTCTTTCCCCCTTCCAAGCAAACAGGTTTGGTTGCGTGCGAACCGTATCTGTTGGAGCAGCGCTACATCGACGCCATAAATGGGATCATCCGAGCAAGCCCCAGGAAGGGCTCTGCCTGCTCTTCCCCAAAATCAAACTCCCCCGATGCATCCCCTCGCTTTTCCAATTCAAATTCATTGCATAGAGTCCAAAGCTCTCCTACCCTCACCGACCTTGGTGTGTTTTTGGATCATCAGCATCAAGGCCAACAACAGCAATATCATCACCCTAATTTTCATTTTTCTAGACCCCCCCAGGATCCTCAACGGCTTGGTGCAGGAAGGGTTCCCTCTTTTAACTATCATTACTCAAACATCACCAGACAACTCACCCACAGAGGAGACAGAGGAGGAGGTTACGCCTACTATGATGACTCTCCGCCATCCTATGCCCATGATAGAATTCATAGTGTGTCCAGGAGTCCTAGAAGAAAATCTATCTGGGAATGAATACCGTGTAATCTCTTATTTTCACAAATTCACCTATTGCTAACTTGTATCATATTTTATACAGGCCAGCCCACAAGTGTTAGATAATGTATTTTACGTAAATTACTAGTTTGTTTCTCGATTCAGCAATCCAGCCAACACAATCTGCCGTAAAATATATAAAAACATAAAACAAATACTAACCAATACCTTTAACAAAAGTAAAATATCCCACCATAATTTTAAATGATTTTTTTACTTGTTAATTCCTTAAGCAATCACCTCCGAAGAGTGGTTTGCAACGTTAAAGTAAAGGTTGGAAGAATCGTTTTCCCTGATAATCTGTCATCACGTTTCATAAGCTTAGTGGAACGCTTTCAGCCTATATAAAATGAATTGCACCCATAATAATACCAGTGTTACTGAGACAAAATTCCAGGGTACAAAGCGAGCATCAATGAGCACCTATGAAATCCGTGTCTAATTTTTGAAGGAAACACACACCTACTCTCCATTGACAAAAATCATTAAGAATTTGGAACAGAAGAAAACATATAACGGGGAAAAAAATACTAACATATACTCTCTATGGGTGTAATTAGCTGGCTGCTGCTCATTTAGAGTCGGTGAAATCTGCATCGATGACATCTCCGTCGGGTCCCTTACCTGAGGATTCTGAGGGGCCAGAGTCGGCACCAGGTGGTGTTGGCCCTCCTGCACCTGCAGCTCCCGGCTGGTTGTAAAGGGACTGACCAAGCTGCATGACTTCCTGGTTCAGTGCAGCCATGGCATCCTTAATAGCTTGGGTTGAACCCCCAGAAATTGCATCTTTAAGCTCCCCTAGTTTTGCTTCAACCTTCTCTTTTACAGGGCCAGGAACCTTATCTCCAAGCTCTTTCAATTGCTTTTCTGTCTGGTACACCACAGAATCTGCCTGGTTCTTTGTGTCAATGGCATCCCTCTTTTCTTTGTCTTCCTTTGAAAATTTCTCAGCTTCGTTTACCATTCTCTCCACCTGTATGTCATTCCAGAGTTAGTCCTAAGCATCATAAAAAGACTCCTAACTCAAATGACCCTTCACATTGGCACTTTTTTTTTTTCTTCATAAAAGAAGCAAGCAACTGGCAATTAAAAAAAAAAACACACACAAACAACATAAAAAGGCTATTAAAGTAATTGATTGTCAGAGATAGTGGATACCTCATCTGAAGGCAAGGTGCTAGCACCAGTAATGGTAATATCTTGCTTCTTCCCTGTGCCTTTGTCAATAGCAGCGACGGAGAGAATGCCATTGGCATCAATGTCAAATTTCACCTCAATCTGGGGAACACCACGAGGTGCAGGAGGGATACCGTCCAGGCGGAAGCTACCAAGTGATTTATTGTCCCTAACAAATTCTCTCTCACCCTGAAGGACGTTGATCTCTACACTGGTCTGTCCATCAGCAGCAGTTGAGAAAACCTCAGACTTTGAGGTGGGAAGGGTAGTGTTTCTGGGGATAATTTTTGTCATCACACCACCTAGAGTTTCCAGACCCAAAGATAATGGAGTGACATCCAACAGCACAATGTCGCTGACATCTCCAGCCAAGACACCAGCCTAAAAACATAAATTACAATAAGAAGCATTAATTAACAAAAAAATAATATGCTATCCACAAAACAAAACATTTGAGCAAACACTGAAAAGCTTAAACAAACATTCTCTGTCCCCTTCCAATTAATGATAAAAGCCAAATCCCACCTGAACAGCAGCTCCAAGGGCAACCACTTCATCTGGATTGACAGTGACATTTGGGTCCTTGCCAGTCAACTTCTTTACAAGCTCCTGAACAGCTGGGATACGTGTTGATCCACCAACAAGGATGACTTCGTCAAGATCCTTAAACGAGAGTTTTGCATCCCTCAATGAGTTTTCAACGGGTGTCCTGAGCCTGAAACACAAGTATTACTGTAGCTGAGTAGTTTGTTCAGCTTTAGTGAAATCATGTTTGCCATCCATTCATCAAATTCAGTACCTGTCAAGAAGATCTGAACACAATTCCTCAAATTTAGCCCTTGTGATGGTGGTCTCAATATGTTTGGGTCCATCAGCCGTGGCAGTTATGAATGGCAAACTGAAAACATATGGCATTAATGTCAACAGTGGTTTGGTAACAAGAGCACAATGAAAAAGCAACAGGATAGGATTGAGGAGAAAAGTAAATAATACCTGATGTTAGTTTGAGTCAATGTTGAGAGCTCCATCTTTGCTTTCTCGGCTGTCTCAGTGAGACGCTGAAGAGCTTGTTTGTCTTTCAAAAGGTCTATGCCTTCATCTCTCTTGAAGTTGGAAGCCAGCCAATCAACAATTCTCTATAATAGGAAACAAGCAGTTAGCAAGTAAAAAAGAAAATCATTCATTACTCACACTACTAAAGACAAGACAAGACAAGAGAAGAAAGAAGGGGAAAGGTACCTTATCAAAGTCATCACCACCCAAGTGGGTGTCACCAGAAGTAGAGAGGACCTCAAACACTCCATCACCAACCTCGAGCACAGAGACATCAAAGGTGCCGCCTCCAAGGTCAAAAACAAGGATTGTTTCATTGTTTTTCTTTTCAAAGCCATAGGCCAAGGATGCAGCGGTTGGTTCATTGATAATACGAAGAACCTCAAGACCAGCAATCCGACCGGCATCCTTGGTGGCAGTCCTTTGGGAGTCATTGAAGTAAGCAGGCACAGTAACAACAGCCTTGGTAACCTTATCGTTCAAAAACTTGGAAGCATCATCCACAAGCTTCCTAAGAACCTATAATATATAATAAAACAGTACAAAAGTCTTGGTATCAATAATAATAACATTAGATAGCAACATAAGAACGAGTAAAGTAAAGCAAAAATAGACAGACCTGGGCAGAAATTTCCTCAGCAGCGAACTGTTTGCCAATGGCGGGGCAGTCGAGTTTGACGTTGCCGTTGTCGTCTCGGATGACTCTGTAAGAGACCTGCTTGGACTCTTCGTCGACCTCAGACATCTTGCGGCCGATGAACCTCTTGACGGAGAAGAAAGTGTTCTCGGGGTTGACGACGGCCTGACGCTTGGCGATTTGGCCCACGAGCCTGTCGCCGTTCTTGGTGTAGGCCACGACGGAGGGAGTGGTTCTCTGGCCCTCGGCGTTGGTGATGATGGTGGGCTTACCGCCTTCCATGGCGGCCACGGCGGAGTTGGTGGTTCCCAAATCGATACCGACGACTTTCTCATTAACGACTCTGAGAGGGCGGAGCCTCCTGGGAGTGGGTGCGGACTTGACCTTGATAAAGGCGGCCTTGGTATTTAGCCTCTGACCTAAAAATAGGGTTCGGGAAAAGGAAGGGGTTCCGAGGCCGTGTATTTGGGCGCTTGAGCAAGCCATAGATGGTGATGGTGATGGTGTTGGTGTTGGTAATGGAAGCCCTAATCCTAATCCTCGAGAGAAGAACAAGGGTTTTTCAAGAGGATGAGGCTTATGTTATGTTCTCAGTGCTGCCACCTGTTTATATTCTAGAACCATCTCCTCCTTTCCATTTTTAACTCTTTTCTTTTTATATTTATTTTACTGTGTAATTCTTAGGATCTTCTTTTCTCACATCTCTCAAGCACAGACGTTCTTTATCGCCGCATCCCAACACTTTTGGATACTAATTAAATATGTTTCAGTTAATTTTTCTCCAACATGATTTTAAAATTTAAATATATGATCAAACAATCTGTGTATTGATAATAAAATCTGGTAAAGAATTTTCAAGTTACTCTATAAGCCATTTGATTTCAAAGTGAATTGTAACAAAATTTTGAAAAATATGTGACTAAAGATAAATGAATTCAAAATAATAAGAAATAACTAACCAAAATGGTGCTTCAAGTTAGGCCATTAATTAACGGCCACTTTATCAATTTTGCTAGTTGATAAAGGTTTCGACTAATTTTATCTTCAATGGAGCTCTTTTACTTCCGATTTTTGCTCTTTATCTTCAAGGTCTACCTTGCTAAACTTATCTTTCTTAAATCACCTCTCTGATCATTCCAAGTTTTGGGACCCGTAACAAACCAATATTTTTTATTGACTTCGCTTGACTCTATTTTTATCAAATGGTAATCTTTTAATAATTATAAATTTAAATAATTCAAAATAGCTTTAGATATATTTATCTTTATTCTTATCCTTAAAATTTGACAGCGATCTTATCATTTGGCGTTATCAAAATAAATTTTGAGTGATAATACTAAAAAAATAAAAAAATAACTTTTAAAAATATAAAAAAAATTACTTGTTTGCTCATGACTAAGTTTTGTTCCTTTATCATTTACTTTTTCGACAAACATATATATGGCTTAATACCCCATTTGATTAATTTCTCGTTGCCTACATATGCAATCCCAAAGACAATAATTAATCTTTATTCATAAGATTTTTGTAATAGCTTCTATAGCCTATTAGGAGGACCAAGGCCGACACTGACTATGATAAACCAAAGTTAGGGGAGATGGTATTAGATACCCCAGTAGTCCTAGCCTAGCCGTAAACGATGGATACTGGGGGCGCTGTGCGTATCGACCCATACAACGCTGTAACTAACGCGTTAAGTATCCCTGGAGAGTACGTTCGCAAGAATGAAACTCAAAGGAATTGACGGAGTTCGCACAAGTGGTGGAGCATGTGATTTAATTTGCAAAACGAAAAACCTTACTTGACATGCCGCGAATCCAAGTAATAATGAATTAACTGATGTAGCACTGCTATAGAGAAAAAAAATTAAATTATCACATATAATAGTAGTTTTATTTTCAAACTTCTTCTACACCCGTACAAATGTCAGCCAGCATTGCACCTTACATTAACTAAAACCATTTGAACTGTAGTTCTGCAAGGCACAAATCTTATAGCAATAGTTATATATTATCTACCAGTAGTAGCCACCCAATTACCACAAGCTGTCAAAGACCAACCTAGCAGACATAATTGACTCGCTGATCCTCTAAAAAAAAATGATTGGTAGTATTATGGAATGCTCAAATGATGCTAAAAACACCTTTAATATCCTAGTGGTTAATTAATCTCCCTACTAATATAATTAGAAAGCCACAATAAAAACGACAAGACAGGTAGCAATTGGTCTTCATATCAGAAACGGCTTTCCTCGTCCTGCATGAAGGTTGTCCATCCAAACCTCCATTTCCTTAATTATGATAATTGAAAATTGATGAGCTTCCTCACAATGACAGAGAAAGAGTTATCCGGCTCCAGCTTGCAGAGTTGCAGGTGTTTAGCCGCCTCTGCCCGATCAATAAGGTAAGCCAAGACAACAAGAATGAAAGGGTACGTTTATGTTTTTGTTTCAAATTTAATAATATTAACATTAATATTTTTTTTCTTTAAATTTATGCATGAATTTTATTTTTTAAAAATATAGTATTAACTTAATTATAATTATCAATATTGTATAATAAATAACATTAACATTAGCAATTTAACTCTTCATTAACGTCAAATTTTGATTTAATCTGATCTTAAATTATATTTTAAATTTATGCATAAATTATAAATTATATAATTCATAGCACTAAAGTGAGCAATATAATTATTCATTAAATGATTTTGTTTTACGTTAAATCTGTGCATGAATCTGATTTCAATTTTTTTTTAAAGGATTTCAAAAAAAAAATTTAAATCTTTGCATAAATTATATACACTTAATAGAATTAATGAGAGCAATTTTATTCTCCAGCAATGTCAAATCTGATCAAATCCAATCAGCGTTTGTTGTGAAGCTTGTAATTTTGATTAAAAGATTTGAATCAAAATTGATATTTGATTTTAGTAATTGTTACCTCTTTTAATCAATTACTGAAATCAAAATAATAGTTATTTGATAATCGTCTGACTTCTGGATTGAAGGTAAAGGACACGTCAAGATTGGAGGCTTCTACAATGTGACTAGAAGTAAGCAGTATCTGTGCCTCCCCTTGTTAACAGGGAGGGTCAAGAAAAATGAAATAACTTCAGTGAGGTGAAAAGGTAGAAAGTTGAATGAGGCCTAATGGAAGACTAACGTCTGTGCTTTGTCTTCAATTCCTCTCCAAGTTAGAGTTTGGAGTTTAGTCTACATCAAATTTGGTTGGTTAGGGACTGTTTACTTTATCCTATCAGAGTTTAATATGATCGGACAACAAATACTATAATGGATAAAATTATTCCAACATACATAACACATCAAACCAAACAATACAGCGTATAAACTATACTATACTATTATACTATAACCTAACACTATCATGTCTTTATAAGTTATAACAGAGAGGGCCTAGAATAACCAGAGGCACATGTCTGACATAAATATACATGAAAACGTTGTCTCCTGAACAAAAATAGAAAACAAACTCCTTTGACGATAAATAAATTCAAAAAAGAAAAAAGAAACTTTTCATATTATATAATAATAATATAATCCTAGTAACTCTTTCTGTGGAGTTTTTCTCGGATAAACCGGATAATTTACAACCTGCTAGTAAGTGACGACAACTTAGGAGGGTACGGGAATTGCTAGGTGTGCAAAGCCATAAATAAGTTCTGTTTACGCGCATGCTCTGGAATAAGCCGATTGATGACATCAGGGGGTACACCAGAAAGTTCTGCATGAATGAACAACAAACACGAAATTAAAGAGATAAATGCAAATTATCATTTAGATTTAAGACAAGTGAGTAAATCTGGTGTCATTCACTCCTGTATATGCTAAAATAGCCACTACCATTGTTGTTTTTTGGTTACAGAATTTGCTTTATAACCCTGACCCCACATCATAGGGCTAAAACTCACACCAACAACAAATCACGTGTGTAGTGAAACAAATCCATTGTTGGCTGGCTTTAAATAAAGCTATTCCAAATAAACTTCACTAATAGATTGTGCTGATCTATGAGAAACTACTTAAACTCACCCTGAGGTTTAAAATTAAACAGTGGAGGAAGTGGTCGACCATTAGGAAGGCGGGTGTTTGGGTCCCTCAATTCATCAAAAAATGGATGAATGCAAGCTTCCAACTGCAGTGTCATAATATCATGGGTCAAATAATTTTATATTATCCCAGGTGAGAAAAGTAAATAATTTTTAAAAAAATGGAGACATTCAACTTACTGCAGTGCATCTCAAATTGGGAGAGTACTGAAAGAACCTACAGACAAGGTCCACTGCTTCTGGGGGTAAACGTTTCTGAAAAACCTATCAAATTAGGATCATATCACAGTAAATCTCACAGTCAACCAAGAATCCTTTGAAATAATGTAGGTTAGACATTCATACAAGTTTTACCAATACTTTGCATATGCTCAAATTGAATAGCTTCACACACACACACACACACACACTCGAGAGGGACTAATGTATAACATCAACTCAACCCAGACATTAATGCCTATCCCTGGTTTTAGAATGTTTAAAAACGTCCCCGGTCCCTCACCAACCATTAGGAAACTGAAACCAAGTTTGAAAAATGCAGCCTATAATTTTAACTTCTGACAAAGTACTGTTCTACCCTCCTGGTATCTCTGGACATGGAACTAGGAAGTATCAACAATTGTCTACCTACATCAATGATTAATCTAGTATTACTGCACTACTCCAGTCCCATACCATATCCAGTGTGGCAAACAAATCAAAAATCAAAGAAATAAGTTGTGACTCCTTGATCTATATTCAACTTTTCTAATGCAACAGTAACTTAAAACAACAATGTATATCATCCTGCAATATGTACAATTAAACTACAACTAGGAAGTGGCACACATACATGGATCAAATAAAGAGAAAATGTAGTGGGGATAAAGGTGTAGAAAAATAAGTAAAAGTTTCTATTGCTTCTAAGAGAAAACAATACAGAAAAATTTGTCACATTAAAATAATATCATATTGAAATCCTTGCACAAAGAAGACTAATCATCAATACTAATGTAGGATATTAATTTTTTTTTCCTTCCAAAATGCACAACAGTATAAGGGATTATTCATATTATTATTATTTTGAAAAAATGGTGCTGGGGTAGGAAGGAAAACAATTGTCGAAAGGATTCTGCTTCTCATTTATATGAAACATCTCGGTTACCTTTTTTTCCCAGTGAAATGTCTCACTTATAAGGAACAATCTACATTAAAATACTGGATGATAATACAGAAATCACCATATCCCAGAAATCATATTCAAGCAGCCTCAATTACTCAGCTCTGCCAAATACTTAGAATCGCTAGAGGAAAAACATGCAGATGCAATTAGATGGACAACATTGATGCAAGTATCATTTATAAGAAATGCATAGTATCAGTACAGGTTCAACAATGATTAAACTGTAGCTCATCTAGGCAATGAATTAGCATATGCAAATTTAACCTAAACCCTGAATTACTACAAACATTCACAGTAAGTTACAGAATGTAAGTAAGCATAAGAGACAATGAACCTTGTGCCATGGATGAGGTTTTATCTGTGGAAACTTAAATTCAGTATAATTTGGGTTCATGCACTTTATCTCCTCCCTGGTTGGAGTTCCCAAAACCTGAAATAAAAATCATTAGATTGTAATTGTTCATGACTCCATTGGGAAAATAGTCTACAAAACTTTATATCAGAACAATGACAGAACTTGGTAAACCTAAATTACAAAACGTACAAGTAAAGGAAAATTTGCTTTCTCTTCGCTCTATCCCTCTCAAACCAAGACAAGTTAATCAAGCATTGTAAAACATTTCTACATTTAAGACTGGAAATCATCGCTATAAACAAAATATATATATCCCTTTCCTTGAGCCAGGATGCAGAGGAAATGTAGAAATCCCCAGAACATATACCATTTCTGGTAGACCCAACCGAATTTACTGTACATATGATGTCTAAAAAGAATATTTCATCATCTAAGATAGTAAATCCAGATTAATTGAAAAACATGGATGGTAAATCCTTACCTTGATGATTTCAACTAGCTGATCAACTCCACTCTCTCCAGGAAACAAGGGCTGCAAATCAACTTCAACTTCAGGAAAATGAAAAAGAAGACAGAAAACAAAGAAATGATGAAATGAGAAAAATTTGTCACATTTTTTTCTTGCACCAAATACCTGTCCAAGAAGTAATTCAGCCATTACACAACCAGTTGACCATATATCTATGGCAGTTGTATATTCAGTGGCCCCAAATATAAGTTCCGGAGCACGGTAGTATCTTGAACAGATGTAAGAAACATTAGGTTCTCCTTTCACCTGATGAATTAGAAGCACATGGATGAAACTTGAGGACAAAAAACAGTAGCTTCCATTAACCAACAGAGCACTTAGATCAATATCTTACCAACACTTTTGCACTCCCAAAATCACATAGTTTCAGCTGATGAGTGTGTGGGTTCACCTGACATGAGTAACATGCATTTGAGCCAACCAAATAGTAACAAATGGCATCACAGGTATATTTGCTACAAATTGTATCATCTTTCAGTTAGGTTAAGCCATTGTTGTAAAGGCTATAAACCTTCACATATCTTTCACATTGGATAAGAATATATTCCAAGAGAGTGAGATGTTAAAATTTTAAAAACAAAAAGTAGAAGTTGTCCATGACATGCTACCTGAATTTCTTTGACCAAGTGATTAGGTCATGTTATTATTAATATAAAGCCATTTTTGGGCCTCCATCCAGCAACTTAGGATTATTTTAAAAGAGTTTGTCTTTGACATGAACAATTAAAATTATAGTATACAGTAAAACCAGCATTCATAAACTATCCATTTCAATGCAAACTTCATTCAGTTTAAGACATCGTCTGCTGATTCAAGCAAACTGCAATTGACAAGACTTTCAAAGAGGAAGCCACCCATATTTGCACATGCAGAGAGATGGGAGGATGTGGGAGCAAGCAGTCAGACATATTTCAACAAAAAATAAAATGATAATCGAACATAATAAGCAGTGTGGATAACCATCTTCCATTCATCATTTGTTTGAGAGCATAACATACTAATTGCAAGAGGCATGAGCAAACATGCATGTAGAAGACCTAGTTGGGAGAGTAGATTAGATAGGTGAAACCATTAAAAAGGATTTAGAGGTCAATGGTTTGTCTACAGATAAGATTTACGAACATTATGACACTATTGGGTGCATGTAGCCAACCCTACCTAAAGAGAAAAGGCTGGGTTGTTGTTGATCACAAAATATTAATTGCATTTCAGTAAGGTTTCCTACTGTCCTTTAAGTGTATATTTATATTGGATATGAGAGTGTTACAAATTTTCAACATCGTAATTATCATGTAAATAAAAATAATATCATAATAAATGAGTGCAAGTGCATTGTGAGACATTGACTACAAAATAAGTTCCACATAACAAACAAATCAATAACTCAGAAATATCTTACAAGTAGGTTCTGAGGTTTGATGTCACGATGACATATACCAATGCAGTTATGTATATAAGCAAGGGCCCTGCAAATCTGCAGCCAAAATCAGAAAAAAGAAGAAATAAATAATCAATGGACTAGAAATTAATAGGGATTTAAAATGTGTAAATCACACAATACTTTACTTTCCTTTCCTTCTACAAGTCTACTGCTCATATACAAACGCAATATCCATTATGATTATTTTTTTTACTGTTTTGACAATTCTTTTGAGATAGAATTCCATATGTGAGAAACTGGAACTCAAATTCGTCACATCAGATAAAGCTAAAGCTGAGGAAGTTAATACGAAAATTAAACAAAAACAATTAAGCAGGGATTACAAGAGATGAGTTGGCATTTCATGGGCTAATTAATATATTATTATCAACACCTTGATACGGGTAGGTTATTCATAAATTTAAATACTGTGGGGATTGCCTCTTGCTATTATTATATGAATATGAATTTCGAGATCCAACTGAGAAGCAAGAAATTACATACCTGGTAGGTATAAAGCTTTACATATATTAAAGGCATTCGCTGGTTAATCCTGCTATAGCTCCTGGCGATGCGATTCACAGTTTCAGGAACATATTCAAGTACAAGATTCAAGTAAACTTCTTCTTTGTCAGTCGTTGAATAGAAACAATGCCTAAGGGCAACAATATTTGGATGATCCAGCATTTGCATAATTTGTAACTCTCTATTCTTGTAGCGCTTGTCCTGGAGAACTTTCTTGATGGCCACAATTTCTCCCGTTTCTCTACATTTGGCCTGATAAAAGCATTAATAAAATGAAGAAGGTATCATCAGCATGTCTGAAATACGATAAACAAGATGGGGTTTACAAAAGAAAACTCACTTGAAAAACAACACCAAAAGAGCCTGTTCCCACAACATGCTCAGAAATATAACTAACATTCTGAAAACTCAAACAAAAGAAATTATGTCAGAGGAGTTATTAGTAGTCAATAGTTAAAGTAACCAGAAGAGTTGTATGATACCTGCTTAGATTGACCATTTCGGCCACCAACGCTGGTTCTTATCACGTGACCAGTCTCAGCACCCAAACCATCAATGATGTCAGGCTCACTATCCTGAAAGGGTAGGAAAAAAAGGTGGAATTTAAGAAGAAAGAAAAGTTAGGGCAATATTTTGTAAAAGGGAAAAAGAAGAAATGAAGATAAATTTGAAGTGAATGACTGACTCTAACGTCCTCGTGGTCTCTCAAAGACATCTCAAGCATCTCTCTGCCAAGCCAATCGACGGAACTGGAAGAACCCCTGAAGCCACCATTAACAGACCTGGAACTGCCCACCCCACCACTTCCAAGGCTAGCAGACGCCATCGATGATCGATGATCGATGATCGATGATCGATCACCAACAATCCTCCCTTCTTTCTGCACTCATCAGATCTAATCACTCAAGTTACACTTTGTGGTGTCTTACTCTTTCACTTTCCACCCATTCAATTCTACACCATCTCTCTCTATTCATTCTGTTTTTTTTTTTTTAATAATTAATAATGATGTTATATATATAAAAAATAAAAATACAATTGTCATACATGTCCACTTTCCAAAAATCCACTACAAAGTATTCATCATATATCTCTCATCCAGCAATCTTGTTAACTACTTTTTTTCTTTTAATTCTAATTTTAAGTAGTGACAAAAGATCGAGTTCTTGGTATGTCTTGCTATGGAATTTTTTTTTCTTTTTTTTAACAAAGATATTTTTTTAATTTAATATATAATATCGAATTTAAATATTGTATATACAATTGTTAAATACATAATGGAAAGTATTTTCATCCACAAAGATTCTAACATAATTGTTTTCGATCAAAAATATATATCTCCTTTAAAAAATAAAGAGTACTAATTAAATCATTCTCATTATTAGTCCATCTTTAATCTTTTATTATTTATAACTATTGTATTATTAGTCTTTTAAATGTTAAAATCACAATGCATTTGTATTTTTAAGAATAAATCATATTCTTTATGGTTATTTTATTTATATTGTTTAAATTTAAAAATTGCATTTCCCTTTTTAAAGAGAGGCTATTTAAATATAAATCAACCTTTTAATATTTGTCAACCAACTATTATTATATTACTTGAAGAATGAATTTCACTTTCTTAATTAAATATCCTCAGCGCTCTCATTTCTCTCCGCAATAGATACATTATATATATATATGCTCACACAATAAGAAATTCTTAACACTCAAATATAGTTATAGACAAATTATTTATTTATCATGAATTTTAATTACAATATATTTTAAAATATCTATATTTATTATGAATTTAGTTACAATAAAATTTTATAAATATTTATTTATTAATTATAATTATTTAAAATATATTTATCATGTATAATGCACATAGTAAAATATGATTTTAATTTGTTGCATTGTTAGAATAAAAAAATATATTATCATTTAATAAAAAATCATCATAAATATGATTTTTAATATAATTATTATAAAAATAAATTTTTTTATCATACGTGCCTAATTTTTTTAATGGAAAAATAATCATACATAACTTATTTATTATTAGATGATAATATTTTTTTTTACAATATCAATGTGTAAACTAATTACTCTTAAAATACTAGTTATAAATGAGACACTTTTTTCTTTATTTTACAAATTTTATAGTAGTTATAACTAATTTTAAACACCACCTAATTTTGAAAATTATGATGTAAAAAAAGTTTCAACTTTGTTGTTGGGGAATGAATATGTAATTTTCAAAATGAAAAGGAAATGTGATGTAATAATTTAAATGATTTTTAAAGTAAAATAGGATAATAATTCTCTCCATTTTAGGTGATACGCGTGTCTTATGAATAATTTAACGTTTTCTCTTATAAATATGACTTCATAGTATATTTTATATATTATGTAATGTAATATACTTCTTTTACCTGAAAAAATACATCTAAATTTTATTTGTGTGTTGACACATAAGAGGATTAAAAATAAGAATAATTAAATGGGAAAGAGATTTGAAATTATATTATAAGTGTATTGCAAATTTTTAAAAAATTATAGTTTTTGTTTTTTATTTTAATTTCTAGAGTAGTACTAAATAAGTATTTTGTAGCTAACATGACCGAACTTGAGCTCGGTCTGGTGGTGAGCTAACATGTTAATATAGAGTTTTAGGATTTGAGAATCAAAACATAATGTGTTGTTTAGTTAATTATAGTTTTAGTCTAATTACATATTTTATCATCTAATAATTATCATCATTTTATGAATTTTATCACTTAAATTTTTATTTTTTTGTATATTTTACTATATTAGTTTTTTAAAAGAAAAAATTATCAACTAAGTCTTTAAATTTATATAAATGAAAAAACATGAGAATATGTCAGTTCTTTGACTAAATCAAAATATCTTATAAGATTAATCTCTGACTTTCAAAGTAGAAATGTCCAAAATTCACCCAAAAAAAAAGTATTTTGGAATTGCAAACTTCCATTGGTAATACGAATTGCCAGTGTTGTAGTATAAAAGAAAGACGCATTCAAGTGTATTGAGTAAACTGGAAAGTCTAAAATGGCATATTCTGGATATAAAAAAAACCGAAAGTGACACATATTGTGGATGATGTAAGTAATTTTGATTCCTTTGGCACGTTGTTTTCAAATTGGAACAGTATCATTTATCATTATTATATTCTTTAAACCAATGCCTCAAACCAGCGCGTATCAAGGAAATGTAACATAAAAAAAAGTGGTGAACCTAATTAACCTAACATATATACGCAGCTTTGTCAAAAGAATTGTATCATATCTGTGAAGTGAAGTGGTCCTTCTTTGATCACATTTCCGTAGACCTCAGACACACTCACTTAAAAATATAAAATAGAGCAATAGCAACATCTCGACTCTACTCTGAATATATTAAAATTAATTAATAAAAAAAATTACACATCTTTGCTCAAATTAATGTATAATATTCCATAGTATGTTGTTTTCTCTCTGCATGCATACTTCTAAAAGCAAGCCTGTCCCAGTTCCCCCCTCTGTGAAAGCATATTTAGGTACTCTTCAACCACATCATCCTTAATAATACAGTTTTTTTTTCTTCTCAGGTTTTATTTTAAAAAAATGATTGTGTATGTCAGCTGTCATAAAAGAAAAGAATGCATATTACAAGTGGTCTGAACAACTCCCTCCTTCTCTGGTGCTTTAATCACCTTTGATATTTTTTTATATTTTTTTCTCATTTATAACACTAAAACATAAAATCTTGTTCTACTCAAACCAATGTAATGTTAGCATTGTATCTTTGCTAATATATTTTGTCAAGGAAAAAGATTTGTCGACACTAATTAAAAGCTATTCAACACTTTAAAAGGAAATTAAAAGAGAGAAAAATGTGGGAAATATGTATATTCTGATGACTATGTTTATTAGTATTTCTATTAAGCATTACTTTTTTTTTACAAATATAATTAAGCTATTTAAAAATTAAGTATTAATGAAAGACTTCAGTTATTAATAAAAAATTATAATTTGAAACTTGCTCAAGGAAAAAATATTTAAAATTGTATTACTTTTCCTCCTTCATAGATTAATTGGCACAACAAAATCCTGCTATTTAGATCACACCTCTCTCCTCGAATTAATGTTTATTGATTCTTACTTCATCTATATATCCACTGAAATAATACGTGCTCGAAATATAATAGTAGTGTAGTACATATCAGTAATCATGTATCATTGCATGATCACACACACACACACACACACACACACATATATATATATATATATATATATATATATATATATATATATATATATATATTTGAGATAAAAAGAACTGGCTTATCATTTTAATTCAGCGTGTATTTGGTTGATAAAAAATAGGTGGGAAAGGAAGGAAGAAGGAGGAAAGAGAGTATAAATGTGTTATTTATATATATAGTGGTTTGGTTGAGGGGAGAGGGGTTTGGGAAGAATTTGGCACTATTGCTGGCTGCTGCTGATTCCTCTTTTCGTTGTTTCGTGTGCGTACCTGTTGGTTTATTTTTATTTTTATAAAAGTGCTGGATTAATTAATTTAATATTAAGCATTTTGTCTAATTTAATTTAAGCCAAAATTTCCAAAAAAATTTAAACATGCATAATTTTATTTATAAAATTATTATATAACTCTCTTTTTTTAAACCATCTTAAAATATGCGTTGTAGAAAATTATTTTTTTTAATGATATATACCTCCTAGTAATATATATAAGTATATCATTCTGAAATTACTATAATAATTATTTTTCTTTATAACCTCATTATCTAAAGTACGCTTTAGTATTCCAATTAACTTAGGTTTAATGAAGTCACACTTTACATCTCTCTTTATTTATATTACTTTGACCTCTCTCTATTTATATATCTGTACAAGAAATTAGGAGAAGTATGTGTTAACGAGAAAGACATTTGTATTATAAACTAAGTTGATATATAAATTAAGAGAAAGTTCAAATTTGTGTGAGATAAAAAAAAGGAAACGTATTAATTGAATAAAATTTTGTTAAACTTAGAGGATGTAAGTGTAATTTTGAGCAAAACTAGGAACCGATTGATCTGTTACTTTGTCCTTAATTTATTTCCCCCTCTAAAAATTCAAAAAATATTGTAGACACAATGAAACAGTCTCCCAAGGATTCCATTACAGCTTTACATATATAGTCAAAGAAGTAAAATGCAGAGTTCAAACTAATGATTTATGCTATTGGAGTGTAGGGCTCACTTTAGGCTTAGTTTTCCCATTTGCCGGCGGCATGCTTCATGTGCAATATTAGGGTAAATCTTTAAAAAGAGCTTGAAAAGTTACACCATGCATTGTTCCACTATATCCTCCTCCACTCCACTTGGATGAAGATTGTACATGTATGGTCCAACCAATTAAAAGAACCCTAAACCCTAAAAGAATCACTACTATAAAATTAAGTAAGATGCACTAAAGTTTAGGTCAAAGTAGGGTATATCATACTATCATATATGATAATGGCTGAGAAATATACTTTTGGTGATCGAGTGACTCATTAGACACTTCAGCACAATCATATAAACACACACACAAAGTTCCGTTTCATATATATATATATATATATATATGAAAAGGGCTTAGATTTGTGAAAAGTTTCTATGGTATGCAAAGTTTCAATGTGAGGAAGAGGGAGACATTGAAAGTACAAAAGATGTGAAAGAAAGGGGTAGGGAGTAGGGACATGCATGTGCGCGCATGAACACCACCACCAAAACCAACGGTCCTTTCAGACACACTAATTACTACAGTAATTAATTAAATGAAAGGGAAATTCAATGATAGAGATAAAGGCTCACATTGCTCTACTGCTGACAGGTTAAAAACTAAGCTGCGTGGAGAAAAATAATTTTCAATGAAACAAAACCAATATAATACAATGTACATGTGCCTATTGGTTCAGAAATGAATTGTTATATATGGACACTTAATTAGCTGAGAAGCATACATGGTAAAACCTTTTAATTAATTTGTTTAAGAAAACAACTAGGTCAGGCCAGATCAGATGTAGAAGAAGAAAAGTTGGGGGAGAAGGATGAATGGTATCAACATGCATGATGCATGCATTACTGTGGACTGAGTGTTACATTTAAACTCAAATAATAAATGGTTTCACATTCGGAAAGATGCATGCAGAGTCCACAAGACTTTGTATAGTACATATAGGATGGGAGTTGAATGTAGCTAGCTGGCCCATACGTCTGTAAATCCTTTTGGGCTGTTACTTCCTGCACCTCCAGGTTGCTTCATGCATCCTTTCTGGAATGTTTTTTCACCTTCCGGATTGGTCATTCCAGAAACCCAAAAAGGGGTGTATTCCATAATGTAATTTTACATTCCGGATTAACTATTCCAGAAGCCATAAAGGAGGTGCTGGAAGCAACTTGGGAGGTGCAGGAAACAATAGCCATCCTTTTGACTACGACCAACTCTCCAAACTCTCAAAGATGGAAACGAAAACAGACATGGGAATAATAGATGATCAATTCCCCAACATGTTTTTAACATTATTTCAGAAGGTGTTTATCTTGGTTAATTGCAACAGTAGCAAATGCTACTTTCAACTAAATGCAACGCACCTTCCGTCTGTTTACAGATTGACAAAACAGTAACTGCAACAAAGATAAGTCTATTGCCATATTTATCGTAATTTTTTTTACCTTTTTCAATCCAAAATCAGGCAGAGGGTATGGCCTACGTTACAAACCATGATAAATTAACTTAGAGTGAGTTTATGGTATGATGCTCCCGTAACATCCGAGCTTTCTAATGTTTGAATTCTCTCAATTTGTTTATGTGCGTGAGAGTCTTTCGCATTAAAATAAGAGAAAAATGGTTATGCATTTTACATCCGAGCGATTATCAATAAAATACTTTTTGGATCGCCCAGATCTCTTTCTGGTTCTGTTGCTCCTTCTCCAAGACTAGTTATTTTTCACTCAACACCCCTTACTAGTCAGGCAAAACTTACTTTTATATTTCATTTCTGGCTTCATTATTTTAATCATTAGTAGGAAAAGAAAGATGGGCGTGCACTTAAATACAAGAAATCTCTTATTAGAAATATTTAAAATAGAAAAGACTAACCATATTAAATTCAAAAGGATTAATAATTATCTCATGATAAAGAGTAATCTATATATCTTATGACAAAATATGCTATAATTAAAAAAACTAGACTCCCAAATAGATTCTGAGATGCATTGTTTACACGCAACAAAAGAACTAGACTGAATGATGTTTTGCAAAGTCGAGATCAAACGATAATTTTTGGACTAATCTGAGATAAAGCTTCATCCAAATTGGCACGCAGAGTCTACCATGAACAAAAAATCTTGATTATGTCAACATCAAATAAAAGTTATCCAACAGCCGAATTGGACGTAAACTTCAACAGCATAACTTGGTTTATAAATTTAAAACTTGCGCCGAAGGCAGCAATTCACAAAATTGACAATATAATCAAGAACCGACAATGTAACAGCTACGTTACGCTGAGAAATGCAACACCATACTGTACAATGATATTTTAGACGTAAATTATCCACACAGTAATAACTCCCGCAAGACCCTTATTTATCCTTAGTAGCACACCATCTATGGTATTTAGGTGTCTGAGCTCTACAAGAAACTCCATTGTCAACAAAAGACATCCATGGAATGTTGCTTCAAAGTAGTGAGCAAAGATGGTCCAAAAACTTTCCAGGATCATTTCAAGCGCCCAATTGTATTTGGCAGACAGCTAAATGATATAGGAACTAAGGGAAAAGGTACACAATACCTCGAATAGGGGATTGCATATATAGGAACTAAGGAAACAGATACAGCATACCCTGGATTTATATTTACACTAAAACCACTCAAGATTAACTGTGTATAAACCCAGACTATGCTCATACTAGGTCAACTTGCCAAGATATGCAAATCTATCCATAATTCTTCTTCAAACAAGCAACAACTCGTAACTGGGACACCAGGCAATTGTGACACCACTTTTCATTTCTCTTTTTACTAGGGAACCATCTTCAATGAAGTTATGTCTGAATATTTTAAGCCAAATTAAATGCATCATAGTACTTTCCTCTCTTGTATAGTAAAAGAATTTTTTTTAACCACACACTCATTTACTTGTAAGAATCTGTCAACCAAAAAGAGACAGAATCCAGCAGCTAGCAAATGGATGCTCCAAAACTGTAAGTCAGCAAGCTTATCACTGCAAGGGAAAATCATCAACCTTGACACAAGTAAATACATGAAAAATTTCTTCAACTAACATGAGCACTAGTACATATTACATGTTAGTAAACAACATATTCCAATCATTTCACGACAGCTTATGAAGCTACATCATGAAACCACATATTAAAGAAAGTCAAGCCAAAAATATACCACCTAAATTTATATTATTAAAAGCACATAACTATTTAAAAAGTTCAAACAAAATTTCCCAAAAATGACATTAATGTAAAGAACTAAATATTATAGGGAAAATTGTTTGTAATAGTAAAAATCTAAGAAAATCAATGATGACTAGCTCTACAGTAATATGAACTCGCTAATAGTATTCTATAATGCCAATGCCAGACCAAGAGAAATTTTGAAAACTTGTAAAAAATACCAATTAGGGGACTTTAAGACTGGCTAATCAACAGGCATCTTTCTAAGCCATACAACTACAGCCTCAATAAAGGGAATGTGTCTCACCAATCAAAATACTCTAGGTACCAGAACTTGCTTTTTGAACCCAAACTTGTTTCTGCAATTAAAGAAGAGATCTTAATCAATTATTGAACCAGAAAAGAATATGCCGTGTACTGCCATGGAGAAATCAAATTTAGGGACCTCGTTGGAACCATAAGCAGATGTACTAGATCTTCTAGGATGCTTCCCTTCACTTGAAACTGAATAGCCATCAACATCCTTTACCCCATGTGATGGTCCACGACGACCAAAATGCTTATTGAAACCTAAATAGACACAAGTAAAATTTAAGTAGAAACCAACCTGAATTTAAGCATAAAAATGTTTTAAGATTCTGCTTTTCAGAGACAGAAACTAACCATTTTCTGATGAGTGACTAGTACGGACACTTCCAAGAGATTTTACCTCCCCACTTCTTGCATTTGGCGTGTCATGTTTCAAATCTGCATGACTTCCTGTTTTGTATACATATGAAAAATCCAACTTGTGAAGATGTAAGCAATTTCCCAGACAACAGTTATATTTTGTGTATCGTATGTCAGCAGTATAGCTAGTCAAAGTGTTTGTCAGTTTTACCCCTTTGTGCAACATAAAGGATAATCTGCAATGGCCAAAATCAAAATCAGTGGTATAGAATAAAACATTTACCTTCCAAAGGATCTACTTGTGAGGAAGCAGAAGATGAGAAAGAGTCGTCAGCTCCATTGGAACGACTTGTCCAGACACCACGATCAGGTCTATCTTTATGTCTAACATGTCTCTCCTGCCTCTCACTAGAAACATGTGAATCATGCACACCAATCTTATTCTCTGGTGTCCCATTAGAGCCCTTCAAAATTAGTTGGACATGTAAGGGGCGAGGAGGCTGTTTTTCTTTTTCTAAATTGGATGTTTGGATTTGCTGCTCAGAGAGGGCCCTGGAATACTGGCTTTGACGCAACTCCTTTTTTGAGAGTATGCTTCTGATAATCCTTCCACTACCTTCATGCCGCTGACTCTGTTTCAAAACTGTTGAACCAACAATCATTTTAGCTGAAGAAGTTACATTGTGATGCTGTGACATGCTATCTAAATCAGATACCTGCACAATAAAAACAAACAAAAGAAAATAGACTCTTAGCAGAATGGTAGCTATAACATGATCCTACAGATGAATCCACCAATGATACTGACAATGAACTAAAACACAATCCATATCCAAATGAATACTGTATTATTGACTCATCATATTCCATATATATCAAGCCACAATAAGGCAGCATATTACAGAAAACAAATCCTGGGAGTCAGCCACTTTGGCGAGTAGTATGATTATACCTATTAAAACAATTGCAAAATTATACCTTCACTTCCTTCCTAGTAGTTCTCTAAATCACATTGGTCTTCACATTTATTCTTTGAGGTTTGTAATGTCAAATTGATAGTCAATATCAAATTAACCTTTGATCTCTCTGGTTCCCATTCCACTCACTAATAGGACAATTTAAGTAGACCATCACCAGAAAATTTGCATATTGTGCAAATTTCACAAAATTAATTGATGCAAAATAGATGGGATCAACGGCAACTCATCAACATTGAAGACAAACAATATAAAGAAACAAGATGTTCAAGAAAAATGACAAGAGAGGAGGGTGGAGTGCTTCTAAGAAAGTGATGAATGATCAATCCAAGTTGATTAATAAGAACATTTTGACAACCATGCATTCATCTTAAGTCAGTGCTGTTCATTGGTATATGTTAACCATCAAAAGGAAACAGGGAGAAAATGCAAAATACAGCAATTTCTCGCAAACAATTTATTTAGTCAACTAAACTAAGATTCAATATTAATCTTTTTCACAACATGTACAATAAACAAATTACAAATAAAATTGAATTATGATCATATAAATCATAAGCTTACAGTAATTATTTCTCTTTCTTTCCCTTTAAGAAGCAGTACTTTTTTCTTCCCAGCATCATGATTTCCAGAAACTCCTGATAAAATCAACAAAAGTGGAAGGGGTGGGTAAGTAAACTCCTATAGAAAGCAATAATAATTCAAGAATAAAGAAAACCAAATGCATATTTTTAAATGTTACCACCAAATCATAAAATAAAAACCCAAAGAGAAAAAATTATCACATGAAGTTTTGAACAAAAACATCAACCTTACCATTCTCATCAAGGGTTAGATTTGCATCTGAAGAAGCCATGTTTGAAGCTTTATCTGAAAGATGCTGATCACCTTGCTTAGGAACCAAAGTTGATTTGTCTTTGATAGTAGAATTTTTCCCTGGGTCCCTTGCAACATACTGTCCATCATGAAAGCAAGAGGTACAAATGTTAAAACACATAAGAGTAAGAACCAGGTGTTACAGCCAGATGAGTATCAAATACTATGCTGTTTTCTGGTATTCCAAAACTTGATGAAAAATCATTGTACTAATAATCAATGTTTTGAAACCGGGCCAGTCATTGGAGTAGTAAGGGTATTGGTTCAAGATTTAATGGTCTAACTGTCATTGAACCGATAATAATTAAATAATATATATTTTAACAATGTTATACCAAAATACTATGTCCTGAAAACAAGGAGTATTGTTATTTTTATCATCACAACAATAATAATATTAAGTCACAATTTTATCTGTTGTCTTGAAAAATTACAAGGAATTTTACATCACATCAATTGGTTGGGTTCTAATTGTCATCCATCCACTACTCTAATAAATTTTAAAACCAACAGTGAAGATTGAAGAAAACAGCTCGGTTTCTATGATTGCTTCACAGATATTATGCAAAGGCAAACCTTGATTTGTGGGCCCTAGATAATGCATTTTTTCTCAGTAATCTGTCTCATGTATTCATAACCCAAGACTGCTACCTTTCACTCATTCTAGGTTGGATATTATGGATTTAATGTCATCCCTTTTAATTTTTCCCTTCATCTGTGCTGATATATGAACGGCTGAATGACATTGTGAGGTGTATGCAAGAATTAAAAAGCTTGTGAGGTATGCCCTTAGAGTGGGAGTAAAGCCCCACATCGGTGGTTTGATTATGTTCCCCAACGTAGTAATCAATTGACCTTGTGAGGTATGTGCTTATAGCATGGAGGTAAAGCCCAAGATTAGGTACTCTACAGAGTGTATGCTACCGGTGTTCTAGAAAGGGTAATTAACAATCTTGTGAGTTAAGCATTGCTGAACCGGTTAAATCTGCTGAACCACCGGTTAAAAACCGGTTCATTTATAGAGATTTTAAGGTTATTCCGGACTGGATACCAAACAGTTCCCATTTTAATAACTACACTAATAATTAGCCATATTTAACTTTCCTCTTCAAAAAAATGCATAATACCATTGTAGCAGAAACCCTCTTCTTTCCAGAACCACGTCTTGATGTGACGGAACTAGGACTCCCATTTGATGAAGTGCCAGCTCTTTGACTCACTTTTCCATTTGACAGTAACCTCTGCACACACATGATGTGCATTGGGTAAGCAACATACAACCAGTGCTAATAGATAAAACAAAATAAGGATATTTATGGGGAACTTGATTCAGAACAAATGCACTCAATCTCATCTCCACACATGCATGGATGGACACACACATAATGACAAAGGACAATCACATAAGCTTATTTTAAATTTCAAAAGTTGATCATATGCAAATAATACCCTAGGTCCCTTGGCAGCTCTTTTCTGGCGCACAAAGTCCATCAGTGGTGTAATTATAGGAATATCTTTTGCAGCACCTGTTAAAGTATGCAAGCCCATTAAGTAAAGAATGGGAAAAAAATGTATTTTGTGCCCATTCTGTGAATGTGTGGTTTTAAGTCTCAAAATTTTCAAACTTAAAATTTACAGCATATTTTCTGTATTAGTTGACTAACCAGATCGTTCTGCTTCCCTCTTCTCCAATTGTATCTCAGCACTGGGAAGATTCTCAACAGGCTTGGCAAGTAGTTCAAGAAACTCCAGATACTCAGAATCTAGAAGTTCACCATGTAAATGCTTATATTTATCAAGAAGAAAAGACTCTATACATACATATAATTCCCATTGAGATAAATATATCTGTTGTATTTACTTAAACTTTTGTCCAAGTGATACCTTTATATATGGTTCCATCACGACCATCCTTTTTAGACCACTGTCTTGGAACACGTTGTGAAGGAGCATATTCAACAATGACTTTGAACTGAGATCCTAGGAAGCAACAACGGTGAAACAGAGAACCAGATTCAGTATTTATTATTCAGTTCACATACAAAATATGTAACATGAATAAAATATACTTGAGAAATACAGACTTGAAATTCCAAATAGAGTCAAAACATAGATTGCTTGCCATGAAAAACCGTCCAACCCAAACGGAACCCGCCAAATTCCAATAATGATGACAACAATGACAATGATAAGAACTTAAGCAAGATCTTAAAGACGCAGTTCATTAATTACCCTTTTCATTCACAAAGACATGTCCGTTAAAGAACTCGGCAAACAATATAACGTCCTCTGGCCTTTTGAAGTCAATGTAGGCTCTAGAATATGAGATATGCTTCTGGCTGAAAATCCATAAAGTCAAAAAGGAATGTCCTTAGCATTAGCATATAATGAAAAGAGAGTATATAAATTGTAAACCTCCACGCATTTATATCATAATTCGTAATACGGACGGAACAGCTAAAAATTTGAAAATAAGAAGCAGGAGCCAAGAAAGATTCGGTTGAAACATAATTGATGCCATGGTGATCTACCTACACCAATTACAAATATATAGAATATCGTAGGCAACACCCTAGCATAGTCATGGTCACTTGACTTGAGTAATAATAATAATAATAAAAAGGAGCATGCAATGAAATGAAGTAATATTGGAATGAAAAATGAAAACCTGATTTTGCCAGGACGGAAAGAGAGCCAGTTGTAGCGGCCAGCGAAGGCGGCATCAATTTGGGCCAAAAGGGCGGCCTCAGAAATAGAAGGCGGCAAGTGGCGGAGCACCACCTTCGTCCGATCCAACGCACCCTTCATGCCAAAAAACCCTTACACAAACACACAAACACTTGCACTTCCACTTTCCCTTGCACTTACCACTTATCAATCAATCAACTAATCAATCAACCAATAATCTCGGTGGGATTACATCTTCCCCACTGTCTGTGATTGTGAGGATCAATCAACCAAAAGCATGTGCGTGTGCCCTAATTCCAAAGAAAAGCCCCAAATTGCCATGCACTCAAAAGAAAGAAAGAAAAGGGGTTTGGTTAGTTTGTTTCTCTGTTTCAAAGGAAGTTACGACTTGTGTCGTGTTGTGTTATGTTGTCAGTGAAATTAAAAAGCATATACACTTGCGTTTTGCACTTCCCCCTTCGCTTTGTACTTTTGATTTATTAGTATAAGGTACAATTAATATATATATATATATATATAAAGTCGTAATTAAAATCTTTTTTAATAACTTCATAATATATAACAACTTATGTTATATTCTCAACATGTTCTCTCTTTTTTGATTCACTCCTTGATGGGTGCATTTCATACACTTTTCTTTACAACTAACCAGAAACGTTCCTCTTAATTTTCCTAAACTACCTTTCATTTATTTTTATTTGTATATTTAGCTAGCATTTGGTTTACCTGTTTTCCATTTCTATTTTTTATAAAAAAAATAACAGTGAAAATGTGTTTATTTCTTTTAAACTTCTTATTCATTTCAATTTAAAATTTATATCAAAGTTTAAAATAATTTATTACAAATCCAAATTATAATTATATATATCTAAAAGTATTTGTCTATCATTAATTATAATCATACAAAAAATATTTATAGGCTAAAATTTGACTTGTTTATATTTATATTAAAGCAAGCACAAATAGTAACATGATGATTCGGGTGTGGGGAAAAAACAAAAGAAACAAAATAATGTGGAACGTAACAAATTAACAAAAGAAAGCAATGACGTGAACAGGTAGAAATTGGTGCAGAGAATGACATGAAATGACGCGGTGAATATACTATATGATCCGCTGTTCATTCACTCATTCAAAACTGTAATTGTAAGGTTTTTTCTTCTTTTATCTCTGCTTTTTTCTTCATCAATCTATGTATGACGTGAGATTTGAATATCATTCATTAACTAATAGGGTTTTAGTTTGGTTGCAGAGATGGAGAGAGAAATGCGAGAAAGGTTCCCACTTCATATGCATAAAAAAAAGATTCAAAGTTTACCTTTTTTAGTGAAGGGCAAACTTAGGTTGTTTTTGGTTTAGGGTGATAAGGAAAAAAAATTGTACTTTTTCAGGTGGAACCCATATCTTTTATAATTTACTTTAATTTAAAAAGTTTTCTTATATTTTCATTCTTTCTATTTTTATCTTCTAAACTAAATACACTCTAAGACAAATGTCTAGGTTGGTTTATTTCCACCATGATGGGAGAAAACAAACATTATATAAAATTAAAGGCTTAAGATATTTTTCATATATGTAATATATCTCTTTTTAAATTATTACCTAAATTTTTTATTTTTATTTTATTGACTCATATTTTCAAGTTATTGATTTTGACACCTGTCGTTAGTTTTGGTCTATTAAGTGGCAACATGACAAAATAATATAATATTACATCATTAATTAAATGATAATATAATAAACTAATTTAATATTATGTTGTCACTTAATAAACTTAGATTGACAAAAGATATAAAAGTAAAAATTTTAAAAATGTCAAGATAAAAAAAATACATATTTTAGGCAAAAATTAAAAAAAATGAATATATTAGATATTTGTATAGAATTTGAGCAGCATAGATTGATGCATAGGATTAGGAGTAGGAGAGGGAGGCGGTGGTGTGAGAAAGAAGTAGGGAGAGACACGTGAGACATGTTGGTTAAGGGAATAGGATTTGCAGTATGTCTGAAGAGTGACAGACGCAGTGAATATAGAGGTTTTGGTTGCAGAGAGAGATGGCTGAGAGTTTTTTCCAGTTCCCTCCAGATCGCCATAGGTATTTGGCCCAACTACTCGCTGAGAGGCAAAACTTGGTTCCCTTTCTCCAAGTCCTCCCACATTGCACTAAACTCCTTACACAAGGTATTATTATGCTCCTCCCTCCTTTACTGTTACTTCATCTCTTCAATTATTTACAGAAATCAGGCGCATGTCCGTTGCTGGCTTTAATCATGCTTTCATTTCGATGGATGGCCAATTGAGGTTGCTAACCTTCTCTTCAATTCATTTCTATTATGTCGAAATGCTAACCATTTGAATTCTTCATTCAGCAGCATGACAAAGCTCATCCCCAAAGGATGGCATTGGGACACAAGGACTTCCTACTACTCCTGTAGTCAAGAGAGTTATCAGGCTTGATGTCCCTGTAGACAAATTTCCAAATGTAAGTTCACTCCACTTCATATCACATTTTATTTTCAATTTTATGTAATAATAGCTTTTACTCTCCTTCAACTCTCAGCAGTTTAATTTTGTTGGCCGAATTCTCGGACCTCGTGGGAACTCCTTGAAAAGAGTCGAAGCCATGACTGAATGCAGGGTTTACATTAGAGGCTGTGGCTCTGTCAAGGATTCTATTAAGGTCAACTGCTTCTTCTCCAACTCTAGTCTTTCTTGCTTCCCCTTGGCATCTTCTATTTCAAACTTGTGCAATTTCTAACAATGTTTTTTGAATTTCAATTTTTTCTATATAGGAAGAAAAACTTAAAGATAAACCCGGATATGAGCACCTTAAAGAACCATTGCATGTGTGAGTTTCCAGAGGATATAATCAATGCTCGTTTGGATCATGCAGTGGCAATACTAGAAAATCTTTTGAAGCCTGTGGTATAGATATATAGATATATAGATATATATATTGTTATAGTGTTATTGCATTAATAAATTGTGCCATAGGCTGCCTATCTTGCTAATCTTTCTTAACCTACCAGGATGAATCCCTTGATCATTATAAGAAGCAGCAATTGAGGGAATTGGCTATGCTCAATGGTACTTTGAGAGAGGAAAGTCCAAGCATGAGCCCAAGCATGTCCCCTTTTAACAGTACTGGAATGAAACGAGCCAAGACAGGAAGATGACCCTGACCCGAAATCAAACTTTTTTCTCATGATCTCTTCTTAGACTTTGTGATGCTCTTTTCACACCAGAAAAACACCCTTGGGCTGAATCTCCACAGGAAAGCAAGCTTGCTGGGACTGGCTGACAGATGGTTTACGCTTGACGCCTATTCTTTGGCGTATTAGCCACTAGAACTTGACTGTCGTTTTGCTTACTTATAGTATTAACTATTTTGCAGGTGCTACTTAGTAGCGTACTCCTAGTTCAATACCTTTTTTCCTTCTTCTTTTTCTTTATTATTTTGCATTTATCTAATTATTAAGTTACATACATGCATATATAGATGCGCATGGTATTGACTCAAACTAAATAAGCAAATGGAGTGTCTTTCATTGTTGTTGTATGAATATTTTTGTCATTTCTGTTCATTGATCGTCGATTCAGTTTTTATTGAGTTTGCTACTGATTTTTGTTCGATCGTACAATTGTTTTTCTCTATCATGCTGCTAATAGCCCAAAGGATTGTGTTTAGATTTGATTTTTATACATCAAAGTTATAGTTCAATTGAAAAAAAATTAGAATGTTACTTGATTATAGTGTAGTTATATTTTTAGATGGCATTATACGGAGAGCAGTTTTAGAGGATTGAAATTCTATTCATCCTATTTTATTTACTAATGTTGCAGGAGAGCAGTTTATTAGTCACTACTAGAAGGATACTATTTCGAACGAGTTGCGTAGTTACAAATGCGTCGAAAAGCTGCATTTTCAATTTCTTTGACAAGTAATTATATTTTATTGATAGAAATATAACAGTTTGCTGAAATAAATTGTAGCATCTGCATTATTACTGGTGCTCATTATGCAGGAGGCCAAGTCTAGAAAAGTACTAGATAATTTGGGAGCTTCGTATTGCGGAATTAAAGACACTAGATTATACTAATTTACGAACAGAAACCACGAGTACGAGCCTCTTTTATCTACCAAGTATATAGATAAATCACTAATAAATTAGGGGTGATGCTAGATGCACCCAGCATTATTTCTGATGCACCCAGCATTTTAAGTGAATGGACGAAAATGTTTTTCACTCAAGTTGATCCGTATGACTCATATGGATCAACTTTGACTTATATGGATCAAGTTGATCCGTATGATTCATACAGATTAAGTTCGTCCGTACAAATCATACGAATTAACCGTAAACTTGTGTATCTTTAACGTAGGATAATTTTGAAATTAACAAAAAATGTTGAATGCCAAAGCAATAGAACTGTTGCACCTAAGATCACCCTAAATTAGATTGACAATACCATGAGATAAAGAGCTAAGCTCGTCCCATGCTTTTGCCTCTACACCACATAAAAGCCCGGAGTTAGAAGTCACCGGGCCAAATGTATAATAATGGAAAAATTGGGAATACCATAACCAAAAAAGGTTCAACCCAAGACAACTAAAGTTACGTAAAACCCCATTATCATCACGTCCTTTACAATAACAAGTACTTGAGTGCTATCGAAAAGATTAACTTTTATAAAGCCACAAGCATATATAAATTGTTAAAATCAATCAGTTAGTTTTGTAATAAAATACTTTATACTCTCTATAGTGCCAAAATTTACGTAAGGACTTTTCAAGTATAAAAGAACAGGTCCAATGCCCCTTACTTTATTTCAGATTCAAGGATGAAAACGAACTTGGCCGTCTTATGAATGCATTAAACATCTTTCCACAAGAAAAATATAACTGTCGACAATATTACTACAATAAAAAATGCCAAGATTATCATTTTAGAAAGCAAATGCCTCGAAATATAACAAGCCATTCATTCATGGACATCATATATTTACCTATAACATGTCAAGACTACAGTATCATACATATCAACAAATTTCAGGTGTATCATACTCTTGATGACACCATCCAATCAATGTGCAAATTAGCCTTCTCTTTTCCTACCATTTAGATAAACAAATATCTATGAAAAGACAAATAAATGAATAGCATTACAAACAATCAATTGATTCTTGTCTCCGCAAAAGTCTTAACTCCATCACAAGTCCAACGTCGTATCCGTCTTGGGCGAGCAACAAAATTTTTAAAAGGCAAATGCTAACGAATGCTACAAGGACAATTGTTAAGGATCTAAAAATAAAAGTACTGTAATATATTAATTGTGTGCATTTCATCATATATTTTCGATATTTTAATTTTAACAAGTGTCCTTGCACTTGTTAGCATAACCCCTTTCAAAATAATAAAAACTCGCATAAGCCTGCAATCAAAAGATTCAAGGGTATTATGAAATAATTACCATAAATGTTTCCTTATGAAAATATTTGAACCTAAAAGAGGTCACAAGTAAAAACCTTACCATTGTGCCAGGACTCACCCTAAAACCCTAGTAGAAATAATTGAACAACAAATGACGAGAAGGACATCATTACAAGATTATTTCTAAACAACCAAATACATCTCATTAGTCACTCCCAATTCTTACATCAATAAGAAAAGGGGAAATTACTCTTTTGGTCCCTTATGTTTACAAATGTTAACGTTAGCCAAAACATCACTTTCCACCCAATGCCGTTACTGATCTGCCACATGTCCATTAACTCCTTAATTAGACTGATTATGTTGCTTGGGTGTTAATGTTAAGAAGCTTGGCCTAATGGTGGTATAGAGGCACGCAGCAGCATCCAAGTCCTCAAGGCCATGAAGGCACCAGAAAGCAAGCCTATTTAGCACTGCTGCCAATACCAATCTGTATGGGGCCACCTAGAAGATCTACACACACTGTCCCAGCTTTAGAGTGTTGGTCGTGCTGGTGACTTGAAATGATGCTTGTGTGTGAAGAGGTGTGTGCTGTATGTGAGGATCAACACCTTGAATCTGTGAGCCTAAGAGGATAAATCAACGCAGTCCCTATGTATGTGCGATTAGGTGAGGTAGAGACAAAAAAATACTCAAAAGTTCACATAGAAAAGGAGAATGTAATAGAAAGGAAATCAGGTAATCTGGTACAAACACACATCACCTGCCAAATGATCAGTCCAATTAGGAGTTAAGAGATACGGGTGCATGTTAGTAAGTAGTAACAGTGCTGGATGGAGAGTGATGTTTTGGCATATGTTGTTAATGTTTGTAAGCAAAAAGAACTGATTTGAATAAAAGAGCACAAGGGACCCTTAGGATCCAATTGCAAGGTATATGATTCTACTGTGGGGTTTATAAGGCTTTGGGCTCTCCAACCACAACAGCTAGCTTTTGTGGTGTGACTCTCCCAAGATTCTTATCAATTGGTATTGGAGCCTTCCACGATGGCTCTCAGCTGCAAACGAGCAGTGTGGGAGATGATGTTGGCATTGCAGTGTTCACCTGAGACTGATCAAAGCAGGCTAGTGCATAGCCAGTCTGCATAGGCACTGGGACTGGAAAGCATGGTGGAACGTTAGGATGCAATTGCAAGGTATGGGACTTGAGTCCCGCATTGGAAGTATGGGATTTTAGTGTGGGGTTTACAAGGGGCTCTCCAACTACAACAGCTAGCTTTTGTGGTGTGGCTCTCCCAAGGTTCTTATCAAGGATCAAATTGAATAAAGAGTTTAACATAAGGGGCCAAAGAGTAATTTTACCTAGTTTTTTTTGGCAAAAAGATTACTATATGTCACAAATAAGGATGCTAAAATTCATTGATGTATAAATCTAAATCTTCATAACCAATTTTGTTAGGAAATCATAGTAGAGATAAATGGGTAGTATTAAATGTTATACTATCCAATAAAAAAAGTTCTACTTTTGGATGTTCACAAAAAAAAAAAAAAAATTAGGAAAATGGTTAGCAAAACCATTTTTCTAATAATCCTCAGAATTGCTAAGTAGAATACCTTAATTGCTTTTGATATTGTTCTTAAATCAAAATTAAGTTTCATGAAAGGAAGATGGAATAGGAACGAACCTTGAAGATGTTGGTGAATTGCAAAGGTGAGTGACTCAGTCCCTTAGGCCAAGCTCAAGCTCTAACTCATCATCCTCTTCAAACAATTTCAAAAGACGAGCATATTGCTCTTCCCTTTTCTTCTTCCGCCACAGCTTAAAAAGTACAAAGGAGAATAAAGAAAAGAGCACAAGCAAAATTAATACAACGATAACTACAGTGCTAGTGCTTCTGCCGGCATGAGGTTCTGTCTTTGTAGCATCTTTAGAACCAGCTGACTCGTCGGAAAAACCTAGAAAGGAAATTAAAATTGAATGAGACACGTATTGAGACCATTTTCGACCTAGAAAGAACAATTGTGTCGTCGTTTATTTGGGTTGAACATCCAAAAGCAATAGTCATGTTTATCGCTAAAAATAAAATGCAAATTTAGGGTGAAACATAGTGCAAAGATTCAATCGCAAAAAAAAAAAAAAAAAAAAAAAAAAAAAAAGAGAGAAATTAGGTTGAGGAGAGGACGAACCAAGAATGAAGTGCAAAGAGAAAGCAACGAGGATGATACTTAGCGATCCGCTTCTTGTAATTGAATTCATCTCTGTGCGATGCGATTTTCAAATCTCTTCTCTGAATGAAAATTATGTTGAATGCACCCTTTCCCTTCTTCCCCTCTTCATTACATTACATTCTTTTGACTTCATGGCTTTCCAATATTTTTTTTTAATGTTTAAATAAATTTTATTTTTTTAATCAATATTGCATTAAAACTTGAGTTTAATTTAAGGTTAAATTAATTTTTCTGTTTTTAATTTATTATTTAAGTTTAATTTAATACTTTAATTTTTTCATTCAATTTGATCCTTTAACACTTAAAATTTATTCAATTTGTTCATTTTGTCAAAATTAGACTATTAGTGCTTACCTCATTTGTGACGATTTAAAATTATTAGTTACAAAATCTAATTTATTAACATTTGATCCTTTTATAGCTGTAGGATTAAATTAAATTATTTTTAAAAATTAAAGAATTAAATTGAATCTCAACTGATTAAATTTAATCTAAAATATAAATTAAAAGAAAAAAACTAATTTAATTGCATAAATCATTTTTTCTGATATTAATTTTTTTGGCTGAATTTTTTTTTCGATATGAAATGATTACTGATCAAATAAAACTTTGATTTAATTTCTACCTATATAAAAAAAGTATTTTAAAAATCTGTGTCAAATGCTTATTTTCGATAAAGTTAAATGTTTAAATAACTCCATCAAATGTTTTTTCTCAATTTAATTAAATACTGTCATTTAATAACACAACATATGAGACGTAATTTTTTTAATTTTTTTTAAAAATAATTAAATGTTGTCAATTAAAAATTACTTTCGATAGGTTTGTTAAAAATTATTCTAATTTTAAAGATGATTTTTAATTGATTATTGACAATTAAAAAAAATAACACTTCCAACTCCACAATTAAACTCTCCTAGATTTTGTTTCAACAACAAAATGAGGAATGCTACCTACCCTCTTTTTTATACTTTTGATTGGTTAAAATTTTGGTTAGGATTTATCAAAAGTCATTAATTTTAATAAATTTTATTTTTCAATTATTATTTCTCTATCCTAATTTATATTAAATAAGAAACAGAATCTATTAAAATTAATAATTTTTAATAAATTTTAACCTATCATACGAAGAATATCTAAATATCCAAAAGAGAATATAGAAAATATAACTGGCATTAAAATGTAGGTATAATTATTTTTATTAATAGTTATAGATATTGTATAATAATATTAATTGAGAATCATAATCGAACTCATTTATTTAGTGGACGGCGTCATGTCCATATACGCTAAGACGAAAGAGGGTAATAAAAAAAACCGAATTTTAGGGTTTAAGGGTCATTTATTTACCATTTATAGAACCGTTCTTTTCACAATTATTATCTATAATGCAAAATGAAGTCTCGTACAGTTAGGCCTTATTATTAATTAAAAATCACAATTTATAAGTTTTGCTTCTTGACCGGGACTGAACTTTTATTGAATGTTAATTTAGTGATCCTAATTAACTTCACTTCAGAATTCAACTTATAAAAAAATGCAACACCTAACCGTCAAAGTAAGTCATTAACAATCGGCATCTAATTTTGATGTTAGTGACTAAAATAACGAAATTAAACTAAATTCATGAATTAAATTATAGGAAAATCAAATTTATAATTTTAAGATAAATAGAAAAACCAAATTTACTATTTACCTAAATATAAAACACTCAATCAAACATGAAAACACCCAACCCAAGACTGAAGTCTAGGGACATAGTATTTGTAGGAACTAGGAATTTATTAAAACAAACCATTAATTTATATTTTATTTATCTTAAATAGTCCATCAAGTAACATTGTATAATTATCTTATATATGTACTCCAAATAATAAAAAAGTTCTTCAAAATAGTCCTTAAATATACTACCTCAAGGACTAAAGTGATTTATATGAATTCATTATTTTGAGCATGCTACTTCAAATATCGTTTTTAAATTTTTTATCCCATCGAGAAAAGATGAGGAACCGCGTGTATCGTGAGCATATTGAAATTCATACACATCCACGGAGAAATGTATTTGTACACTGGTCTTGCTATAGTCATAAAAGATAATGTGTACCAAAATCAAGCATTTTTAAGTTTCAGCGTCTACGATCCCAAAACAGCTAGCTAAGAACTCACTATAACAGAAAATAGGATAGAAACCAAGGACACAACACGAAAAAGACACGACAAAAATCATACCATTTTGACTGGGGAATAACGGTTTTTGTTTCTCACTTAAAGCACTTGGCATCCAAAAGAGACTCTCCCTCAAATGGTTCAAAATCCTCGATCATCTGATTGACGCGCTCTTTCTGAGTTTCATCAGAGATGTCAACCTTGGTCCAGTCGTAGAGCTCCATATCATAGCATTCATCAATCACAAATTTTGGAATCTCTTGTCCGCGGAAAAGCCACAACCCCTTCACCTTAAATGGTGCCTGTGATCCAATCACCAGCATCTTTCCAAATGCATACTTGCGAGCCAGATCCATCCTCTGAAGAAATCCACCAACCTTGTTTAACGTAACAAAGGAAACTGTGTTCTCATCATTGTATTTGTAATCACAGAACCACAGAGAATATCCCTCTGGATCGTACATGTCCCAAAATCCTGCAAAATTAAAAGGAAAAGGATTAAAATGATGTGCATCTCATCATCATATCCATCATTGCCATCATAATAGAATAGTTATACCTTTGATTGCAACCTCGCGGAAGTTGGTCTTGGTGTTTGAGTAGAGTCTTTTCCAGTCATCCAAGATCATCTTGCTTGGAGGAAGAAGATCAAGAGGATTCTTGGGCTTGGGCTTGGGTGCCTCCTCCTCTGGTTCTGCTTCTTGTTTAGGCTCTGGTTTAGCTGCTTTCTTTGGTTCATCCTTAGGCTTGGGCTTAGATTCCTTAGGCTGGGAAGGCTTCTTTGCAGCGGATGGAATGGGTGGAACAGACTCAGTTTGCTTAACCTGACCTAATATCTTTCGGAAGTTAGGCTGGTTGACCAATGTCCAAAAGTATCTCTCGACGTGAGGGAACTCGGAGGTGAAGCTCTTAACTAAGAGCTGGCTGAATCCTAAATACAAGTTGCATGTCGTTATGATATCAGCAAGGGTAACAGAATGGCCAACCAGGTATGTATTGGAAGCAAGATGAGTGTTCAAGGCCTCAAATGCTCTCTTCAATGCAGAATTTGCACCCTCCTCAACCTTCATTCACATTATTCTTATTTCAGAATTAGACATACATGACGAATATAACATATGGATAAGAAAGTACAGATCAATATATAGCTTACTGGAGGAAGGTATGGGGCAAATCCAAGTCTTGGTAGGTATAATTTCATAATATTAGCATCGATCTCCAAGGATGAAAAGTCAATCCACTGGTCAATGTGGGCCTGAAACATCAAATCAAATTAATATATAAACAAAATAAGAAACAGAGACGATGCGTGGAAAAGAGAATGGAAGTGTGCAGTTTACATTATCAATGGCAGAAGATGAGAACAAAGCGTTGTCACCCTTGAGTCGAGCAACTGAAAGGAGAAAATCACAAAAGTGAAGATAAAATTAAAAAGAAAAGAAAAGCGTACAATAGAAAGAAAAGAAAGATACCGTAACGAGCAATGGCATTGCTCTCAAAGACTGGACCATCGGGCGTTTCCAAGACAGGAACCTGAAAGGAGAAGCATGAAAGTAAGTTTTGATTTTGATTGATTAAGCAGTAAGACGGGATCAAGCAAAACGTACCTTTCCTATGGGATTCATTTTAAGGAATTCAGGAGTTCTATTAGAGACACCCATCTCGAAATTAGGGGCCAATTCCACTTGGACGCCACTGTACTCTGCCGCAATCAGAGTCTTGAAAGCATTCTTGTTTGCTTTGGTTGCGTGCAAGATCTACACCCATTTCCATTCAGATTCATAAACCAAAATTGTTGTTTGCGCAAGAAAGAAAAAAAAAAAAGAATAGAAAGGAAACTCACCAGAGCCATGACTTAGAGCAAACAAGTTAATATGTGGTTTGGTTTTGCTGCGACACGGCCACGACTATGATGAAGAAGAAAACGGCACAGAGGACAATGAATTAGGTATTTTATAACTCAGATGAAACCCTAAAAGGGCCGGACCCAACCTTGGTTTTCATAAGCCCAAATACAAACCATCAAACTCAATATTTCAAGTATATTCGTTGCCGCCTACATCGCCCTTGATTTTACTAAAATTAAAAAAAAAAGACCTAAATGTTTATTTTATATAATTATAATTTAAATAAATAAACATTTTTCAATGATTGTAATAAATTTTCCTTTTAGTCATTGTAGTTTAAAATATTCTATTTGTGTATCCGTAGTTACGATTTTTTAATTTTTTGGTTTTTATCCTCTAATACCGTTACATTTAAATTTTTTGAAACCTCTACAAAACTCATATTAGTCATGTAAAACGACTTTAGCTATTTTTAACCATCATAAATTAAAAAGAAAACAATTTGTTCGTTCTTGTCACCAAGAATTTCCTTCCCTTCTAATAGCTTTGAATCTTTCACATATTTTGGTTGTATTTGACGCCCTTAGTTGTTCTCTCCTATTAACACTTTTCTTCACACTCTCATACAACGTGTAGGTTTAATATCATTAGTCTTGATTTTGCAGAATTTTTTTAAGGATTTGGTGTCATATCATTAGACGAGTTTAGATGTCAAAGACTATCGTCAACAATATAAAATGGATATATAATTATATTAAATATTTAGAAAAAAAAACTTTGTCGCTCATCAGGTATAATTATAAAAATGAATCATATGCATTCACACATTTGTAAATTTGAACCTTTGAGTGAATATTGATATTTTGAATTAAATTTATCAAGATAAATAATGATTGGTTTGATCTATATTTAACTATTGTGATCAACTGAATGCAAAAATTTCTTGACCTGAAAGAATTCAGATCCAAAATGTATTTTTGATCTATACTAAAAAGATGATAAAGACAATTTTCTTTTTAAAAAATTGTAATTATAAAAATGAAAATAAGATGTTTTAAACTATAAGAACACACTATCAATATAAAAAAATATAAACACATGACACATGTATGGTACAAGAGAAAATTTTACATTCTAAAAATTCCTAACTTGTCAATTTTTAAGAAACATATGCTCAAGAAATTGTGGAATAGATTTTAACTCACATAATCATATCTTTTTAAGTTTAATTTTTGTTTTACTATAATAAAAATAATGTTATTTTTATTAAATTATTTAATTATTGTGATAAATAATTAAAGTTACTAATAAAAATAACACGTAAAACTTAATTCAAAATTCTCAATAATTAATCAAACAATTTTTTATTTTATTTTCAGAAATCATGATTATAGAGCAAGAGCATGCAAAAATTTATTTATCAGATGCCCCCTGCGAATAAGAATTTTAAAAAACAGTAAAATAAAAAATCTAAAAAAAATAATAATTGCAAATATAATACGAACACCAAACGGTACTAAAAGGGTAATTAAAAATAGGAATGGTGAAGGTAAAGGTGAAGGAAAGTGAGTGGAAGCCAGGGGCAATCCGATAGAAAAGGGTTTTATTTCTTTTTCCCTTCAATTATTTTCTTTTCCTGTCTTTGTTGTTCAGTTCCGTTGTTGTGTTGTGTGCTGCAACACAATCGGTGGTCTGAGAAATCTTGTTTGTGTTGGGTTTGTTATGGCTCGGAGAGCAGAGGAAGAGTACGATTACCTGTTCAAGGTTGTACTGATCGGTGATTCCGGTGTTGGAAAATCCAATCTTCTGTCCCGATTCACTCGCAACGAGTTTTGCCTCGAATCCAAGTCCACCATTGGAGTCGAATTCGCCACTCGCACTCTTCAGGTCATTAATTTCTCCCAGATCTGATCAATAGATGATGGATATATAACATAATTCTACTCCTTCGCATCATTGTGATAAGTTACCTAGCTTAGCTATTTCTTTTCATTTTCTCTCTCGCCATAATAATTTAATCGCATGCATTTATTCGTGTTGAGTTGCCCAACCATCTAAATATACTATATGTGCTATAGTTGTAGTTGTAGGGTGGAAATGGAATAGCTATGCCTATGGCTCTGGTGGTATCGGTAAGCAAGCAAGAGAAGGACTCTGATATAATATATGCTTTCTAATTCATGAATCAAATGTGAATGGCAGGTGGAGGGAAGAACTGTGAAAGCTCAAATATGGGATACCGCCGGACAGGAACGATACAGAGCAATTACCAGTGCATACTACAGGGGTGCCCTTGGAGCTCTTCTAGTCTACGATGTAACTAAACCAACCACATTCGAAAACGTCAGCCGATGGCTGAAGGAGCTAAGGGATCATGCCGATGCTAACATTGTCATCATGTTGATAGGGAACAAGACCGATCTCAAGCATCTCAGAGCTGTTGCCACCGAGGATGCCCAGGGTTATTCCGAGAAGGAAGGCCTTTCTTTCATCGAGACTTCTGCTCTCGAAGCAACTAATGTTGAGAAGGCTTTCCAGACTATTCTTGCAGAGATATACCGCATTATCAGTAAGAAATCACTCTCTTCCAATGAGCCTGCATCTGCCAATATTAAAGAAGGCATGACTATCACTGTTGGGGGACCCCAATCCAACGCAAGCAAGCCTTCTTGCTGTACATCATCTTGAAACCCCGCCTTATACTTCCTACTTGCTCAGTATCATTCTTTTTTCTTAACTTATCTGGATTTCTTCTTATGATTGGTTGTGCCTGCTCATTGCAAACCTTATATTATTCATATTGTTGTCTTTTTGGTTTGGTTCCCTTCGCTATCTACTATCTGGAACTAGATTACTCGACACCTTTTTACGCTTCTTGTACCTATCATCTTTCTTGTCAAATCTAAATCATCTTCATCACTCTGTCATCTTCTACTTGGAACTTCGACCACTGCCTTCCCTTTGTTTCACGGCTCGTTGCTGGAACCGCATAAACAATTGAATCACCCACTGAATTGGAGGCATTGATGTCATCTCCTACTCTACACCATCGAAACCATTGACTGTGCCACTGCCTCAATGCCTCATCTCTTAACAAAACCAGCCTCACCAACAACAGAAACCCTTCATCAACACCAAACTCTAATAACCACTAACCAGGCTTCGCTACACAACCGAAACCGTGAGTAATCAATCCTCTAACGTAGCCTAGTTTTTCCTCACCGTCAACAGAGGCCTATCTCCTCCAGACTCGATTACCAAAATCAACATGTAAAAAATGTAGAAAAGAAGGTGTATGATTAAAAAAACACTAAAACAGACTATTTTGTTTTCAAATTTGGACTTATTTTTTAAAACATCTTTTAAAATTCAAGCAAACATATTTTTAGCACTATTTTTTTTTTATTTTCAGTGAAAATAAAAAATATTTGTAGATTGCATTATTTTCTATCTCTGTTACCCATGTCTCTAGTTACATTGACAATGACGCTACATCCTCAATCATGATTCCTTCAAGGTAATCAAGATATGTTCTCCTCTTCCTAATTTGGAAATTAGGAATTTTTATTCAACTAATGTCATCCTCCTCCCAACTTGTAGCTTATATATCTATATTTGGACCGAGTGCGAATTAAGCAATCGATTCAGCGTGAATCAACCCCGGAATGAGTTGAACCAGCTCTATTATCAAACTAGTATGAACCAGTACCGATTTAATAACTTGACGTGAACCACAATTTTGCAAAATGTTAAAATTAATTTTCATAGGTAGAATTTAAAGACCTAATAATACATATACTTTATACCAATTCAACTTACGACCTAATATTCCAATCAAATCAATGACCAGACCTAGCATAATAATACTGCACAAAGTCTTAGTAAGAACTGTTAAATTCTACATCAAATCTTCTTCTGTCGATTTGTTTTTAATTTCATAGGCTTCGAGCATGAACCAATAGAAAGGAAAAATTCATTTAAATTTTAAACTACCCTAGAAAAAGCAGTTTTCCGAGAGAAACTTAACATACAATCATGCTTATGATTAACATACAATGTAAAACTAAACATTTAAAATTATATATTTATAGCATACTCGTGCTTGTTAAGATGTGATAATGTGGGACACATCATCTAATTTTATTGCAAGATTTGGAATAAATTTAGAATGAATCCAGTGGCTAAACACGAGACCCAATTCCCTGTAGTCAGAAAAGTAACTCCACAGAATCTCCACCATTAATTTTATTTTTTCACATAATATAATTAATATCAGCTAAAAAACTTTAAGTCATTGGTTTATGAGTGTAGGAGTCTACAATTACTTTTCCGACTGCAGGAATTGACTACCTCCTGTAAATGGATTAAAACAGTGATATTATAGCCACGAAGAATGTTACTAATGTGGCCAACGATTCCCCGCGATATACAGTTGAAAGTTGTTGATGGACATTATGATATCCTTTTTGGTCTAGTGCAAAATTATCTGAACATTCCTTTTCTTATTGTTATAAATTTCATTGTCTGCAAAAATTGTGTGGTCAAAGCCTCGAGCAAATATAAGAGACATGTGAGAAATTGCATCCCTTTCATTTTAAACATGGGAAATCATCATAAGATTCAGAACAATATAATCCAAGGATTTAAATAGATGATAGGTGATATTTTAACATTTACTTAAACATCCATATATCATAACAGAGTCAGGAAAGAGTCTCCCTATAACAGAACGTAGAACTAGAACCTAACCACAGCAGTTGCTCTTCTGTGGGATCGGTTGCCCCTTCATTTGAACAGTTTCTGCCGACTTACCAGCAGTTGTTTGGCTTCCCATCCTGCACCCAAGTTCAAAACATCTCAAAGTGACTTACTTGTCTTATGTTGGAACTCATATTATTGCATGAATCAAGTAATGGAATTACATGATTATAAAACTAACACTCCACAAAATAAATCTAAACTTGTTAAAGAATAAAAATTGGCACATTATCTGTAAATTATCAAAATCTTGATTATGAAAATTTAGCTGAAGATGTACATTCTGTTTCTTTTTTCTTTTCATCAAAACCCATTATTCCACAGATGGTGGGTTTCAATTTTAAACATGCTGAAAAACTCGATATGGAAAAAGAAATTTTGTGACACTGATTAATAGTTGTGATTAAATAATGATTCTAAATGAGAACAGGGGAAACTAGAATTAGATACTTCTTCTTAATCTCAGCTGTCATAGTCAAGAAAGCCTGCTCCACATTGATGGAGTCTTTAGCACTTGTCTCAAGGAAAGGGATACCAAGCTCATCCGCAAATGCCTGTGATTCATGGCAATACAGTATATGTTAGACGAACAAAGTGTGATTATCCAACTCTTTATTTTCCCTTTAACATGCATATTAACTGATATTTCATTTACTGTTCAGGCACAGGCTTCTTTAACAAAACAATTATATATTACAAATAACATCACAACATTGAACAACTAACATTAAAATTAGCAATACTGAATTCAAAAGATCTTTAATTATTTACTAAATTCTAATATATTGAAGAGAAACTGAATTCCAAGTTATAGGCAATTCTTGAATTCTAATTTATTTGGTCGTAGAATGAAAGTGAAAGGAATTGTTCAAGTTCCCTTTAGTAATTTACCTTGGCAGTTAATGAGTCTACAACCTTGTTATCAACGAGATCAGATTTATTCCCCACAAGAAGCTTGCATACAGAGTCATTTGCATATCTGTCAATCTCATTCAACCACTGTTTGACATTGTTAAAGCTTTCCATCTCAGTAACATCATAGACAATCTGTTGCAATGGAGAAATTTATTAATCAGTGGCAGCGGGCAAGTATGTATAAGATGATAATGATAGGATGAAGCGACAGACTTACAATAATTCCATGTGCTCCTCTATAATAACTGCTTGTTATAGTCCTGAATCGCTCCTGTCCAGCTGTATCCCACTAAACAAAACAGAATAAATGAATCTAACAAGGTGAATGCAGAAATTAGGGTAAATTACACCCATGACCCAAGAAATCAAAAATGGAGAAGCGAGAAAAGTTGAATAGTTTTCTTTAAAACATAATAACATAAATGAACTAGTAGGTCATGTCCTGTGAATACTCACAATCTGCAGCTTGACGGTTTTCCCTTCCAGCTCCACCGTTCTGATTTTCTGAAGAAAAATAAAAATAATCAGTGTTGACTGTTGGGCCATAAATAGAAATAGCAAAAGAAGAAGAAGAGTGATAATTACGAAATCAACTCCAATGGTACTTATGTAGCTGTCGACATAGGAGTCATCCTGAAACGAAATGAAGAAACAAAGGAGGTGAAGAACAAGAACAAGAGAGATGAAAGTGAAGGGAAGTGATGACTCACAGCGAATCTGAGAAGCAAGCAGGATTTTCCAACGGAAGAGTCTCCGATTAGGAGAAGCTTGAACAGGTAATCGCTGAAACCAAACCAAAACCCCAAATTAAATTAGTAACACTTTCTCTCACTCTCAATCAAAGCTCAAACAAAACACTTTCGAACACTTACTATTCGTTACTCATTAGAACTCAACTGCAATCAATATTTTCTCTTTCAAACTCCAAAACTCTGCCCCTTCCTCTGCCCCGCCGCTCAATTAAAATCATTCATTCATTTCATTGTCGTTTTAAACAAAAATATATATAAAAAAAAGTTAAAGTTACTGTAAAAAGGAACCAAGTGCTTTATCTCGCACAATTTATTATTGTTTTTTATTAATAAACAAAAAACAAAGCTTTTATATCATCAAATTAGTATTTCTGCTTTTGTAAGAGAATTATGATAAATATTTTTATATTATCGCCAACCACTTTAGTTAAAATTCAATAGACAAGAGAATTTACGATGATAGCATCAAATTTTTGCACAGGAAGTAAAGTTATACAATCAAAAAATATATATGAAGAAAAGAGAGGATGGAGAAGATGATTTATTGATAGAAAAATAGAAAGAAAAAATAATGTTACAAAAATGTTATATGAATGAATAATAATTTTATAAAAGAGAATTTAAGATGAGTCCAGTGTTAAAAAACTTATATTATCATTATAAATTATGTTTTTTTAAAAATGGTTATGGTAAAAATCATATAATAATAACGAAAATAATGAAGTGTAATTTTCATTTTAGTTTAGATAAAAAGTTACTTGTCGGCGGCAATGAGGAGTGAATGAAAATGAATATCATATTGAAGGATTGGAACATAAAGGAAAGGAAAGGAGAATTTTATTTGATTGCATGAAGAAGAAGAAGAAGAAGAAGAGAGGTAGCTATGGAGGGCAAAAGGGCATGTCCTGGTGGTGGTCCCTGTAACTAGGAATTGTGAAGTGTCTTAGCCTGCCTTCCTGTTTCTTCATGTACTTTTGACAAAGGAAGGCCCTGGAGAATTGGTCTTCGACGACTCTGTTGACATCATGCACAAACACCTCCGTCTCTCCGCTCTCTCTGTTCCTGGCCATCATCCCAGCAGTGTATATGGCTGTCATCCTCCCAGGGGCATTCTCGTAATAGCCAGTGGGTGCATCCACCATTATCAAATCCCATTTCGTCTCATACACTACACTCGGCAACCCTTTCAAGGCAAGTGGGCATATGGAGTACCTCGGATCTCCCACTGCCCTGCATTCTCCTCCTCTCCCAACCTCCATCATGCTCTCAGCCTCATTCACCTTGCTCTCATAATTCACTTGGTACGCCTCCAGCATTGGAAATCTTCTCCTCATTTGCTGAATCCATGACTCGTCTTCTTCCAGGAATATCGTCCTTCCCCCGTGATTCAGCGCATTCCACATCAGGCTGTCGTGCCCCAACCCGAACACCAGGAAATTGCACGGCGACTTCTTCTCCAGAACTCTTGCTGTCACTGATATCTCTTTCACCGTTTGCTGTGGGGTTATGCTTGATGTTGAGTAGTGGATCAGTGCTTCCGACACCGATCCCGGTATCTTCATCTTGTTGCAACTCCCATCACTCTTTACTAATAATGCCTCTTGCTGCTTCACTCCTTTCGTGTTTGATGATCTAATTAGCACAAATAGGAGGGTAATGGCAACCAAGACCGCTACAATGAGGAGCTTCAAGTTGAGGCCGGGTTGATGAGCTTTAGTCCTCATGCTTGATCTTCTTCGTGCATGGAATTGCCTATTGTCTGGGAATGGATATCAACTTATAAATTAAGAGAAAGAGTTGAAGGTATCACTCACGTTTGATGCTTGCTTGGACGCCAAGGGAATAGGCATGCAGTATGGATGGATGGAGACAAAAGACCTGCCTGCCTACCTGCCTGAATTGTGAATCAAGCAAACTCTGTAGTGCTTGTTGTTGCATCTGCAACTGCAAATTTGGTGGAATTTCTTTTTATACCCCAATCTCTCTCATGTCTACTCTTATCAACATCAACATCAAATCATAACCAGCCACTCCAAAACTCAGCTTCTTATTATTCAAGTCCACAATAAAATACAAATAAGAAAACCATAGAACACTAGGTGGTTTGATTGATTAAGACAGGAACCTCAATTGCCTCTCTTTTCTTTTTCTGAATTGAGATCGAATCAAAGGAATTGGCCTCTTTAAACTTACGTTAAAAGAGGGGTGGAACGATAATATAGCCATATAAGTATTATAGTTAGTAATCATGAAATAATGTTTATATTTTGTTAGACATTTTTTTATCGCAGGTATTGTTTAGAATATTTTTCATACCAAATTGAATGTGCAGCTTTTTTAGCACAAGAACGACTTAACAACTTGGTCTTTTTTTTTAATTTTGTAGCACAAAAAAAGGTTAATCATCCTAATAAATCATTTTATGGGACATTTGATTCAAAGCATTATGTTATATTATTAGGAATCACATTTCTAAAAACATTATGACTAGAAATATTATGTACATTTATAAATGTGTTTGGTTACATTTCAATATTTTTGAAAAATTTTTAAAATTCAAAACAATTTAAATGAAGAAAAAAGAAGTTCTTTGCATTTTAAGAAATGCATTTCATTATTCCCATGGAAATATCACTTTCTCATCTCTTTTCATGGAAATAGAAAGTGTAGAAAAATACAGTGAAAATAGAAGTTATAACATTCCTAAAAATCAATAATATCCGGCAATTATTTTTCAGAGCTTGTAATAAAGTGGGGAATATAACATTCCAAGAAATCAATTTTTAATGTACTGCTATGGATTAACAAATTAAGGTACCACATGCAAATTAGAAGTAAATGTTTTGTTTTAGTATTATTTCTCCTGCATACTTTTCTTTTTTTTGGAAGGCTCTCCTGCATACCCATGTTGATGAGAATACTATGTTTAGAAAGGCAAGCCTTTCTTCAGCCTTCCGAATTTCTTATGCTAATAGTTTCTTCTAGCTCTGAACATACAAGCACATCAAACTTGAATAACCAAATAGCCTATGCATTAAAGGAAGAAAATTTAATTCAGCAAAATCAGTTTCAAATATACAAAGTAATGCCATGGAAATGACTTCGCCATCTGGCAATGGAACAACTTGCTGGTGTGTTAATAAACCACAAACTATTATACAGTCAATCGTCATGGATTTCATTTGCTCTATAAAGTATAAACTATCCACATTCCTAAAACATGAAAATTTGTCGGTTAGAACTCTGTACAAGACCTTCTACGGCAGTTATAAATATCTGATGTGAAGAAGTATGTTGAAGCCCCACGAGCATTAGTAATCTATCGGCATCAAGAGTTATTGAATTTCCAAAAGAAATATTTATCTTGGCAATACATTATGATAACCACAATCTTGTGTTGAAGTGTTCTCATACCATATTAAATGCACCAAAACCCTCTTGAAAGTCACTACTCTCGATTTCTCACATGCTGAAATAGCGATTCAGTTAGGCCATTCCCACTGTCAGCATTTTTTGTCTTGTCCTTACCCAAACGAACTTTGCGGACAGCCTGTTGGATTTGCCTTTCATGTTCCTTAAGCATTTCTTCACGATTATCCTCTGGAGCCAGCAACGGTCCAGAATGGTGCATGCGAGCATTTTTGTTAGCATAGCCCTGCAGTCACAAACAAAAGCAAGTAATTACTTGACAGCTCCATAGTCATTGAGCATAAAACACTGATTACCTAAAAGAACCATTCTCCTGAAAGTTTCATACAGGCTCCAGTATTAATTGTGAGTACATACATGTACACACACACATTAACCACGTTGCAAGGAAATCCTTATATCAAGACCAGTCTTAATACCCAGCAAACTAATCTTTTTCCCATTCTCTGAGAGGTTCATGTAATGCTGGCTGCAAAATACTTGAAAAATTGCACAAATTAATGTTTATCAGTAATTGATTTACCTTAGTACAATCCTTATCAACAGGATGAAAGTCCTTCTTCAGAGAAGATTAGAGTCCATCTAATAATTTGTTGGACTCACCATCAGCCTGATGGCTATATCTCATGCCAAATTGATCTTCTGGCCACTGCGAATTCACACTAAAGTCACCACTCATATCAAGCAGTGAATCACCTCGAACTGCAACTGAATTAGAAAATCTTGACAATTTTGCAGTACTACTTTGGCATTAGGATTTTTGTTTTCTCATCTCAGACTTTCTTGATCTAAAGCCATGATCTGGGCAAGTGAGATTTTCCTCTTTCAAATTCATATTGCGTGAGGATACATATACACTTGGATGCATTAACTGGCCAGAATGAGATAATACATTGAGTGCTCTTGACTTTTCAGGTTCATGGTGGAAGCCGTAATCGCCATCCTCTTGAGGATTGTACTTCTCAATAGTGCACTTGGAATTACACTGTCCTTGTCTCTGGGAGAAAAAATCACATGGAAAAATGTGTATCAGGCAAACCCAAATAACTCAAATGACAAGGAGGCCCATTAACATTGTTTTTATGATTTAAAGTACCCTCATAGTTGCCTGAAACTCAGCATTAGCATCAGGTATTGGCACAGCTTTGGACTCTCTAAAATTTCTCCCAACTGATTCATGTTCATATCCTTTATTTGCTGCTCTTCGTCTGCTTAAAAATAGACAAATAGGTGACAGGAGTTACACACTTAGACAAATAAGAAGGATCACTATCTCAAAAAGAAGGAAAAAAAAATCAGATACTCATTACACTAGTTGAAGGTTCATGAAAATACCTAGAGAACAAAAAGAAAAAAAATGGAGAACTTTTCTATCGTTCTTGTCACTGCACAGTAGATTTTGAAAATTATAATGTCATTCTGCTTGAGACTTTAGTTTACGATATCAATGGGAAAAACAAATTATCATTAAAGCACACACCAGAAGGGTGTCCAAAACAATGTGCTATTGTTGCAGATAATGCAAAAATCAGATATGACAAAATCACATTAGAATCTCCGATATAAAAAGATTCGAAAAAGAAATACCTTCTAGCTTCCTCTTCACGAAGTTTGGCATCAAACTCCTTAATTGGTGGGTACTTTGGCAAAGTTGATGGATCACAAGGACGTGGCATTGCTGTGAAGAACTAGACATGAAAAATGTCAGTGGCTAAGAAACGTGAGCACGACTAAAATTCTAGGATGTGTAACACGCATTCTGTTCAGACAAATTTCCAGGTGAACTGCACTCAAATAGAACTTATAATTACCTCATGCTGAAGTGCTAAAGAAGCAGTTCCTCGATCTTCCGGTTCTACAGCAAGAAGGACCTCCAAGAGGCTCAGTGCAGATGAAGGAATATCCTTGAATGTCTGAGAAACAACACGTTTGTAAGGTTGCTGTGGTTTAAAAACTGTTGCATGTGGTAGCTTTGACTTCTTCCAGTATTCTTCAGATGGAGATCCACAAAGTTTGAAGATTTTATGTTAGCTGCTCCACCTAGAATGATAGATTACCAGATATTAGCACCCAATTAAACCATAGAAAGCTGTGACAAATTTAAAAATTAAGTACTTCAAATGAGACCATCAGAAATGCTAGACCAAAAAGGATACTAACATCTGTCCTTCGTTCACAATTTGTAAGACCCTGTCCCTACTTATAAACTCCGTTTTTCATCAATAACATGATTACAAATAACTCAACTGGCTAAAAAACTATCATGTTGGAAATTAGGTTAGAAATGTGATGATCATTTTGGTTTCTTCTTCTAGTTTTACATTACTTAGTCAATCTATAAATCTCTCTCTTCCAATAATATGCATAGGTGGAAGAAGAGGACCTATTTGTTTAGACTTATATCATCAAGCTAGGATGCTCAAGATGTCACATGTAAAAGCTTCAATGTGTCCAAGAAAATGTACAATGCATATATCCAGGACAAAAGAGGAATACTACCTCTGTTCGTCCAGGCATTATAGGCTTCCCGACAAACAACTCTGCAAGAATACATCCGACACTCCACAAATCCACAGTAACTCCATAATCTGTAGCTCCAAGTAAAAGTTCAGGTGGTCGGTACCACAAGGTTACAACACGACTTGTTAAAGGCTTCCTGTTTGATGGCTGAAACAAAGTTGCAAGCCTAAAATCACCAATCTTCAGATATCCATTACTGTCAAGCAGAAGATTTGAGCCCTTGATGTCAGGGTGCATAACACCACGACTGTGACAATGCTCAACACCGTGAAGAAACTGTTGCATGTAACACTTGATCTGCAGTATGACAAAAAATATTGTCCCATTGTGGAAACAAGAACCAGAGGTCAATTAATGAGGAAAGAAAACAAGAGAAGACATCTGACATGAAACTTTCAAGCTGTAAATAAAACTGGATGCAAAGAATATGCGGCCTTTTGGTAAAAGATTAATATTGATTTTGGATTTTGCTTTGGGGTCCTGCTAACAAGTGTAAGGAATCAATAAATAGAAGGGTTTTCTTGGAAACCATGGTGGGGTGTATTGGTAACATAAGATGTTACACTTTACTATGAAAACTTTCGATTTTTTATTCATTAACCAGTTGCTCCCTAACTGGTTAGCAGTCTCCTTTGCTTTAAAAAAAATTCTTGTCTATTTCTAATAACAAGTAAATTGGCTGCATGATATACAAATTAAGTGCAGCATCCAAGGCAGCTATTCAGATCTTTACAATTATAGAGCTACTAGGGATTGTTGTAAGATGGTGAGAAAAGCAATTCATAAAACTTAAAATTGTCATTGTAATCCTTGTAAAACCCTTCATTTTAAAAAAATGCTCAAAAGAAGTTGCCGCTAGGACTCCAGCAGATACAGTGCTTTTGACTCATCAAATTCAATCAAAGAGAAAGTAATGTTTTTGTTACAAACATATATTTAGCAATCCACTCCATGTCTGGCTTCAAAATTTGTCTGATGCTTCTATTAATTCTACAAATACTAGACACTTTCTAGATCTCACAAGGTTATTTACGAAAATAATCTAGCTCACTATGCCAATTTATATACACAAAAATCACATAAAGTGAAAAGTAAATGCTTCGAAGACAAATTTTACAGTTGTAAATGACAGAAAGGTTGTCATATAAGAGTGTGTGATGCACAATTAGAATGTTGGGTGAGGTACCGGTGCTTCGGTAAACTTGATGCTGGGTATTGCTGCAAGGCCTGCAAGATCATGGTCCATATATTCAAAAATAAGGTACAAGCTAACAGAAACCCTTGAAGTAATCATGCCTTCAAGCCTCACGACATTTGGATGATCAAACCTTCGCAGCACAATGATTTCCCTTGACATAAAACGGACACTTTCTGGATCCATATAAGCAAAGCGAACCTTCTTGAGTGCTACAATTTTTTTGGTTTCGAGATCACGAGCTCGATAAACACTGCTGTAAGTTCCTTGGCCAATCTGCAGCACGATAGGAAAAAGCTATGGTTGGTGTCGGAGTTGGTGAAAAAAAAAAGAAGCAAAAATGATGGAGGACTTGCCTTATCCAACTTCTCAAAGGAATCAGCCCTGCGAGGTATCCAACCATTAATGGCTTCGCCAGCAACTGCAGTTACACTAAATATCCTACACACCTTAGGAGGTTGCGGTGCTTGTCCCCTTGATGTTGATGTTCATCAGAGGAGGTGGAGGCTTCTTCCGCTCCATTTCCATTTGCATTGGATATGAGGCGAGCCGTAGTAGCATCATTCTCTGTTAGTCCTCCCAATCCCAAATGCTTGGTGTTGGCATGGTTTTCCTTTGGAGCATATGCAACCCATAGCCAATCAATGAATTTGAATGTTAATTCCTCTCAGTTCCTTTTCCTTTGATGAAATGAAATGAAATCAAAATTCTAATGTGGGTTACAAACAGAATTGCATTTGCATAAGCAGCTACATTAGATGATGCACTTTTGTTCAATTCGCGAGAGAGAGAGAGTGAGGTGTGCTATACATACCATAATCATTTCAAATGCAACCGGATTCCATTCCCTGCACCCAACCAAATCACCTATTCACCTACTCACTCAAATTTCAGTCGTTAGATCAACATTTCCTTCTCCACAAATTTAACAACAAAACATGCTTCAAAAAAATTATCTGTCAACTACACCAAATTTATTTCCCTCCAATCACATTCCTTGCCACAATTAATTAGACAAAACTTACATACAATTCATATGTCATATTGCTCAATTATATAGAACTATATGTAAATTTTATTCTATTTCATTTCCTCCAATTTTGTAATAAACTAATATTTTAGTCACTGCAAAATATAACATAAATATAATTTTATGTAAATAAAAATATAATAAACAAATAAATTATTTTAATATATAATTTATCAAAATCATAATCCTTAATTCTCTCTCTATATATATAAATTATAATAGTAATTTTTAACGAGAGTGTATATAAGAGCTATTCTTTGAAATATTATCTTAAATTTCTAGTGTTTTTAGAAATTGTTGTCACTCTCGTTAAAATACACGTCTAATAATAATGGTTTAATATATTGAACATTTAATTCCAATTTTAAATTTTTTATTCCTTTTAAATGTACTTCTTGATTTTAATTTTACTTAACAACTAGCTTAAAAATATATACCTAGAAACACTCTCATCAGAGAAACGCAACTAACAATATTATCGTTGAATAATAAATAAAAATGTTTCCGTTCAATATAGTTATTCTAATTTAAATGTAAAGAGATTACTATACACAATTTCAAGCTCATTTGAAGACACATTTCACAAAATATTCAGCAACTACACAAAAAAAATCTCTAAACCATTCACTTATTCTCTTTAAATTTACTTTCTTTTTATCTATTAAACGGGGGAAGTGCACTTTCCAAGATAAATTATAATTATAATTACTAATTAAAAAAACAACACATGAGAATGTAGTTAGTTTTAGATTTTTTTTTTATTATACATATATTGGATTGATTTGAGTTATATATGGTAATGGGTATATATACTTCTTGAAAATAAAAATACCAATACTCATATAGACCTTATATTATGATGCTAATCAATAATTCCTTTATAAAACCTTCTAGAGTCTAAGGACCACCACGACATTTCCTTTGCCAAGTTACTCTTAAAAAAATCCAAGTACAATAAATAAGAGTTTTTTTAGTCCATTAAGGATAGGCTGAGGCTTGACTCTAGTAAAATAACCTCCTCAATGCTTAAAGGGAGATGTAATATCATTAAATCCATGAATCAATTTCTAAGGAAGATTAATCTTTACTTGAGAACTTATGATAGTATTTGTTTTTTTTATAAGTCATTTTTCTCTTTTGACACTTCCAATTGATACTACCTTCCATGCATGGACAAATCAACCACCATTAATTACTTTGTTATAACCCATTTTGTGTGTGCTATTAGTCATATTATTGCTATTTAAGGCATGTAATTTATTATGCCCCAAATCAACCTTTATTGAATCTCACTTTTCATTACTAGGCCCTTGATTTCCTTATAGATTTTTCAAAATTGATTTGTTTTGGTCATGATTAATGATCATTAATTACTTAGGGTTAGGGTTTACACTCGTTATTGAGCCAGCGTAATCTTTAGTGTAATCGTCACTAGTTAGGGTTGCTTTAATCTACTCACATTCTCTTTCTTTAGATAGGATCTGATAACATGTCCAAAGGAACCACACTGTCTATACAAAAGATAAATTCTTTAATATTATACATTTAATCAATTTTGTGAAATCAAATTATACTAACAACAAATTCGTCAACATTATGTTCATATACACCTAGTAAATTTACCCCAAATAACATTATGTTCATTTTCAAGGTCCGGTAACAACTGTTACAAAAGTTAAGAGAATACTTTTGTCATAATGCTTCACTCTTAAAGATGGATACCATAACCAAACAAGTGTGTGATTAATGTCCATCTCAAAGGCCACAAAATGTTATATGACTAACAATGTATTATCAAGTAACAATCAAAGGAAAACCACGAGTTATTACCTACAATCTTTTTTTTGTCTGAGTTATCACCCACAATCTTCTTTTTATCTTTTAACAAGTCAAATTTGATCATGAAAAAACAATAACCTATGTCAACAATATTCATACCACTTATAGATTTTTAAATTGTATGCACTTGATTACTCCCAGTAAAAAAAAAAAAAAAAACTTCTTTCCTAAGAGATTAACAATAAGTGTATCATTATAAGATTGTCATAACTCTTGAGGCAAGATATTATTAACACCCGGGATTTAACATATCGCTTTATTCAATTTGGTCTTAAACAAAGTATTCCATATCAAATTCGTGCATTCATTCCATAGCAGCAATGGTTAGAAACCTGAAAACTAGCTTAATAAAAAACTTTTGATACTCTTTGCCACCTTTTTTTGTGAGGTGATTTTAGTGACAATAAACACTGTTATAAATTTTATGTTCATTGTAGTAAACCTTCCTACACCTTTGTAATCAATGAAATGGATTTGATAAACACATTTATAAATATATTAAACAAATATTGGTTTGTGGCATGAAATCAGTGAAAGTCATAGAATATGTTTAACATAGTAAAATTTATAATATATAAAATATGAATAATTTATGCTTTCTTGAAAAAATAAAAATAATGAAAAGCAAGAACAGGCAGGCAAGGCAGGTTTGTTTTTTGTTTATTGTTGTCAAAGCATGTATTTGAAAGAAAATAAAAAGGATGTAAATAATAATAGAGGATGCATAAGGCATAGGGTATAGGGTGTAATGACACGTAGGTAGGGACAAGGCCGAAGCAAGTCCTTTTTATCCACGAAGCGGAAGGTTCGGAGGACACAGCTGGAGACAGGCTGTCACCAACAAAGTCCCACTCACCAATTCCTTCCCTTGGCCTTCCATCCTTCCTTCTTTCTCTCTCTCCTTCTCTTCTCCCAATCAAATCAATTACTATTAGGGTTAGCTGATCCCCTTCTTCCCCCCACCGCATCGTCCTTCCTCTTCACTGGATCAATATTCCTCCCGCTGTAAGCTCTCTCTTCCTCTCCTTTTCTTTACGCTTATTCCTTCCTTCCTTCAATGTTTTCCTCAATTTCTTATATTTTAATTTCGATTATTATATATTTTCCCTACCTATATCGAATGACAACTTCTGATTTTCTTCCATTGCCTTTACTACTTAATGTGCCTTGTCAATAGCTGCTCTCTACGGACCAACTCTGTTATTTCTCACTGTTCATTCTTTTTCTAGAAATGTTGCACAACGTCATATATTTCGTATCGCCTTCTCTAGTATTCAGAATACAACACAGCCTTCTTTTTTTTTTTTTGTTGTAATTGCAATCAAGTCTTTTTACTGTTTTGAACCTAATGTTTCTGTTGCTGTGGACAAATCCCCAGTTAGAAGCAATGCTATCTATGACGGACGGCCAAAATTCTTCCATATAAACATGCCATTGTGGCCTATGGTGCCGTCATAGCGGGCCATCCTTCACAAATTGCCCATGACATTTGTTAAGCTTTTTGATGATTCAAAAGATTTTTCCTTGAGTTTGGTTAGAGTATCTCAAGTTATGAACTGTGATAATTTTAAGCAAATTTGTCCCAGTTTTCCATTTAAGTATTCAACTTCCTTTGTTACTTATTATTTCTTTCTTTCTCAACTTTAGGTGCTTGAATTGGATAATCAACCTTAAAGCTATATGTTCTGTGGTTGATGTGTTACGTTTTGTTACTATTTTGAGCGTATGGAGGGGTGATACTTGATTGATCTGCGATGTTGCGGAGTAATCTATCCTGAGTGATTATGCACATCTGGAATGAGTTCAATTATCATATTCTTTTATTAATACTGTGAACTCTGTGATTTATACTTTAGTACTGGGAAGAAGGCACAACCACCTGAGGATTTCCTGTATCCATGCTGTCAGAGAGCATGCGTGGAATCTGTACATCGGGTAATGCCCCTGTCGAGATTTGCTGCCGAGGCATTCGGTGTGGTGACGATTTGTTTAGTAGCCATCTTGGTTCTTCTTGGGTTGATGTGCATTGCTTACTCATTTTACTTCCGCTCTCGTATTCATAGTCAAGGTTTGGTTCAGCTCAAGTATTTTAGTGGTCCTTGGATCATCAGAATCACATTCATCCTATTTTCAATCTGGTGGGGCATTGGTGAAATTATTCGATTAACTTTGTTAAGGAGTACCTTTCACTTAAAATGGCCGGACACTGTCTGCAAATGCTATATTGTATCAAATATGGGATTTGCAGAACCGTGCCTCTTCCTCACACTTGTATTTCTCCTTCGTGCACCTTTACAGAATTTGGAGACTGGAATTATGAGCAGAAAATGGAATGTGAAAACTTCGGGATATATTCTTCTTTACTGCCTTCCAATGTTTGTTCTTCAGCTTTTTGTTATTTTGGTTGGACCTCAGTTAGACAAGAATAAGGGTTTTGGAAAAATGTTGCCTCATTATTTTTCAAGTGCAGTGGTTGCCTCTGGGGAGAATGATACCACCCTCTGTACTTACCCTTTACTCAGCACTATTCTCCACGGCCTTTTTGCCATTATCCTGACTTCCTACCTTTTTTGGCTTGGTAGTCGGATTTTGAAATTAGTTATTAACAAGGGTTTGCAGAAGAGGGTTTACACATTGCTATTCTCAGTTTCATGTTTCCTTCCATTAAGGGTTCTTTTTCTTGGTTTATCTGTTTTGTCTGGACCTGAACATGTTATGTTTGAAGCCTTAGTTTTCTTGGCTTTTCTTGCACTAGTATGTTGTGTTGGCTTGTGCATGTGCACACTTGTTTACCGTCCAGTTGCAGATTGCTTAGCGCTGGGAAATCTACAAGACTTAGAAGCCAGGAGGCTTAATGATGATCATAATGATACTGTGTCTCTTATTGCTAATCAGAGTTATCTGGAAGATAATGTTGAAGATAATGCTCGGTCTAGTCCTGGTAGATATTCTGATGCATCGACAAAGCGTGGATCAATTTCATTTCGGACATTGGAAAAGGGGGTTACATCAACTGGAACATTTGTAGAACTAAGCCTCTTCTCTCCCAGCCGCAGTGCAACCCCTCCAGGATCGCCTCCTCTTCTAGGTTGGCCTATGCGATCCCCAACACAAGTTATTGGACCATAGAGGCAGGCAGGGAACGGAATATGTTGGGTGAATATCAATTTTGTGGAAAAGGGAAAACTGATTGTAAAGGATTTAGCTTCAATAAGGCGTCTTTTTTTTTTTTTTTTTTAATTTTTGTTATGTTTGCTAATTCTAGGTATAATGTTTTTGCCCTGGAATTTATTGTGAGTACCTTTTTACATTTCTGTACCATCTCGACGACGTTTTACCTGTTTCTAATTTGTACTTGAAATGTTGGAATAGTCTTACTTGAAGTCGTTGGGTTACGATTAAGGTTATGTTTTTTTTTTTTTTTTGGGGGGGGGGGGGGGGGGGTGTATTCCTAACTCAATTTGGAGAGAAAAAATAATTTCGTAACATATTTGGTGATTTTTAACAATGTATGTTTACGCATTAAGATTTTGTTTAGAAATTCAGTTTTGTAGAAGCAGCTCTTGGGTTGTTTTTGTAAATTTAAGTTGATTTTTTTTATTCAAATTTGCACTTAATGCTTGATCTGAGTTTCATTTGTGGCAATATTACTTTGCTAATTTTCCTTAGTCTTATTACGTGAGCATGAGTATTGAAGTTCAGAACTATCGACTCAACGTCCAGCTTCGTTTGGACTATTATTATCTGGATGCTTTTAAGAAATGGAAGAATGCCATCAAATCAAAATCCTGAATGCCATTTCCATCGATGTCTTTCTCTTTGCATGAGTTACCAATTTGACCTATTTTATGTCGGTATTTAATTGGTTGGTTTTAATTTTGATTAACTTTCAATCAAAGTAGTTAATATACATAAAGTGGGGGAAGATCACCAAAAAGAAAGGTAGGGTCGTGTAAACAAGGGGGTAGCATCTTGCCACATTGACAGGCAGAAGGCAAACCAAACAATGACACTAGTTAAAGTTTCAAATTATATTTCGTTCACTGAGCGAGTGAAGCTTTCATTCATTTTGCCTCTGAAGGGACGTGAATTAATTTATTGAATGATCTAACACATTGCACATGCATCCACCTTATTCTTAATACAAAAAGTACATGTAAACTAAAAACAGGCTAAAAATATAAGTTGTTGGATATTGCTCTTCAAAATTTGAATCAATAGTCAACATTATCAAGTGATTTGTTGGACAGAAACACCATAAACAAGTTTTGGAACAATGAATATGTTTATTTAGTCGTAACAGTTTAAATTATACATTCCTATATATTCTTAACTCGCAAACTTTGGTAACCCAAAAATCACGAATCTAACTAAAAAAAGCAATAGCATTAGGCAATTGTTGGGTTGTACTTGAAGATGGCGTGAGCAAGCAAACGTGTAATTGATATATACATGTACGTAGAATCCAAACCGTATTCCAAAGAGTCTGTATCTCTTCACATCTGCAAACATATGATGATCCCATGTTGGACAAGAATGAACATGCGTTCTTATCTTCATTAGAGGTTTAAAAAATATGATAGCCAGCCTTCCCCCAAAAGAAGTGCATGATATGTGATGCTGGTCCTGCAACAACTAATAAATTACTGTTAAATGATATCATCAATGAAGGACATTTGACAAACAAAGATAATAATGACAATCAAGAAATATCAATTACTATTCAGTATCAATTAAAAAGTTTATTTTTTAAAACAACTATGATTCTTGAAATACCATGCATTAGCTAAAGTCAAACATTATTCTTGTACCAATATCCGAGCGAGCGAAAGATTCACATCATACAAAACAAAGCATTACTGTAAAGGATCATCAATACCTTTGTAGTATAGTATGAAAATAAGAAGCCACTCATTTTAATAAAACGAAATTGGTTAGTCAATGAACGGGCCATTGCACATTGAAATGGAACGATCAGAAGCAGATCATTTGATCAAAATTTTGTGACAGATTGACACCACGCAATAAGATGAATAATGAATGTGTTATACCATTGCCCTGATGCTGCAGAAGATCCCTGTGTTTGGATCATAATAATATTTTCTTGCTTACGTTCTTTCATTTCAAATATCAAAAGGCATCAACAAACTGGGAAGAAACCTGTTTCAATTACAATCTCCACCCTAAAATTACACTCAGTCTGCAGAATACAAGAGAATGAACAGGGAGAAGGGGAGGATATAAGTAATCTTTATCAGCAAAATAGAGGAAGACAAGAATGTAGATATGTGTGGGGGGAATTGTGACTATAAATAAATTGTTTTCAGAAAAGGAAGCTCAATCATCAACTTCAGCTTTAGTCCCTCCACTTCCGAGGTACGTCTGGTTGCTTTAGTCTAGATGCTTCCCTAGCTCGACCCTTAACCTTTTCTTGCTGACCCGTTTTCAATTGCTTGTCATAGATCTCATACTACTTATTCATCTCTTTACCACGCCACGCTCTCAAAATTATCAAAATTTCCACCATAGAAATAAAGTTTCAAATCTCAGTACACATACCTATCAGGTCAAGATTATTTGTGGAATGGTAAGGATGAGGAGGTTAACAAAAAACAGAGTTTAACAAAGGTTCTATTATTTACGAACTTAGAATCCAAATTCTCCATCACTAAATCCATCCTAGTGAATTTATTAGTTTAGTTTGTATGACTTATTCGATTATTCCCACCCTTTAGGTTTTAACATGCTTTTGTTTTTCTCTCTAAAGAAAAGTAGTGGCACGCGATAATGAACTGGGAAGCAATTTTATACGTAGAAGATTCGAATATCCTGATAATTTTATATAAGACACTAACAATTTACATATGACAATGCCACCGTTGTGCTGTGAAAAAAGAACAGAGAGTTAAAAAGTTATTATTTTGTTTTCTCAAAATAATATTATTTTCTTAATTTGAAATATTGCTAAGTATGAACATCTCCATTTGATTCGTTCAAACCATCTCCATCGGCCTATGAACACTTGCTACATTTGTAATGAATCGTAAGATGGAATGCTAGTTAAGTTTAGTACCTTGCAGCCTTACATGCGTATTAGTAATTTCTACTATATGACGTACCAAATGCTACCTGTATTGTATATTATTATTGCTATTATTTCGAAACACAAATAGCGGAAGAAAGAGACAGTTGCAAAAAATAAGGATAGCCAACCGTTAATTGGCAACGGGCGAAAACGGTGGGGTTTATAAGTTGGAGTTTGTTTGTTTGTGTCGCCTTCCCTTCCCTTCTTCAATCCATTCTATTCAAGTTGAACCAAATTAAAGCCTTAATTTGTTTAATTAGCACTACTGCCACCAAACCAAAAGGGTTTCGCTCCTTAGGGCGGTTTTCCGATTTGTCGATCGGAAACCGTTCTACCGTGAACTGCAACCATTTTCGTTATAATTTGAAAGAAAGAAGAAGGGTTCCACAATCAACATGTTCTTGGATTTGTAGAAATTAATAAATAATTGGCGGTATATATATGGGTGCAATACGGCAACAACCCAGTGAATGGGTGAAAGGTAAACTTGTTGGTTGTGGATCTTTTGGCACTGTCCATTTGGCAATGAACAAATACACGGGTGGGCTTTTTGTTGTGAAATCACCACATTCCGGGGTTGGACGGCAGAGTTTGGACAAAGAGGTAAAAATCCTAAAAAGTTTAAATTCATCACCGTATATTGTCAAATGTTTGGGGACAGAGGAGGAGGAGCAAGGCAAACTGAATATTTTTATGGAGTACATGGCTGGGGGGAATCTGGCAGACATGGCGCACAAGTTTGGTGGGTCATTAGATGAAGAGGTGGTTCGGGTGTACACAAGGGAAATTCTTCATGGGTTAAAGCATCTCCACCAACATGGAATTGTGCATTGCGACCTAAAGTGCAAGAACGTGCTTTTGAGCTCATCTGGCAACATCAAGTTGGCAGATTTTGGAAGTGCAAAAAGGGTAAAGGAGGCAAATTGTTGGCAGTCTATTGGTGGGACTCCTCTCTGGATGGCTCCTGAAGTATTGAGGAACGAGTCTCTGGATTTTGCTGCGGATATATGGTCCTTGGGATGTACTGTTATTGAGATGGCTACTGGCACCCCTCCTTGGGCTCATCAGGTTTCAAATCCTACAACTGCTGTGCTCATGATTGCCCATGGTCATGGGATACCTCACTTTCCTCCCCATTTCTCTAAGGAGGGTTTGGATTTCTTGACCAGGTGCTTCGAGAGACATCCCAATAAGAGGCCTACTGTTCAGGACTTACTCACCCATCCATTTATTGTTTCTACAAAACAATATGCTTCTTCCCCGACAAGTGTCTTAGAGGTTCAAAATTTCAAAGATTCAGATGATGAATTAGAAACTTGTTCAGATCAGGGGAATCATTTCTCAATCACAAACACTACATTTGCATTTCATGATGATGACCTTAAAGGAATACCAATATGTAAACCCGAAGACATCTCATCAGGGAATTGGATTACTGTTAGATCAGGCTGAACACCTGCAAGTGTTAATGTAGATAGACAATTCAAATGTACAGCTTTCAGTAGGAAACAAATAGCTTGTCAAAGTTCCTATGGCTTTTCCCTTTGCATTTTCACATACTTTTATCCAAAGGAGTAGTATTATTAGCCACAAACTTGTCCCATGTCACATAAATAATGCAACAGTATTCCTACATGATGCATTTGATTTTTAATCAAAGTATTTATTTGTCGTTAACCAAAATTAATCAACATAGGACTGCTTTCAGTTATCTAAAAATGCCGTTTATCTTTTGTAACAAACTAAAATACTAATTATTTATATGATACATGTGTTATAATCTTCCATGCATTGTCTTCTGTAGACTTGACATGTATAAGAACTTAGAGCTAAAGTAATAAAGAAAAGTGACGTGAAGCTCTAAAAGCACAAATATATTTTGTTTTATAATTAAAGGATTATAAAGGAAAATATACAGCGAAAATGTGTTGTCTTTTAACGGTTTTTTGGAAACGCGGGGGAATGGGAACATGCTACATGACTCAAGGCGAGCACACACAGCACAGGCACATGAGATTTGGCAACATGCTGCGTGTAATCTTCCCAAGTGTTTCTAAACACACACAAGTTTCAATCACCTAAATTATAGCTTGTTTAGTTAATAACCAACGCTGCACAACTCTTTTTTCTATAGTCAAATTTGTGTTTAGTTGATTTCAGAGGTAAAATTATTTAAATTTGCAACAAGTATAATTAATTTTACATGAAATAAAAAAACCTTTTTTTAGCGAGTATAATTAATTTTTGATGTGTTATAGAAAAAATTTATATTTATATTTTCTAAGTGAATATGTATTACTATCTAAATAAAATAAGATTATTTAAATTCATTTTTAGAACCTTACTTTTTTGGTGATTATTTAAATTCATTTTTAGAACCTTACCTTTTTGGTGTACAGTGTAGACCGTAAACAATAAGATTCAAATTTAAAATCTTTGGGAACTATCCAAAGTCCACGTCATTACGCTCTTTCTAGTGGTTAAATTCTAATGACTTTATAATTATATATACATATTGGTGATTTTTACAGTTATTTTCTATTTTTTATTAGTAGTTAATTTTGTAATTAACCATTAATTAAATAATTTTAATAAAAAATAATCAAGCTGTCTTAAATGATTTTCCAAACGTGCTTCCTTGCAAGCTGTAACTTAAAACACCAAGCTGGATATTAAAAGACATTTAAATATTTAACGTCGTTCTTATCCATTATTATTCTCTTTCTCTTTCTGTTTCCATCAAGAAATTTAACTCTTGCCTAAAGTCTGCCACCAATAATGGATATTGGACCCCTCTCTTTCCCTATAAAACATTTCAATTTCAATTATTTTATTAGTAGGTTACATTATTCTGCATTTTTTTTCATACGGTTTTTAAGTTATAACTAGTACAATTTAATTTGTTTTAATAAAACTCATACGTTGTTAGATTTTTAAATAATTATTGTTATTTTGATCATGCTTTGTAATTTTTTTAACTGATATGTACCATTTTATTTGTTTGCTTGTAATTGAAAATCTTTAAATGTACAATCTAAAAGCAACTTAGTTTTAGTTTTTATCGTATCTATGTTTCCCATGACTAAGTACAACGTTGCTTTCAGTAGGCAGTGTTTCTTACATGACACTGATTCTTTGTTTGTTTGTTTGTTTCTTATTCGTATTCTTCCTCTTCTTCTTCTCTATTCGGTCTCCCTTTTCTTTCTCCAACCAACTTTCTCTTCTCCTATTCCCTCCTTTCCAATTATTCGTTTCCTAAAAGTTACTATTATATCTTCTCTTTCTGCTTTCGCGCGCTCATGTCAGAAGACAAAGTAGAATGAAATGAAGTCTTTCGATTCTGTAACTGTAAGCTTCCTCAGTCTCACCACTCATATCATCAAACATGCTTTCTAGTATGAATCCGTCAACTTTAAACTTCTTTTTCAAAATCCGACAAGTTATTTTTCATTCCTTTGCCTTTCTCTTCTTCGTTTTTTTTATTCTTCTTATGTTGCAGTGCAGCATGACCAAAATAAACTAAACTTTAATTAAATTTTATGATTTCTTTGCTCTGTTGGCTGAGTTATAAATTGAGTACACAGGATGGGATTATCTAATAATAACCTTTCTAAGAAGTCGCTTTTTAGTTTATTGAACTGAACTGTAATGATTTCCCCGTTTGTCTTTGCAAAGCACCAGGGTTTTATCTTGCCAGACCCAAAGAATAGGTTGTTCCTTTGGAGTGTCTTCCTCGTGGTTTCCTTGATTTCTGGTGCATATTTCGTTGGTAATGCATTCTTTGCAAAGGAATACAAACAAGTATGTATTTAGTATTTCTATCCCCCTCAAGTTTTAGTTTAAATTGCTACTTAGAAAATTAGGAATTTTCTTATCATGTTGCTACTACAATCAATGTTTACTTCCTTAAAAGAAAAATATAATAGCAATATTGATATTGCAGAAGATATATCTCTGGGAATTTAGAAAGGTATGCTGTTTTTTAGTTTTTGGTAAAATGGTGGAAATATATAATGCCGGATGGTATTTGCTCATGTGAGCATTAGCAAGATGTATCTTTTGGCTAGTATTTCTTGCTCACAATTGGTTTTGATTAAAAAAATTAAGATTCACAAACTTTGTCTGTCTAACAAATGTTTTAATTCTTGTCTGTAGAGAAGACCCTTTGACCGGTCAGATTTCCCCCCCTTGAAATTGTTTTGAAATACTAAAGAATTACCTGATAGAAATTATACTGAGATGAGAATTGACTCAAACAATTCCCCCTTCTCCCACATAAATTTGATTGCCATCTGTTGCCTCTCTTTTCGCTTGAACAAATGGTTCCCAATTAATTTAGGCCGGAGAAATGTTATAAACACATTCTTTGCTACACTCTCTATTATAGGGCAAGTTTTATGTGGGTCTCACAAAAAAACCTCAACCCACTCACTTTGTAATGGAACCCACATAAAATTTGCCCAACAAAGATCTTGTGGGAAAGAGCATGCAAAGAGTGTTGGTAGCACTCATCTTTTAGGCTTTGATAGTTTTTACCTTTTGTTGAATTTTAGTTAATCTTTTTCTTTTCTGCATTTGAAATTTGAGTTTTGATTACTTGAAAATACCTTCGGGTATTAATTATATATGCAGAGATTAGCACGATGGGGACTAATTCATACAATGCCAGATTCAAAATTTAATTCTTGTAAGGTTTGTTATTTTGGGGAAAATTTCTTTTTTATATAGCTTGTATATTATACCTCTTTGGAGCTATCTCTAATTCTCTTCCTCTTTCCATTTCCCTAGAGACAATGCTTGCCTTTTGGAAGTGAGGCATTGCCTGAAGGAATTATTGCTAGAACATCTAACTTGGAAATGCGGCCCTTATGGGACTCTGGTAAAGATAATGTATGTGAAATGTGTGCTTAATTCTACTCATTCATTTATTGTATAGAAATTCACTTAAGACTCTTGTAGTGTTAATCTTAAGCTTCACAAAACAAAATGTTGCTAATCAACTGCACAATTCTACCCATCTGTGAAATATTTTGTTTCTACCAAAGTTGGTTAATTGGAGTTTGATGTTGAATCAGTAAACTGATGGGTTCAATTAATATTTTGACTTCTATGGTATATATAAATAATATAAAAATTGGTTTATGGTCATGTTGGAATATGATTAATAAATATCTTCGTAAGTTGATTTTGGCCCTTGATTTTGCATTAAGTAAAGGATATTAAAAGCTGGAGGTTCATATTTTTTTATACCCACTTACTTCTTGGCACTTCTTTATTTTCTAGAATGTGTTACTTTTAATGGAGAAAATTACACTCCTTTAATTACTTATTTTATTTTTTTAAATGCACATTCCTGTTCTGGGAGAATGGAAGTGTGCACAATGATGAGGTTGCTGAAAGAAATGATGACTTGCACGTTGTGAAAAATTATATTTGTTTTGTAAATTGGATGCTGGAAATTGGCAGATTGTGCAGATCAGACTAGAGGATAACAATAACTTGCTACATTAGGTGGAATAGTTTGTTATTTGCTAATGCTTTAAAATTTATATATGTCTTGCTCTCAGAAAATGTTTATGTATAAGATAATGAGTAGCATCATGAAGTCAAAAGAAAGGAACGTAGTACTGAGGCTATATTACTGGTATCTATATGGTATGAGTACTGGTGGGTAGAATTACAATGAATGAACAATAAAGACTGAAACGAAAAAGATAACAAATGGTATTTGAAAGACCCTGCACTCTATGTCACTGTTTTCTACTTATTCCCTGCCTCTCTCTTCTCTCCATCCCCTGTCTTCTAGGCATACAAGTCAAGTTTCCCTCTTGATTGCCTTTCATGCGATCAGGTACATTAAGCATTTGATTCTCTTTGATTGCCTCTCTTTGTTTTTTCCTAATATAAATAAACTTTAGTAATATGTGGTTGCTGAACAAAAAAGACCCACTGATTAAAAGGGTCTAGCTTAGGAAATAAGAGGAATACTAGGAGATTAGGACTCAATTCTGTTAATGACAGGATAACTACTTGTATTCATTATTTAGTAGTTAAAGGGAATAAGTGGAGTTGGTTAGAGTCAGTTGAGGGTTGTGAGAAGGAAGTTGGCCTTGGAAGGGAGAGAATCAGGTCTCTTGAATACCTGGGAGTAAGAGACGGAGAGAGTCCCCATTGTATCATTCAGGATCTCTGGTTTTGTATTATACTGATACCCATCAGAGTGATTTCTGTCATAAATATCTGTTGTTCTACCTATTTCTGATCTGAATCTATCACTATATATTAGTTAATATCCTGCTAATTTTATAGGTTTATTATATCTACTCTATTAATTCTCTTTCTATGCATCTCTTTTTAATTTTTTTTTTGCTACAGGGAATTTTAAAGCGCCCATTGAACTTGTTGGCTATGGCAGTAGGACTTGAGCAAAAAGAAATTGTCAACAAAATTGTTGAAAAGGTGATTATTGCTTCATTTATACTATTTGGCTTTGATCTAAAACTCATTATACCTGCTGACTCATATTGCTGATGGCAGTTCTTGTCAAGTGACTTTGTTGTGATGCTTTTTCACTATGATGGTTTTGTGGATGGATGGAAGAGTTTAGCTTGGAGTAGTCGTGCCATACATGTATCTGCTATCAATCAAACAAAATGGTATAATCAGCTCAAGTGAATTTGTTCTCCCTAATTTTAATAAACTATTCTGAAGATTAAATTCATGGATAGTTATTGAGTGAAATAGTGCTATATAGGTGGTTTGCGAAGCGGTTTTTGCATCCAGACATAGTTGTTGAATACAATTATATATTTCTTTGGGATGAGGACCTTCTTGTTGATAATTTTGACCCAAAAAGGTAAGCCTGTTTTTGCTTTTTTTTATTTTATAAAATTTCTCTGGGAGATTAGGAATAAGATGATACTATATTTAGAGGTCTTAGTTAACTATATTAGATGAAAAATGGTATATTGTTTTTCTTTTTTTGTTTATCGTGATTATTTTATGCCTCATGTATGACTTGTTGATTATTTGGTAGGTATTTATCTATTGTTAAAGAAGAGGGACTTGAGATATCACAGCCAGCTCTGGATCCTACCAAATCTGAAGTACATCATCCACTGACAGTCCATAAAGCAGGATCAAAAGTTCACAGGTTGACCTTATTTTCCCAACCTTTTGCAATAAACAGTGTTCCACTGGTAAATTTATACCTTTATTAAGATACAGCCAACATGGCACTCTATTAATGAACTAGAATATTTCCTAGTTCCTAGTAATTCTGCAGGTTATATTCCACAATATAGTGGGAAAAACTTACTGCACAAAATTTAGCCTTATTATTTATATTGTCAATTTATGTGTAATAAAATTGTCTGTATTTAATTGAATACACACCTGCAATGTGCTTGTCTCAAAAATTCAATTGATTTACAGTTCCCTTAAATAATTTTTCACCCGAGGTTGTATTCCCATGCCTACATGCTAGTGGGGATTTCTTATTGAATAGTTTTTTTTCCTCAAAAAAATTGCTAATATTATTTTTGCTATTTATACAGAAGGTATTATAAATTAAAAGGTAGTGGAAGGTGTGATGACAAAAGCACTGCTCCTCCTTGCATTGGGTAAAAACAGTTGCACACCGTGTGTCTTGTATTATTTTCTTTCCAGCTGTTAACTCGTGCTGATTACTTATGCTATTAAATGAAATTCATAATTTTAATATAGAATGAATTTGTTTTGCAGTTGGGTGGAAATGATGGCACCAGTGTTTTCTAAAAAGTCTTGGCAGTGTGTATGGCATTTGATCCAGGTATGGATACTAAAACTGTGTAAATTTGGTATAGAATCATATTGTGAAAATTACGTGGAACTATTTCTTCTTGGGAACATTATATGACATGATATCGCATATTTTTTAATTATTTATGAAAATCATGAATAGCTATTTCTGCTTGAGAACATTGTGTAACATGATATCACAGATTTTTAATTATTTTTTGAAAATTCCCAACTTTTTATGATTGAATCATCTGGGGTTATACCTGACCAAGTCTCTCAAGTAGAGATGATAAAATTATGTATTTTAGAAAAAATCATTTGTCTTCGGTAGATTAAGATAAATGAAGGTTTTCTTCTAAGGTAAAACTTGTCATGCTATATTTGTTACTGTTTAAGGTTCTAATTCCTTTTATTCATCTTCTTCCAGAGTCAGTTTCTGGTATGATCTAGACGTGAGAATCGAATTCATACTTTTAAGTTTGACATTACTCTCAGTTTGTTGATAGGAAAATATAGTCACAGAGAAAATTGTATTGTTCATACATTACTAGTATTGTCAACCATATGGTGTGATGCAATTTCACTTTCATATATAGTTGAAACTTGGATATTCGCTGGTATTATTTTGTTTGGTATGACTTGTTCAATTTCTGAATTCAGCATGGTTTCTTCTTTTGTGGTCATGTATTCATATTCATGTAATCATCTTTCTGTCTACAGAATGACTTAATCCATGCCTGGGGCCTGGATAGGCAGCTTGGCTATTGTGCACAGGTAACTTGCTTGCACCGCAACAGCCTATTCATTTTTTACTAAATCATTCCAATGTGGTTGTTATTCATCTCTCAACAATATTTCAGGGAGATCGAATGCAAAATGTTGGTGTGGTTGATTCTGAGTACATAGTTCATCTGGGTCTGCCTACTCTTGGGGGCTCAAATGGCAATGAGGCAAGTGATTTTCATTTCTGCTTGCAGTGTAACTAGAGGATAATTGTTGCATAAAGATTTGTTATGTTTGTACTTTGTAGTAATCCACAACTATCAACTAATTTTTGAACTAAATCTCATTTTTTTATTTTACCGAGTCTAATTATTAATAATGGTTTTTTTGTCCTTTGGGTTGCAGGCACCATCAGGCTCCTCAGGAGATAATAGAGCTAAAGTAAGCAACATAGGAATTAGGATAATGTAGATTTATGCACCTTTAGCTCCAATTCTCACCCTTGACAAAGGAATATACTACATGCAGGTTAGGATGCAGTCATACATTGAAATGCAGGTTTTTGGTAAAAGGTGGAAAGATGCAGCAGAGAAAGACAAATGTTGGATTGATCCATATGAAAAGGCAAACAAGACGGGCCATTAGTGTATTTTGTGAGGCTTTAAGTGATCAAAGTCCAAGTACAGTGTCCATGTTCATAATCAGCGTTTCAAATTGACACATGTCACATGGCATCCGATTTTGGTTTTTGATTTGATATCTCAGGTGTGGGATTTCGTAAGAGTTTGCAGGAACATTGCTTCCTTGACCATTATTTTACTTTCGTTTTGCCTTCACGCCATTCATTTCCTTAAACATTGGTGTGCATTGGGTTGCATAGAGTTCTTTATATGGCAGCAGAAAAATGTGAGGCATAGATTTTTTTTTTTCCTCCGTGAAGGTCAGGTCAATGTAAAGCGGTTGCTTGTATGAAACAATCATATTTTCTCGGCTCCAATTAGCTTTATACCTTATTCTTGGTATATCTTTGTCTGCTGTTCTCGGATACAATTTTTCAATTGATCGACAATACATTCTCTTGAATGTATGTTTTTGTGCCTTGTAAATCGGGGTTGAATCACAAGATAAAAAAAAATTGGCTGTTAGAGAAATGACATTGGTGTAAGAGCATTATTAACTAGCAGTTACACGTGGTTAAAATCATTCATGAATTTCATTTATCAAGAAAAAAAGTAGGCAGAATTGCAATCATGTCAACATGAGTAGAAGAGAGACAAGAAGAGCATAAAAATTAAAGTAGAATTAGATTAAAAAAAAACTTTGCAAAACTATTAAATTGAAAAATTTAGCATAATAACTCGTTAGTACGAATGGTATGGGTCATGGTGACCCAATTATTTTATTTTATTTTTTACAAATATTGGCTTTTAAATAAAATACAATATATTTTGATTCATGCAACATATAGTAATTTTATTATATAAAAAAAAGGAATTAGACTAATTAAGAAAATATATTATATTAGTAAAAAAAGAGAAGAGAGAAAGAGAGATAGGGAAATGAAAAAGGGTTAAGTAGGGTTTAATATCGCATTGGCGTGGAAGCAGAGCAGGGAGGCCATTATCCATTCTCACAACAAAGTCTTTGGTTCAGCAGAAGACCAAGATGTCAGTTTACCGCCTGCTCCTACGTCGCGTGGCCGCCGCCCGCCCCATGTTTTCTCTGACCCAAACCCGTTCTTACGCCTTCTCCTCCGCCGAAGAAGCCGCGGCCGAGCGGCGTCGACGGAAGCGTCGTCTGCGCATCGAGCCTCCCCTTAACGCGATTCGTCCTCCTCCGCAGCAGGGCCCTCCGCGCGACCCGAACGCCCCTCGCCTCCCTGACTCGACCTCGGCGTTGGTGGGCCCTCGGCTGAGCCTCCACAATCGCGTCCAGTCCCTGATCCGCGCTGGCGACCTGGACGCGGCGTCCGCCATCGCCCGTCACTCTGTGTTCTCGGCGACACGGCCGACCGTGTTCACCTGCAACGCCATCATCGCCGCCATGTACCGTTCTGGGCGGTACGAGGAGGCCATTGGTCTCTTCCAGTTCTTCTTCAAGCAGTCGAACATCGTCCCCAACATCGTGTCCTACAACAACGTGATCAACACCCACTGCGACGAGGGCCGCGTGGACGTGGCCCTGGAAGTGTACCGCCACGTCCTCGCCAACGCCCCCTTCAGCCCCTCCCCCGTCACCTATCGCCATCTCACCAAGGGTTTGATCCAATCCTCTCGCATTTCAGAAGCCCTTGACCTCTTGCGCGAGATGCTCACTAAGGGCCACGGCGCTGACTCTCTCGTTTACAACAATCTCATTTCCGGCTTCCTCCATTTGGACAATTTCGACAAGGCCATCGAACTCTTCGAGGAGCTTAAGGAGCGTTGCCTCGTCTATGACGGCGTTGTCAATGCCACTTTCATGGAATGGTTCTTCGGCAAGGGCAGGGATAAGGAGGCCATGGACTCCTACAGGTCCTTGCTGGACCGCCAGTTTAGGATGACCCCTGCTACCTGCAATGTCCTTTTGGAGGTCTTGCTCAAGCATTCCAAGTCTAACGAGGCCTGGTCTCTTTTTCATCTCATGTTGGACAATCACACCCCTCCCAATTTCCAGGCTGTTAACTCTGACACCTTCAACATTATGGTCAATCACTGCTTCAAGCTTGGAAACTTTGAGGATGCCCTTGCTACTTTTAAGAAGTTTGGAACTAAGCCTAATTCTAAGCCCTTTGCCATGGATGTTGCCGGCTACAACAATATCATTGCTAGGTTTTCTGAGAATGGGATGCTTTCCCATGCCGAGACCTTGTTTGAAGAACTCTGCTCTAAATCTTTGAGCCCCGATGTTCCCACTCACAGGACCTTGATTGAAGCCTACTTGAGAATGAACAGGATCGATGATGCTCTCAGGATCTTCAACAGAATGGTCGACACTGGTCTCAGGGTGGTTGCTACCTTCGGTAGAGAGAGGGATGCGCGATTGATTAAGAATGGTAAAGCCCTTGACTGTGCTCAAATTTTGAGTAAAATGGGAGAAAAGGATCCCAAACCTGACCCCACTTGTTATGAGGTTGTAATCAAGGGACTCTGTGCTGATGGCTTGTTGGACAAAAGCCTAGAGCTGCTGGATGAGGTTATGAGGTATGGTGTTGGGCTCACGTCTTCCTTGCGGGAATTTGTGACTGAGGTTTTCAAGAAAGCTGGGAGGAGTGACGAGATTGAGAGGCTGCTAGATATGAACAGATTTGCATACACTCCTCGTCCTTCCCCACCAAGACCTGCTTACCGTCCACCACCACCACCACCGGTCAGGTTCCCCTCCCAAATGGCAGGGGCAGCACATAACCCACCTTCTGGGTTTCAAACACAAATGGCAGCACAGTGGCATCCAACACCTCCTCCTCAAATGACAGGAGCACATTATCCACCTTCTCAAATGGCTGGAGCAGCACATAACCCACCTTCTGGTTTTCAAACACAAATGGCTGCACAGCAGCCTCCAACACCTCCTCCTCCTCAAATGACAGGAGCACATTATCCACCTTCTCAAATGGCTGGAGCAGCACATAACCCACCTTCTGGGTTTCAAACACAAATGGCAGCACAGCAGCGTCCAACACCTCCTCCTCCTCAAATGACAGGAGCACATTATCCACCTTCTCAAATGGCTGGAGCAGCACATAACACACCTTCTGGTGCTCCACATCAGGTGTTGGGGCATCAACGCCCGCCACTGCCTTCTCAAATGACAGGAATGCATCAACCTTCATGGGGATTATCTCCTCCAATGACTGGGCCTCATCCTGGATCGTCACCTCATATGACAGGACAGTCATACCACCCTAATACATCTGAACATCCTCCTCACATGAGCAGGGTAGCCCCGCAAATGACAGAGCAGCATTATACACCATCTGGATCTTCACCTCAAATGGCAGGACACGGACATCAGCCTTATGGAACACCACATGGGCCCCAACAAATGGAAGAACGATGGTATCCATCGTCAGGGTTGTCTCCTCCAATGTCAGGGTCCTCTATTCCTTGGAATGGAGCATCAGCTAAAATGTCACCACCATATCATAGATCTGCAGCACCATCTTCTCAGGTGACTGGACCATATCACCCATCATCATCATCATCATCCCCTCCTCACTTTGAGGAATCTCATCAACAGCAATCAGAAGTCCCTGAACAGGTAGCAGCTTAATTTTTGGACTTAAAGTCAATTCTTAATGTTACTGGTTCTCTTTTTGAATTCAGAGAACAGTTGATCTATCATTGCCATATCTTAAGTGTCTTGTGACACCAATTTCTCTGCTGTTTGGAATCAACCAAGTGTTTGTGAGTTTATAGATGAAGATGCAAGTATCTAAATTGACTTGTTAGTCCGTAACATGTAATGCATGTCTTGTATGACGTGTCATTTTAATTTATTCTTATAAATCAACCTTTAATATCAGGCATGGATATTTATAATTTTTTTTACTGCCATTGATATTCTTCCACATTTTACCTTAAAGAAATGTTAATTTTTTTGGCTTTAAGGGCCTATATTTAGATTATCTACTGGATATTACTTTTAAGCTGTATTTGGGAAAAAAGAGTTTGGAGGTAGTGTATATTTTTTTAAAGAGATTTTGAATTTCAAAATGACCAGCAATCGGAATTTCGTAAGAATTAGAAATCACTTATAACAAGGTCGAATTTTAAAATACTGTGGCCTCTATGTTGCTCTCATTGCTTCAATCAGTGACACCTTCTGTAGGAACGATGACATTTGTTTTCACAAGCTCATAAAAAATGCTGTTGATATCACTGTTTTTTCTTGTCTCGTTAGACCTTGTTTTCCTTAAGAGTTTAGACAAATTGAACTGAATCCATTATTGTCGATAGAAGTTTCATTACTCAATAGAGAACTATGAATTTATGAAGCTCAAAACCCACTGCATATATCGCTTTGGTGCAGATCCTATGCGCATGGATTTTAAAATGCATGTAGCACATATGATGACCCTTTAGAATAAGGATATGGATGTGTATGTGTGGTAGGGGGTATATATGTCTTGTGTATGGATATGCATACTGTCTGGGTCTGGGAAGTGTGAAGAAGCAGATTTTTAAAAAAGTTGAAATTGTAAATGAATAATGCTTTACCTCTGGACTTGATTATAACCCTCTATTTGATCTCATTGTTATTTTTATTTTTATAATTCTTGGCTCTGTTTGGAAGACCTAGGCACAATCCTAGTTCAAGCATTTGGTTTTGTTTATGGTACAATATATGAGAATTGTCTATCTCCTGCTGTTCTTGAGGAAGTGAAAATATAGTCCTTTTCCCTAATATCTATTTCGTGACAGTTGGGAAACGCAAAACCATTTTGATATAAAGAAAATGGGGCAGTTTTCAACTTCAGACATGCAAGCCCAATAGAGGAAAGCTGGATAGAAAGATGAAATAGTTACTTACATTGGGTTTCAGACTATGGGGGAGATATTATAAAATTTATATTAACCATCAAACTTCAATTAGTATTTCCATGACAGCACATGTACTATGTGATTCATTTTTGTACTTGTGGGTCTGTAGTATGCACGAAATTGGTATTACATTTTTTTTTACCAATTTTATATATTGATTTTATTGGAGGATTTACGTGCAATTTAAGTGGTTCCTTTACCCATTAATAATCCATGTCCAGGGTATGCTACCTTTTTTGCTCAGGGTCCTGTTGGTCTTGATCCCGGTTATTAGGTGTATATATATCATGCGTGCAACCCTTGCACATGGTCTTACTGATCTTCCAAACAATAATGAAAAAGGCCCCCCAAATTATATCAAGAATTTTGGTGCTTCCAAGAAGTATATGGTTAGTGTTTCGATGTTAGGAAAATGTCTGCCAAGACTAGAAGTGTCCTTGATCCGTTTTGTCCTTCTAACTAGTTCGAAGGGATTTTTTACGAGTTTGGGTTTATTTTGAGTCGTTCCAACCCCGTCTCTGGTCACATATTCGTTTAAAAGATAATTTTTTTTGTGACAATCCAGTATACAGATTGGGCCGGAGATTCTTTTGATGATTAAAGGATGGTCCTTGCCGAGTATCTTTTTTTTTTTTAATCTAATTTTACCTTAATTTTTAAGCTCTTGTCTGTCTGTCTAATTAATTTCTTTAACTAAAATATCTGTTTCTCTTCTACTCATAGTTGACATAATTGCAATTCTGCCTACTTTTTTCCTTGATAAAAAATTATGAATGATTTTAACCATGTGTAACTGCTAGATAATAATGCTCAATACACCAATGTCATTTCTCCAACAGCCAATTTTTTTTTTATCTTGTGATGCAACCACGATTTACAAGGCACAAAAATATACATTCAAGAAAATGCATTGTTCAAAAAAGCTTAAGATCAATTGAAAAATTGTATCCGAGAACAGCAGACAAAGATATACCAAGAATAAGGTATAAAGCTAATTGGAGCCGAGAAAATATGATTGTTTCATACAAGCAACCGCTTTACATTGACCTGACCTTCGCGGTGAAAAAAAAAAATCTATGCCTCGCATTTTTCTGCTGCCATATAAACTACTCTATGCAACCCAATGCACACCAATATTTAAGGAAACAAATGGCTTGGTGACAAAATGAAAGTAAAATAATGGCAAAGGAAGCAATGTTCCTGCAAACTCTTGCGAGATCCCACACCCGAGATATCAAATCAAAAGCTCCAAGACTAGAAACCAAAATCCGATGCCATGTGACGTGTCAATTTGAAACGCTGATCATGAACATGGACACTACTTGGATTTTGATCACTTAAAGCCTCACAAAATACACTAATGGCTCGTCTTGTTTTCCTGTGCATACGGATCGATCCAACATTTGTCTTTCTCTGCTGCATCTTTCCACCTTTTACCAAAAACCTGCATTTCAATGTATGACTGCATCCTAACCTGCATAAATCTACATTATCCTATGTTACTTTAGATCTATTATCTCCTGGGGAGCCTGCAACCCAAAGGACAAGACCCTTATTAATAATTAGACTCAGTAAAATCAAAACACTTATATTTACCTGGACCTGCAAACAAATGAGATTTAATTCAAAGATTTTAAAGTTGATAGTAGTGGATTACTACAAGCATAACAAATTTCTATGCGACTATTATCCTCATGTTACACTACATGTAGAAATGAAAATCACTTGCCTCGTTGCCATTTGAGCCCCCATGAGTAGGCAGACCCAGATGAACTATGTACTCAGAATCAACCACACCAACATTTCTCATTCGATCGCCCTGAAATATGGAAGAGATGAATAACAACCACATTGGATTGATTTAGTAAAAAATGATTTAGACAGAAACCATGCTGAATTCTGTTAAAATACAAATCTGTTTTATATTTTTCCTGTTATAATCAAATTTGTTTAATTTTGCCCCGTTATTATCATTCTTGTTTAGTTACTATTATTATTTGTATCAGTTTTGCTATCAGATTATCTCATCCCTATAATCAAGGGATCGAGTAATTATTTGCTTGTAACTTCATTATAAATAATATAGCTCAAAAACTATTTTTCCTCAAGCGTTCAGTAATTATCTGGTTTCATTTTTTTTGTTTTTTTTTTTTTTTCAAATCTGGCTATGTAGCGGATCTGGTTTTGATTTTTTTGGAAGATCTGGTTGTGTGGCACAAAGCTTTGTCGCTGAAGCTCTTATCTGGATGCAATAGACACACCAACAGAGATGGCGGAGATCAGAAAAAAGAGCATGGCAATAGACACATGCATGATATTTTGTCCGGAGAAAGAAAAAGAAAAAGGAAGAGAGAAAGAAACGGGGAAAGAAGATGAAGGGTTCCATTATTTTTTGATTTTAGATTGTGCGCCATTTTTTGTTCTATATCTGATTATGATTTGGTTTAATTTTATTTGTGCGTCATACAAGCAACCGCTTTACATTGACCTGACCTTCCAAGGCCAACTTCCTTCTCGCAACCCTCAACTGACTCTAACCAACTTCCCTTATTCCCTTTAATTACTGACTGATGAATAGATTTTCTGTCATTAACAGAATTGGGTCCAAATCCCCTAGTATTCCTCTTATTTCCTAAGTTAGACCCTTTTAATTAGTGGGTCTTTATTAAGCAATCACATATTACTAAAGTTTATTTATATTAGGGAAGAACAAAGAGAATCAAATGCTTAATGTACCTAATCACATGAAAGGCTATCAAGAGGGAAATTTGACTTGTATGCCAATAAGCCAGGGGATGGAGAGAAGAGAGAGGCAGAGAATAGGTAGAGGACAGTGACAAAGAATGCAGGGTCTCTTAAATACCCTGTGTTGTTTTTTTCGTTTCAGTCTTTATTATTCATTCATTGTAATTCTACCCACCAGTACACATACCATATAGATACCAGTAATATAGCACCAGTACTATGCTCCTTTCTTTTGACTTCATCATGCTACTCATAATCTAATACAAAAAACATTTTCTGAGAGCAAGATATATATTTTTTAAAGCATAAGCAAATAACAAGCTATTCCACCATTAAAATGTAGCAAGTTAATGTTATCCTCTATTCTTATCTGCTCAATCTACCAATTTACAAAACAAATATAATTGTTCACAACATGCAAGTCATCATTTCTTTCAGCAACACCTCATCATTGTGCACACTTCCATTCTCCCAGAACAGGAGTGTGCATTTTAAAAAATAAATAAAAGTAATTAAAGGAGTGTATTTTCACCATTAAAAGTAGCACATTCTAGAAAATAAATCAAGAAGTAAGTGGGCATAAAAACATATGAACGTCCAGCTTTTATAATCCTTTACTTAATGCAAAATCAAGAGCCAAAATCAACTTATGAAGTTATTTATTAATCATATTTCAACATGTCCATACACCAACTTTTATATTATTAATTATTAATATATACAATATTAGTCAAAATATGAAGTTAAAATATTAATTGAACATATCAGTTTACTGGTTCTAGATCAAACTCCAATTAACCAACTTTAGTAGAAACAAAATATTTCACAGATGGGTACAATTGTACAGTTTATTAGCAACATTTTATTTTGTGAAGCTTAAGATTAACACTATAAGAGTCTTAAGTGAATTTCTATACAATAAATGAATGGCTAGAATTAAGCACACATTTCACATACATTACCTTTACCAGAGTCCCATAACGGCCACAATTCCAAGTTAGATGTTCTAGCAATAATTCCTTCAGGCAATGCCTCACTTCCATAAGGCAATCATTATCTCTAGGGAAATGGAAGGAGGAAGAGAATTAGAGATAGTTCCAAAAAGGCATAGTATACAAGCTATATAAAATAGAAATTTTCCCCCAAAATAACAAACCTTGCATGCATTAAATTTTGGATCTGCATTGTATGAATTAGTCCCCGTCGTGCTAATCTCTGCATATATAATTAATACCCAAAAGTATTTTCAGGTAATCAAAAATCAAATTTCAAATGCAGAAAAAAAATTTAACTAAAATTCAACAAAAGGTAAAATCTATGAAAGCCTAAAAGATGAGTGCTACCAACACCCTTTGCATGCTCTTTCCCACAAGCTCTCTGTTGTTGCTTGTTGGACAAATTTTATGTGGGTTCCATTAAATAGTGAGTGGGCCCGGGTTTTTTTGTGAGGCCCACATTAAACTTACCTTATAATAGAGTGTTGCAAAGAGTGTGTTTCTAACATTTCTCCAGCCTAAATTAAAATTGGAACCATTTGTTCAAGCAAACAAAGAGGCAACAGATGACAATCAAATTTATGTGGGAGAGGGGTGAATTGCTTAAGTCAATTGAAGCCCAAGCTGACTTATATGTCTAAATCTCACTATAATTTTTATCGGGTAATTCGTTAGTATTTCAAAACAATTTCATGGGGGGGGGGGGGGGGGGGGGGGGGATCTGACCAGTCAATTGGTCTTTTCTTCTGACAAGAATAAAACCTACCAAATTTGTGAATCTTCTTAATTTTCTTAATCAATTGGGAGCAGCAATTACTAGCCAGAAGGTGCATCTTGCTAATGCTCAAATGTACAAATACCATCTGGCAGCTTGCACTTACCACCCAGTTCAAGATTCCACTACGAAAAAAACACGTCTCCAACTCACTGTGTGGCTGCCATAGTAACAAAAAATCAGAAACAAAACATACAGAAGTAATATCAAATTACATTATTTTGGACTTGAACGATATGAAATCCCTTCCGCCTCCTTTCCTCGCAATACTTGCCACATCTTGCATGCTGATATACTTGTGGAAACTCGCCATATTGTCTCCGAAATTTAATGAGAATAAAACTTCAATTACACAAGCTTTCTGAATACATAATCTATAATGAAAGAACCAAATTAAATTAAAAATAGAGGTATAAACATAGAAATAGAAGACCCATTGTCAAATCTTCAAACAAACCCACCCTCAAACGTACGACTATCTACTAAACTTAAAAAGCACACACCAATTACTGGATAAACTACCTGGAACAGAAAAATAAATCATCAGTATTGAACATTTGTTGGAAAATACCAAGACACGAAATCCCACAGGCAAATCTTTGACCACTACATGTCAAAGCCTTTAACACTCTCACATCTGACCACTTCCTTCAATGGTCTACACACACAACATCACCATCACAATCACTATTGATTTTCGGTTCCATTAATTTGACAAAAAAAACTCACCACCCAACAAAAAGGCAAACAAAACATGCAATAGAGAAGAAGAGAGAACCTTTGATAATTGACTGAATCTAAATTGAAATTTTAAAATGACTCTTTGATACACATCCTCAGTCTAGGTGAGATTTTCGGCGGTCTCTCCTTCATACGGCATCATGCCTTTTCCAATAAATAAAAAAGACACAATTGAGAAACATAAGAGACCACTGAATGAATAGTGACTCAAACAAAGTGTAGGAAAACATCTTCAATTGTATTGTTTATTGATATTGATATGCTATTCTCTAGCAGAGAACACAAAATTCTCTAACAACATCTGTACAGATATTACAATGCAAAATGATTTTGTAGTGAAGTTGTTAAATTATCTTCTAACAAAATCTAGAGAACAAAAAAATAAGTTAAAAATCTCGTCTCCTAGTATACTAAAAAGAAAAATAGTTCAAAAGTTCATCACTTCTGAAGAAAGGTTAAGCAAGGGCTCGAGTGCACTTGGATCAAACTTGCGAGCAAAGAGGTAACAAATGGACGTTATCTCTGAATTATAACGACAAAGGGAACCATTGTTCCTTATAGACTGTATAAAACCTGCAGTTATATTAGCTCTGCCATAGGTTGCCGGATGAGGACCCAGCATAGACCAGTCGACCCAGGTGACAGTTCTGTTTGAATTAAGCGAACCATGGAACATGTTGAGGAAGGTTGGAATGTAATGTTCATCAGGGTAGCAAGCAGGCTTACAGTATTTTCGGAACAGGGAATAATAATTGGTGTCGGAGACAATATAAACAGCGAGAGCACGGTTGAGTTCAAACCACTGAGAGCCTTTCCGCCAGTGTCGAAGTTGAATATGAGGAAGCATGTTGCGACTGTAGCGACCACGGCCATAGCGAGTAGGTTCATCATAGGATTCAACAAAGCTGAGGGAAGAATTAGTGAGATATCGGTAAACAGTAGGGAAGTTGTAGACAGGGATGCAACTCTCGGAAAGGAGAACAAAGCGTTCGTTGGAGAAGTCGAGGAGGGCATTGGCTAAAAGGCGCCTCTCAGCATCAGCGAGGGTAACGGTACCCCAAGAGACGTCCTGGCTAGGGATGTGGCGGAGATAGAAAGGGGAAGAGTGGGAGACGTTGAGAAGGAAGCGGGGAGGGGAATGGATGTAGATGTTGAAGAGAGAGGAGTGGCCGTGGAAGAAACGCTCCCAGAGGGGCAACATGGGAAGGGGGCCACGGGTGAGGAACATGAAGGCGACCTTGGGGATTCTGGAGAAAGGGTATGATTCTTTCTTCGGAATCAAGGAGGCTCTCCAGAAAAGCTCCTCGTCGGACAGGCAGTGGGTGAGGTTAAGGGGATGAAGGAAGGCCTCCAAGTCCAGATTAGGAGGAAGAGGAGGATCTGCAGCAGCCATGGCGGTGGGCTCAGGAGGAGGAGGAGATGGAACATTACGCAAGGAGATGTACTGGTACGGCTGCGATATGAAATGGCCATTAATGTGAGAGCTTGTGGTCAGACCAATCACCACTCCTCCCGCAAACACCACCAAAAATGTTAGGATTTGGGCCAATCTCAGAAGCCCCACGTGCTTCTCTCCTTCCTCTTTCTCCCTCTCCCTTTGATTCCGACCCATGGCATCCAATCCAACTCTCTATCTCTGATATTTCCACTCAACACTCACACTACATACATACTTTGATCCCACCTCGATTAATGCAATCCAATCCAATCGATCCCTACTACTTCACAACACCCTGCCTCTCCTCTCGCGATCCCAAACATCTCTTTCTCTTTTTCATCCACCCTTTCTTTTCTCGCTTTTCTTCAACCGTACGATCTGCCACCTCGCCACTATTCCTCAATTTCATGGAATAATATTCTACTACACTTCTTTACATTTTTATTCTATTTATAATCTACTGTAAAAAATTTAAATTATACAATCCTTGTGTGCTTTTAAATTTTAAAACGTCCTGAAATGAATGAATAAAAAGTAAAAACAACTCACTTATTCTTGATGAGAAAATAGTGTTGCCTTTTTTTTTTTAACAGAAGAAGGGGAAAACCCCCCTATAACCCGTTTGATGAGAAAATATTATAAGCCTGAATGAAAACTCACTTGATGAGAAAAGCCTGAATACCTTTTTTTTTTCGCAGAGTATAGCCTGAATGCCTCATAGTGACAAAATGGTATTTAGCAAATCATTTTTATATTGTCAATTAATGTTACATGTAGTATTCATTTTGTTGATTTTTTTTAGAATAATTATGTTAAAAGTTATTTTAAATCGATTGATCATATAAAATATCTTCAGTAAAAAAAAGATCATATAAAGTTTCTGTGCAATAACAGTTGCTATATAAAAATTTAACTCATTAAAAATAAAATTTTAAAAAAAATCGTTTTTTTTATTCATATGTATTCAAAAATAATCTATACAATGACAATACACAATAACTTTATTCATCAAAAAACATACAAAATAAATTTACACTATCATATAATCACATGATAAGTTTATTAACTTTTATAATAATTATTTTAAAAATCACCAATGATAATTTATAATTAAATAATAATATAAAATTAATATATATTGTCAGCGTATGATCATTAAATTCATATTTTTATTTTTAAAAACTATCTTATAAAATAAATATTTTAATTATGATATATTCACAAAATAAAATAATTTTACACTATCATTTAGTTACAAATTATTTTAAAAATATTTGGATGATAATAATTTAACTTGTAATGTTTTATTGAATAATATACTGTAAATTTTTGCCAAAGTTGTTATATATATATATTATAAATTAATATATTACTATATATTAAATTTAATATATATATATATATATATATATATGCACATTATAATATAACATACTATATAATATATTAAATTAGATGTAATTGTAATATAATTATACATGTAATAGCTATTATAATGTTTAATATATTACTACTTTGAGTACTTATTATAAAGTTTAATAAACTAATTTATTAAGATTAAAAAAATAATTAATATAACTAAAGTATTAAATTTACATTATTTTTTTTTTCAAAATTATCACTATTATGTTTTTGTTACTATCATTTGTCATTCTAGAATATTCTAAAATGAATTTTAATGAAAAACATTTTTATAAAATATAATTAATGCAAAAATTAATTTAAATCAAACCTTAGAAAAATCAAACCACACTTTTAATTTGAACCTTATAAAAAGAACTATAGGTAATACATAATACATAATATATAGAGAGAGAAAAAATATCCTTCTTGTTGGTCTTAACCCAACCCTCCCCTTAGAATACTATGCCAATAGGATAGGATAAGAGAAAACTATCATGCTATTAACACAGCAAATAACATATTACCGCTGGATAAAATAGTTATTATATCCTATCGTATCCACCAGCGGGTCCTAAATGTTATACCTATGATTTCTAATTGAGTATAGACATTTTTTCAATGATGCTGTATAGAAATTAGACTCTTTTAAGGTCAGAGTCCATACAGCAACACACTCCACTTTTTAATCAACGGAATATAATTAATATCCCATCACAGCATAATACACTTTATTTGCCTGTTATGTGCACACAAGTGACTGGTATAAACTTGGGGGAAAATATAGCCCAATTGTATTACAATGTAAAATATCTAACATCTATCAGAGAATTGTACTGTGAAAATTTCAAGTACGGACACTATACAGCCGCAACCAAAAAATATTGTGTAAATCAATTGTAATTTGTAAACAGTAGAGACTACCGAAAGGTTAATCTAGGTAGACTGATCTAATTAGTAATGCAACAGACAGAACAAAGAGCCATACTGGAGACAAAATAACTTGTGTCATTTCCACCTTTGCCTAAAATTTGAAAGATAACTGCCATCTTCGGAGTCACAAATTAGGGGCACAAAATCCTTAACGAATGAACATCTTTCTGAATTCTTCATTAGATTTTGGCTTTTCATCCCCCTCTTCTGCTTTTAGTTTATTTGCAGTAAAACCAAGTGGTTTGACATTTCTAGGCACGGCAAAAGTATTCTTCCCTTTAAGCTGGATGTTATCATTTCCTGGCTTTCTAGAAGAGAACTTCGCATCCTTTACATCTCCCTTGTGAGTATCATCAGTCTCTTTGGATACGAAACCTTTTTGACTAGAATGATTAGTGGCACGTGCTGAAAAATCAAGTTCAAATGTTAGAGAAACATTTGAAAAGGAAAGGAAGCAAGTCTAACAAATATCAGTGAAGATGTCAATGAAGTAACACAACTATGGCTTTAAAATAAAACATTCTGTGATGTGTATGTCAAAGAACCTGCTGTGTTGTTGCAACTTCCCTAAACAAACCAATTACAAGCCAAAAAGTCTGTATACCAACTCCATAGTTTCCGATACTATCATATTTGATCATCAGTATCTAACTTGGTTAATTGGAACATGCAGCATGGACTTAATTGAATATGCAACATGGACTTAACACGAACACCAAACAAGACATGACATGGACATTGACATGTTTAATGTCTAGAATATAGGAAACTGGGACAAATATAGATAAAATAGGAGTAACCTAACATAACAAAAGATCTATTTGATAATCAATAATTGCATATATTCACCTTTATGTGATAATGAGTCTCACAAATGAATATTAAGAAACATTATCTTACAACAAAAGAACTTGGTTTCTTTACAACAACAATCCCAAGAAAATGAAGTTATATGTTTTGAAAAAGGTATACCTTAAACCAACGAAGTTTTTTTTCTATGATAAAGAGTTTCAGAAAAAATGACTAACAAATATATGATTTGATATGTTTTAATTACAGCAGATTAGTATGGGATTATGCCCATCATTACTCATTATTTTGTAAACCTCATTCATTATAAATAAGAATATTTTGTGTGGTCTGATACACACACAACAATAAATAATTCTTACAAAGGCAAAAGACATTATTTTTTAATATTTTATAATATATTTAAGCTGACTTTTCTAAAGATTAAAAAAGATTTTTTTTACTAATGTGTACATCCATATAGAAGTGTCAACTCAAGCAGCTGGCAAAATAAACTTTTAACTGGACACCTAAGGAGAAGAGTGACACATGTCAGACAAATGTTAGGTAGGTCTCAATGTTGGAAATGTGTCCAACACTATAACACTTCACACTAGAGAGGTGTTTGAGCTTCACATGGAATTATTGTTTATTACGTAACAGCAACTTTCTATATATCTTTATGAAGTATCAAGTATACATTGAGATCACTATCTGTGAGTGTTGCAGGTGCACAGCACATTCATGCAAGTACTTGTGTCAAAGCAAAAACATTCAAAGTTCACTATACGTACCATGTTCTGTCCATGTTTTTGGATTAGAAGATTCCTTTCCACCTCGCTTTGGGTCAGACCGAGCAATACTTAGCTTCTTTCCAATTAACTTTTGCCTGTTCTTAGCTATTGCAGCAGCAAGGTGTTCTTCATCCAAAAAGTCCACATATGCTAGTCCCTTCATCAATATCAAGATAAAAAAATTGTAACTCATGGTATGGTATTGGTATGCATGTGTTGATAAAAACAATTAAAGTACAATATAACCTGTTTCAGCCAAACTGGTAATTAATGTTTGTATTACTTATTAGAAATTATAAGTGAAAGAAAAAAGTCTCACATGGGAAAAATGGACTAAATTAGGATGAGGCCCATATATGTGGTAAAAAATGAACTTAATTATTTAAGGTTTTCAGTCAGGTATGGTGTTAACTCCATAAGTATTGGTCACTCGTTAAACCCATGGAAAGAGACCTCCCTATAGGTTTGTGCTCCTCCTGAACTAAAAGTGTTTTTATTCTCAACAAAAAATATGGTAAAAATGTAAGGCAAAATCCCTGAACTGGCAAGGTTATGGAACTGAAGAAGGCAACAATCCAGCCCATACACACCCAACTAGGGAAATTCTGAGGGAGAATTTTGCTTTACTGAAATTCACTTTAAGTTTTATAGTCACCAGGCAACAATTTATCATAGCACAAAAGTCAATAAAATAATGATAGAGAATAATTCATTTGATACCCTTGATTTTCCAGTGAATTTATCATGTAGGATGCGGATGGCAACAATTCCACCATCATCGCCGAAGAAATTACGAATATGTTCATAATTTGCCTGCAACAATACAACATATTAGTCACAGAAACACACAGAAATAGAGAGGCTGAGAGAACTATCTACCGTAGGATGAAGATTTGATATAAAAACGGTGCACTGGTCAGAGTATGCCCTGTTCTTTTCGTGGTTAAACTGTTGCTCACTTGGGTTATCATCAATTTTAGTATTCTTCCAATTGGCCCCTTCCACTTTTGTCACCTGAGAAGTGTTCTGCAGTTGATATTTATTCTCCTCAGGTGCTTTCTTTGGATTTCCAACATCTCTAAATCTCTTTGTTGGATACTGTTCTTCAGTTATATCGGATCCCAGCTTTCTCTTTTCACGAGCATTTCTCTTAGGATTCTTTTCACTTTCCTCTGCTGTCTTGGATTCCTGCTGTATCCTAAATAACTTTAGCTCTTCCAGCCGAGGGGTAACCTAAGTAAGGAAAGGTAGTTCATGGAGTAAGGTTGACCATTTCATTAGCAGTTAAAAGACACATGATGATATTAGAATCTGTTATTATGAACATTAATTTTAATAAAACTGAGGTGCCCAACAAGAGGACAAATGCTTGGCACAATGGTAAAGTTGTTGCCTTGTGACCTGGAGGTTACAAGTTCAAATCCTAGAAACATTTTCTTTGCTAAAAGGAGTAAGGCTGTGTCCATCTACCCTCCCCATACTCCTCTAGGTGGAAGGGTAGAGTACCCAGTTGTACTTTTTTAAGTTGCCCCACAAGGCAATCTAATTGACAGGGATTAAGTCTGCCAAATGCTTCATATAGGGCCTTCCTTATACTCAAGACAACTGATGCAAACCT